>NW_006383006.1:6914070-6942830 GCF_000327345.1 Myotis davidii
AACTTGGCATATGACTGTTTGTGAGTCTGCATTCTTCTAGCTTAGTAAGATGCCATGTGCTTAAGGATGGTGAGGACTAGATGGCTTTATTCGGTGTAGGTAAGCCCATTGTACCCTTCGTGGGCTCAAGCCACAGGTCAGATTCTTGATCTGTGCTGAGCCTACAGTGTGGTTTGGAGTTTTCTGTGTTATTTTTTTTTCTGCAGGTTTTTCTAAATTCATGCAGGCAAATCCAGTTGTCCAAACAATCATATCCGATCTGGAAAAGGTTATTTTTGGTTCTTTGGGCCCTGAGGTAACACACACACACACACACACACACACACATTTTTGAAGTAAAGTGAGATGGATGTTAAACACCAGTAAAACTTTAGAGAGATTTCATTACACTCAGAAAAAAAGATAAAGATACCACTTTAACCACTTTAATTGCCATTGTACTATAAGACAAGACAAAATAATAACTGTTATTATTATGCTTATTATTATAATTTCAAAAGATATAATAGTCTTTAAAAAAGATATATAAGACTTAAAAAGAAACAGAAAAATGGTTCAATTTTCAGATGATTTGATAGTGAACAAAGAAAATCCAACTACAAACTATTACAGTAATAAGAGAATGTAGCAAAATTGCTGGATATAAATTAATATATAGAAATCAACATAATTTTTAATTAGTGTTGTTAATTAGAATTATTGAGGTGATAATTGCACAATATATACAAATATCTAATTGTACACCTGAAACTAACATAATGTTCTATGTCAATTATACCTCAATTTAAAAAAAAACAATGGTATTGCTAGAGTCTATCAATAACTAATTAGAAATGGCATAAACATAAACATAAAAAATCTGAATAAATGGAAAGAGTCATGATGCACATTTGGCCAAAGTGTTACTAGGTAAAATGGGGTGTCCTCTTCCTCTCTGGGTGCTGGGGGTAGGGTCCTTATGATAGCTTGAGAAAAAGAACTTTCTTAGACTCGCATGGGAGGATCAATGATTTTTATTTCTGTGGAATTACAACTCTTTGCTTCCAAAGTCCCATTTCCTTTAGTCCAGTTATAGAAGAAGTATAGCTCTGGTTTCAGTAGAGCTAGAAGCAAAGCCAGTGTCCAGAGTTTTCTTTCCATATTGGACCTGGGTCCAGTTCAGCATCAGGCTAGTTGCAATCCATTAGTCCATTGTGTGTGGCGGTGCACATGGCCGTGGGACGTGTGGGCAAATACAGGAGAGCTCAGCCCAAGCAACAAGAGTCCCAAGAGCACAAAAGGAACCAAGAGCACAAGAGAGCTAAATCCTTTGTTTAGGGGATTAAATATCCCAAATTTCACACCCATTCTGGCCCAGCTGCCTGTTCCCAGGTGTGACTGGCAGGCAAATATCTTTAGCATCTCTCCAACTTTACTGGTCATGCATCTGTCTTCTCTTTGCCTCTTTCTTGTTATTAATAAGTAGTTTCATTATAACAGTATAAAAAGTAAATGTCATACTTTAAATTAGAAAATACAGAACTAAATGATATATATTACTATACTTAAAAACATGTTAGGTGCTAAAGCAGCACTTAAAAATTTATAGTCTTGAATGAAAGTATTGGGGAGAAAATGAATACAACTTTAGATGGTGGTAAGCTCCTGCTTCGGAAAAAGAAAATAATTATGGCAATATTAATGCAATATAAATAAACATATAAAAAAGAAAATCAATTCCAAAGTTGGTTTGATTTTGAAATTTTAAACAAAAACTTCCCAAATAGTCTCCTCTACCAAGATTGAACAAAAAAAAAGAAAGCCACTAATAACTAATATTAGAAATGGAAATACAGATATAACTAAATATTGCAAGTGTTCAAAAATAATAAGAATATTAAAAATAGCTTTATGATGATAAATTTGAAAACTTAATTAAAATAGTCAACTTCCGCCCAGCTGACATGGTTCAGTGGTTGAGTGTCAATCTATAAACAAAGAGGTTATGGTTTTATTCACAGTCAGGACACATACACGTGCCAGATTGCAGGCTCAATCCCCAGTAAGGGGCATGCAGGAGGCAGCCAACCAATGATTCTCATCATTGATGTTTCTATCTCTCTTTCTCTCCCTTCCTCTCTGAAATCAATAAAAACATATTTTTAAAAAAGAAATAGTCAACTTCCTAGAAAATTATATTTCATCAAAATTGATTCAAGAAAGATAGACCACTAGAAAAATAAATCAGCAGTTACATTTTTTTACAAAGAAAACATAAAATGGTTTTACCAGCAAGTTCTGCCATATATTCAAGAAACAAGTAATTTCAATCTAAAACAAATTCTTCCAGAAAAATAGAAGTAGGAGCAATGCACCTTGTCTTATTTTATGAAGATAGAGTAAACATCAAGGCCAACATTTGACAAGGAAAGTATGAAAAAGAAAAGCCACAAGCCAATCTCTCTCATGAATAGAGATGGGAAAATCCTAAACAAAACATTTGCCAAACAAATCAAAATCTAAAAACGGCTGTGCATCATGATGAAGTTGGGTTTAATCCTCGGAATGTGTCCTCTGTGGTATCTGCAGGAAAGCAAAATATATGGATAAAGATGCAGAGAAGTAAAGGATTTGGGCTTGGGAGTCTGTGGAAGCTCTCCTCTGACCACTCCAATTGTTTTCCAGGGCACTGGGGGAAAGATGTTATCGGATGAAGGTGCAGATAGAGGAGCAGGTCTTGAAGATTTGAGGAGAAAAAGGGTATGGAATAGTTTTCCAGGAGAGTGGGACAATAAATGGAGTATAGTGTGATTAAATTGAAGCTTATCTAAGTTGCGTGGTCATGAACTTAAAGAACATTTACTAGAAGCCCCAGCTTGTACAGTAAGAAATATTTTTTTAAAAAAAGTTTAAGGATTAGGAAAGAAAAAACAAAACTCCTATTACTTACAGATGCAATTGTTCCTATGGAAAACCCAAACTATAACATCAATATATAAAAGTTCACTTCATTTCTATAGGCTAACAGCAAATAGTTGACAAATGTAATCTTAAATAAGATCCTATCAAATACAGATATGTGTATATACAAATTAGTTTATAATAAATAAATCTAACAATAGTGCAGATTTTTATCAAAAATATAAAATTTTATTGAGTGATATTAAAGAAGTAATATTAAAGAAGACCTAAATAAAGGTAATGATATAACATATTCATGAATAGGAAGAATCCGCATCTTAAAGAAATCAATTCACTCCTAAATTGAAGTAGAAATTCAGGGCAATTCTAATTTTTTAAAAAACTTTATAAAGATATGTTATTGGTGGAAAGGCAAAGATGGGCCCTTCCAGGAAAGAAGATTTATTTTCATGATATAATAATTAAAGTAATGGATTTGTCCAGGGATAGACAAAGAGATTCACAGAATAGAAGAGAAAGTTTGGATTAAAAAACTCACATTCATATGGAGCCTTAATTAATAACAGATCACTGGAGAGAGGAAGGCACAATTTAAAAATGGTGCTGAGCCTGGTCCAACATGGTTCAGTGGTTGAGAGTCCACCTATGAGCCAGGAGGTCACGGTTCAATTTCTGGTCAGGGCACATGTCTGAATTGTGGGCTTGACCCCCTGGGGAGGGTGTGTAGGAGGCGGCCAATCAATGATTCTCTCTCATCATTGATGTCTCTATCTCTCTCTCCCTCTCCCTTCCTCTCTGAAATAAATAAAAATATATATTTTTAAATGGTGCTAAGACAACTAGCTATCCAGATTTTTTAATTAAAATTCATTTTCTATGTTATACTACACATAAAAACATCAATATAAATTAAAGACTTAAATCTAAAAACAATTTAAAATACATTCTGAAATATATGAGATTATTTTTATGACACTGGAAAACACAATATTTTCCTAAATAAGATGGATAATGCATCAAAAAGGAAATAACTGGAACTCACTAAAATTAAACTTTACTATATGGTAATGTGTCTTGGTTTCAGTGTTCAATATAGTAGTTGAATCAAGAAAGCAAGATTAAGAAAAACTAAAATAGGCTATAATTGTCGCTATGTGAGAAAATTTACATTAGAGTTATGGTTACAAAAGGAATGTTTCTCTGCATCCTTTTGGGAAGATCAAGCAGCTTGTTTTCCAAAAGGCAATATATTAGAGACAAGTTATAGAAAACAAAAATAGATGTTCCTTGGTAGCAGTTGAAAGTAGGCATAGAGATGGTGTCCTTGAGAATCCAAAAATGGAAGCTAGGCCTAGACCATATGCATGAGCAGCTGAGAACAAAGAGAAGACATCTTTCAAGGGACAATCAAAGAGAAAATGATAGATGAAAATACATAAGGATATGAATAGATGGAAAATAAATCCAGGAGGGATTAGTCAATCCTTTAGTCAAGCTGTCTTCTTCCTCTTAATTTCCTATCTTCTCACCGATGACGCCCCTAGTAAACACCAACCAAAGGTCAACTTATGGCTGTCCTGCAATAATTCCAGCAAGGGCAGAAAAGAGTTAACCTCAACTCCACCTTCCCTCTAGGCTTAGATTTAAACCACTCACTCAGGCCCGTGACCATGGGCTCATATTTGGCATTCTAAAGTCACTTCTACTGCTCAGACCCAGGACCAGCCAGCCCCACTCTAATTATACTAATCTTTAAATTGGAGACCACCCTTCCTTCTACCACCCCTGCTCCTCACCACCCTGAATTTCAGACCAGCTTCCAATATGGGTAACCTAGTCTTCCTGTTTCACCTGGGACCCTGCTGCCCCACCTACCCTCTACCAAATGCAGCAGTCTTCCTTCTTCCTGTCTGCTTTCCATGTGAACCCTCTTAACTATCCCCATTGTCTCATTACTAGTGGAGGGACTTTCTGTTAAGAGGAGGACTTCCTTCAAGCACGAATTCATTTAAGCCAAAAGAAGAGTCTGCATCTCTGAAACAATTATCCCAAGGCAGCAGTGATAAAATTCATAGATCCCAATGCTCAGGCTCCCCTCCCCTGCTCCCAGAGCACCCCATTGCCTGCAGATAGGGATGCAGTGCACCACAGCTGACTCAATTGGACATCTTCAGAGATTGGACTGTCTCACCTTGTGTGTCTGCAAGCCAGCTGCCAGCTCATCAGGACCAGCTATGAGAGGAAAAAACATATTTTCCAAAAGCTTCTCTAAGTGTTCCCCTGGCTAGCTGCCTTTGCTTGTTCTTCTGAGTGCTCAGACCACTGGAAGCCACAAAAAAACAGCTGGGACCACTTCAGGGACTGGTTCCCCAGGGAAAATGATGGTGCGAAAAGTAAAAGGAAATTCTGGAAACCAACTGAGTCTTCATGGAAGTATCACCCTGGGTCTGTACCAATGGTTCAACATTTGCCAAAGTATAATTTACTCTCCAGCCGCAGAGCCAAGGACTATGTCAAGAGCCTGAGATGGCCCTAACCAATTCAGTGAAGTAAGCAGAGTCTAACTTTTACTCTTAGCTGGACTGTTCTCCATTATTCTTTTGTATAATGGGATATTGTGTCCCCATGTGATCCTACTCATCCCACATGGGGCTGCCTTCCCTGGGCAATACTTCCAGGTTTGGACCTCTTCTTTCCTCCTCTCAAAACCTACCAGTCCCGAGTTTCTTTTATTTAGTCCATTAATTTCAACATAAATTTTTTTTGTCACCTATTATGGTCCAGGCACCATACTATAGTCCAAAAATATAACAATAAATTAGATATGTCCCTGTTCTCAGGAACTAAAATAGTTCAATTTCCTAAGAAATATGTGAAAGTTTACCTAACATCTAAATTTATACTAATGTATTAATTCATATTTCAAGGTTTATTTATTCCACAGATACTTTACTTTTTCTGTATTATGCTACTGGGTGATTCGGTTTGGAAAATATTGAACTCTGAAATGTTGGGGGAGGGGAAGATATATAGGGATTTGTGATATCTAGAAATCAGGTAGAAATTCAAATAGAGATTTTAAGGAAAAATCAGGTCTGGGTATGAGAATGAACAGGGCTACCCTGGCAAAGAGTCAAGCTGAGAAGAGCACCCTGGGAACATCCAACATGTAAAGTACAAAGAAAAAGTGAACTCAGAGTAAATGACTGAGAAAGAATGCCAGTCACAGGAGAATCACATGAGTGCAGTTTTCATTAGTAACCCCAGTTAATAACATGTGGTCATTTGAACAATGTCCTCCAACTATTTCAAGCACATAGGCCTTCACTGCCCTCAAATTATACCCCACAGGTAAACAGCCACTTGGTCTAGAAGTGAGTTGGGCCTGCCTACTGTTCCTCCTAATGGGGATGTGAACAAGGATTAAGGATTCAGGACGGGCCAAATGGCCTTCCCAGTGAATTGTGCATTCGGACTGAGGGCACGGTTGGCTCTGTGCCAGGAGTTCGGATTTCAGTTGTTGGCTGCAAATGTGCGCCATTTCCTGATGGAATGCTAGGGTTCTCCGATCCACCCTCAACTCCTAACATGGGTCACAATTCACTGAAGTTTCACAGTGCATTTCTGTGGATGTTTGGAATCAGAAGTGCAGAGTCATAGAATAGCTGCACAGGATTTAAAGAGAATCTTCAGAGTTTGGGCTTCTCATTTTACACAGAAGGAAGCTGAGGACAAAGATGATTAATTTGGCCAGGGTTGCATCGCTGTTTAGCAGAGTAGTTAAGCAAATAGGCTTTGGACTCTGAGTGCCTGGGAACCTTAAGCTGTGTGTCTGGGGAAGGTCCCTTAGTCACTAGGTCTCAGTTAACTCTTTTTAAAAGTGGAATAAGAATAATATCTTCATCACATGTTAGTTGTAATGTGAGTGAGATCATGCATGCAAAGCTCTTAGCATGACAACTAGAATAGGGTGGAACAGCCAAGTCTTCTGATCAGGGCTCTTTCCCACAGCCATGCTCCCTCTCTTATGTTGAGAAGTTAGAAATGACCTGATAGAGGCATTGCACATGTACAAACTCATCCCCATAGCACGTGGGTAATGTGTTCATTGTTTTACCAAATATCAGTTGGGCATCTAGGCACTGGTTTCTGACAGGCCCATATTGAACAGGATCTGGTCTCTTCCCACGAAGAAGAGAGATTGTGACTATGAAAGCCAGGGGTGGAGTGGATTTGCATGGAGTAAGAGGACTAGAGAGAGTCTAGAGGGGAGGAGATTGATGGGAGATTCTTGCCATAGTCCAGGCATGAGGCATCAAGGTCCTGAATGACCCTGCTGAGAATGATAATGAAGGGAAAGAACAAAGCAATGAGATAGGAGCATGAAATTCAGCTCTGACACATTATTGTAATGTGTCTATGAAATCTTTGTTTTTATGTGTTTCTGACAAGCAATTTACTTCCAGAATTCCAATGTGAAGCCAGTTGGTACTCCATACTCCAGGAAATGTCGCTTACTGCTAATACACAGAACAGGACAAGTGGACACACTTAGGCCTCTTGTCCAGAGTCTCACACGTGGTGGGTGAGGCCCACACACTAGTGTCAGAGCTCCAGACCTGGGGTCTGTGTAGCCATGTCTAAGGACAGCTATTTTTTTCTCCTTCCAAGTTAATTAAGGGCATGGCATTTCTGGTTCACATGGTAACAAGGTGAGGAGAGCAGGGCTAAGCAAAACAGACAAATGTTTATGTTCTGCAACGCTGTGTTTGTCTCAGGGGCATGGCTGTCCATTAGATTCCTCACTTGCTAAAGTCACAGAGGAAGGGGCTCAGGCAACACCGGAGTCCCTCACCTCCACGGGCTTAGCTCCTCGTGCCGGGATTCCAGGTAAAGCACAGTCACGCTAACGGCGTTGGGCAGACAGGTCCCTTGGTCCATTAAGACTCTACCTAAACACTGCCCACTCTGGGCACTCGGGCCCTATCATGGCCCTGCCTTTCCCCCAGGCCCGCTCTCCTCCCTGAGAAGGGAGAATGGTTAGCAACTTTTAGAAACTAAAACAAACACCAAAGTTTGCCAACATTAAACTGCTTCACAGCTAAATGGACCATAAACTTTCAGGATCTGGAACAATACTCTGATTCAACCCCCTCTTACAGGTGCTATGGGCACAAAGACTGCACAGTATACTTTGCTCTGGAAAACAGTCTCAAATTATTTTTGTAAAAGAAAAAAAAAAGTTGCCTGGAAGAAAATTTCATCCTCTGCTTAGGAAAATAAGCCCAGAGGCAATGCAGCCCCTTCTCTGCATTCTCACTTCCCTGCCCTCCCATGAGAAGGTCCCACCACACCTGGAAGCTCACAGTTGATGCTAAAGAAGTGAGACACCTTCTCCCGGGTTTTAGATGAGCACCCGGGGAAGGCACATGCAGACCACTCCTGCCAGCCTGCAGCCCGCCACCTTCTGAAAGGCCACAGTCATGATACAAATTACATTCGTGGAAAGTCCTGGGCTCTGGCTCAGGCTCCCCGTCATTTCCTGTGTGACCTTGGCATGCAACTTCACCCCTCAGGTCTCATGTTCCTCATCCAAAAAACTCAGCAGAGGCCCCTTATCCCCTTACATTTTGTACAGGAGAGGCATTGATCGATAAGAGTAAACGGGCAACTAATTTTGTTTAAACCAGGAGAGATGTGTGACTTCAAGGGGTAGCTACCAATCATTCTGCCTGGCATCACCCAGGGCTGTGCTGGCGAACCAGAGCCCGTGGCTACTGCAGTTGTCAGCACGCCCCACTGGCAGCTGTTCAGAGAGCTTCCCTGGTCCACTTGCTACTAAAGCCTTTGAACCCTAGAGCCTAGAAAAAGGAACAGAGAAAGTTCTCAGAGTGCCCAGTGCCTCTCCTCCATGCTCCAGCTGCTTCTCACCCGTGTTCTTCTCTCTCCACACACACACACTCCACTGGGGACTCATCACATTCTAAGTTAACTTGGCAGCAAGGCAGAGTGATGGAGAGCCAGCATCTGGTCTCAGACTGCATGGATTCAAATTACAGGTTCATAATTTACCATTGACATTCAAACTCTCTAAAGTATAGGCTCTCAAAAAATTGTAACTGCCATCCATAGTCAATATATTTAACACAGGACTCTATACACACACACTCACATACATATACATGTATATACACATATACTTGAAAATTGAAATAGAACAACAATAATTAGCCTTGACCTGTTTTAAGCACTTACTCTGTATTTCATTGATTCTATTCTATGCAAGTTTTTGTAAATGCTAGTCACAGCCCACTGAATCGTCTACTCCTGAGTTAAGACCCACAGTTTGAAAGACTCTGCTCTAAGCTTCAGTTTCCTCATCTGTAAAACGAGGATAATAATAATATTATCTTTCTCATGGAGTTGTTATGAAGATTGACTAAAATGTTCATATAAACGTGTTTTGCTTGGAACATAGTAAGTGCTCAGTGGATATTAAATATTATTTCTCAAGGCAGGGCATTAGTAAGAAATAAATCTTGTCATACCTCAAGTCCAAGAGGGAGACTCCCAGCATTCATACCCCTCGTGAACCTGTGTGTGAATCCAGTGGATTTTCAGAGAGGGCCCGTCTGACATCAAGCATGCCTGCATCTCAGCTTCTGCCCGGGCGCAGTTATGTGAGGACACGGTGCTTGGCTCTGTGGCAGTAGCCGTCTTGCAGCCATGAGGTGCCACACCTGAGGAAGGAAAAGCAAAAACAGGGAACGGGCTTGGGTTTTAATGACATTTTTGAGTTGCTGAACCAATCCTTGAACTCCCAACGTACTCTCTTTTTATTTAAATCAATAAGAACCTCTAATATTTAAACTTGATTTTTGTGCAGGCCAGTGCATATGCTGCCGTGACGTCCCTTCCATCCCCAGCGGGAAGGGGCCCCACATTCAAACTGGCCTTCTACTCTTTGGCATGAGCATTCCGTAAACCCCCACTCTGGAGTGTCACTCTGGAACCACAAAGGTGCACCACCTAGGAAATCCCCCTTTGGCTCCTAGACGTTTTACTTGATCACCCCTGCAAGGCTCAAAAGAATACAAAATCTCAGTCCTCTCAGTTAGCTGTGTCCAAGGATACCACTGACTCCTAAAAAAAAATGAGGTATCACTAACTCCCTGGAATTCCAACAGCTAGTTGAACCTACGCCACGAAAAGGAGAAGCCCTGTTTCAAGACGTAGGGCTAGGCTCACCCTGGCCAGGATTCCGCGGACAGAAGAGAAAACAACTTGTAAATTCTTCAGCGTTGCTTGGCTCCGAGGCAATTAGCTTGCTGGCTGGCTGGCCGACTTTGCAACTACTTTTTGTTAAAGGTTCCAAGGGACCAAAAGGTAAATAACCAGCAAGGTGTCATAACACCAAGGACAGAGGAAAATGTTGTTTCCACCCTCCTGTGCCCTTGGTGGCCATTTTCCAGCTCCAGGGCTAGTTTGGATATGACGATGAGTGGTACCTGAAGGTTGTATCTGGCACGGTATGCAAGTGGATGCCAGTTTAAGACTTGAACCTTCCATCTGAGTCATTGGTCACCCCTGCCACCAATTCCAGCCACGGCTGTCCAAATCTAGTCTGTCCTTTATTTACCTTATGCTGTAAACGTTCCCCTATTTTAGTCAAACTATGCCAGCTCAGTAATTCTGACAGCCACTAACTGAATTTTGAACTTCTTCAGTTTACAAATAATTAAGACAGAGAGAATTAGCTCAATGAAATATGGTTGAAATAAAACAATGAATTCAGTATTGCAGTAGGAAAATTAAAGCTGAGTCTAAGATAGGTGCCTAACCCAGGGCCCTGTAGCAGTTGTATGAAAAGTATTAAGTTATTTTTTAAAAGGTACACTTAAGGGTACACTTGATAACTAAAGAAAGAGGAGATGGAAATAAATACTTATCAAGCACCTAGTATCTATAGGATACTACATATATATCCCCTTATTAATTTCTTACAAGATACATATATCCTAGGATCTATCATTTCCCATATTTGAAAAATGAAAAGGAAACATAAATTGCCTGAGATCATAAAGCAAGTGTCAGAATTAGGATTTGGCACTTGGCCTTTCTCATGCAGGAATTGTGCTCTTTTACCCACACTACCCTGCCCACCAGGAGGAGCAGGTGTGTAAGAGAAAGGAGAAGAGTGGGAAGAAGAAAAAGGGAAAAATCTAAAAATGGGGAAAAGGGAGAGAAAGTGAATACAGTAAGAAATAGAAAAGGAAGGAATAAAGAAAGGGAAGAAAGAATGGTTGATTGAGCGCTTTGGTTTTTTGGAGGAATTTCATGATTTGAAACTTGAAATGTTAGTAAGTCCCTATGGACTCCCTGGGGGAGCCAAGACCATTGTAGAGCTGTTTCCTCCCCCCCTCTCCCCCCCACCCCCAGCATCCCAGGTACAGATGCCTCCAGGTAATCTTCCAGGTACTTGAAGCAAGAGCTGGAAACCCACACTATCTTTTTACTCAGTCACCACACACACAAAAATTCAATAGTTCAATGGAGTTTCTAATGAGACTGAAAGAATGATTCTTTTAGTTTTTGCTGTTACCAAGAAGGAAGTATTTTAGGACCTGCCAATACTGGATCTTTCTTCTCTGACCTACACCTTCCTTTGTTCCTTTAAGTCTTTTTTTTCCACAGTGAGCAGATGTGTAGGATGAGAAACAGAAACAAGTCAAAAATGTGTTTACTATCTGTAATGATTATTAAGTTATTTCATCTGTAAGCTCCAAAGGCAGCTTTCATTCTTGGCCTTGTGATGCTAAGTGGTGTTCTAAGATTGCACTGCGTACAGCTTCTCCTGAAGGCTGCTTCCTTTAGGAATCCAAAGGCACTGTCCCCCACGTGGTCCTCAGGACAGACACAGAGGAGTCCTTGGACAGCTAGCAGCCAAGCTTTGAGAACACGCCTGGGTCTTTCTTTAAAAGAAGTGCTCTGGTCCTTTCTATTACTTCCTCATTGTAGTAATCGGGGGTCTAAGTTATCATTAGATTTAACCTCACGTGAAAAAGACTCAATGGTGAGCATAACATTTTTGCTTCTTTCGAGACACGAGGCTAGAAGATGAATTAGTGCTGTTCACAAAATATTTCCAGTTTCCTGTCTTCCAAGCATCTAGACTCTACTCCCCTGCTCCCCTGAAGTCAGGGTCACCTTGTGGCTTACTTTGGTCAATAAAATATGAGTGAGGGTGATAAACAAACTCTAGTCCACCCATACAAAGGAATATTATTCGACAACAAAGAGAAATCAAACTGCAAAAGGGCATGGAAGAAACTTAAATACTTAATGCTAAGTGAGAGAAGCCACTCTGGGAGGCTGCATGCTCTGTGATTCAAACGTGACATTCGGGAAAAGGCACAACTAAGGAGTCAGTGGAAGAGCAGTGGTTGCCCAGGAGAGGGGAGAAAAGGAAAGGATAAACGGGTGGAGCTCAGGGCATTTTTAGGGCAGTCAAATTATTCCATGTGAGACTGTTATGGTGGATACAGGACATTATTCACTTTTCAAACCCATAGAATATACAGCACAAAAACTGAACCCTAATGCAAAGTATGGACTTTAGTTAATAATAATATATCAACATTGTCTCGTCGATTGTAAGAAATGTACCATAGCAATGCATAAGAGTGCGGAAAGAGTATACAGAAACTGTACTTTTTGTACAATATTTCTGTAAATGAAAAATTGCTCTAAAAATGGTCTATTTTAAAAATAAAGAAAAGAAAAAGTGAGTGAGTATAATCTGTATTACTTTTGGGTGGGAGTATTAACAGCTTGCACACGATTTTCCATCTCTTCCCTCATCTCTATTTCAGCAGATTCACTTGAAGATGAACCTTCCTCATTCTGGTTCTCTTAGTGAGAATAGTCTAGAAACATCTCCCACCTCCCCACTAGCCAATCTTCAGTGTATATGTACCCTGGGTGAGAAATAAATATGCTGTTATCCTTGTTGTTTTATGCAACTAAATTCACTGGTTATTTGTTCCTGCAGGATAATGTTGCTTATTCTGACTAATACGGAGAGGACTTTCAAGGAAGTCCTGCTCTAGTCTTCATCAGATGTTAAACAGCAAGCAATCACACCATTTCTGGACCAAGAAACACACTTTTTACAATTTTCAAATAGTTTGCTTTCTCTTCCCTGACTAACATGTAGTTTTATTTTGGGGGAAGGATGCACCACCTTGCGCAGGAACCATTTTGAATGCTATCTTTCCCAAGAAAAATTAAGTCATATGGCAATTTTAAAGAACCCAAACAAATCAAGCATTTTCTATAGTAAGTAGAAATCCCTTTGTCAAATTTTGTTTGTCTGCCACAAATTTTATCGTATGACAATTGTTTAATATGTTTGTTTTTAATGTAATTAATTTATTTTGGAATTTAGTATGTTAATTAAAGTGTCAGGATATACTATTCTGAACCAATAGAACTTAGATTTTAATGTAACACCTGAAAGAAAAGGAAACTATAAACACTTTTAAAAGCACAAATAAAGTTACAGAAACTTATTTGTATCACCTCCAAAAATGTCCTCATGCCCCTTAGCAGTCCATCTCTCCTTCTGCCCCTGTGTGCAGGCTTTCTGCCACTAAATATTTACATTTTCTAGAATTCCATATAGATGAAATCACATGGTATGCATTCTTTTTTATTTAGTTACTTTCACTCAGCATAATGATTTTGCGATTCCCTCATATTATGTGCGTTTGTAGTTCAGAAGTAATACCCATTGTAACTACAATTGCTTATTCATTAGACCAGCAATTTCCAACCTGTGTCCACAAGAATTTTTAAAACATGAAATATTTGACTATTTAGTCAGAGGCACTGACCACTTTTCCCTTAGACTGCCAAATTAAAAAATGACCAACATCCAATACAACAATAGCTTCCTGTGTGAATGAATCAAAATTATACACATTTTTTGTCAGATTGGCAAAAAAATATATATTTTTGGCATGCCACAGAATTTTTGTAATTAATGTGTCCATGAGATGAAAACAGTTGAAAATCTCTTCATTAGCCCATTGATGGACACTTGGATTAGTTCTAGTGGTTATTTTAAATAAAACTATGAACATTCATGTGTAGACTTTATGTAAACCCATATTATTTGTTTTTTAACATCACTATTATGTTGTTACATCCTCAATTCACACACACATACATACACACACAAATATAATGACTTAAACAAAGTTTAAACATAGTGATGAAAATAATACTATAACTCAAAATTATTTTGCATGTATATTAGTGAATAACATTAGTATTTACTTAGTATAGGAGAATGAAACTGTTAATTAAGCTCTGAGGGTGATGATTTAGGTAAGCATTCAAACAAGACATGTGTGAGCAGGAAAAATAAAAATTTCCAGACATTTCATTTTAGTAGACCTGTGACCCATTTGCCCTGTTTGCATTTTCAGTCATTAGACTCAGTCAAACTATGGACACAAAAGCATGAAGATTTTTGTAACATTTTTCAAATACAGCACAACAACTTCTCAACAAAATAAATGGAGTTTTTCCAATTAAGAAAAATACAAAACAATGCTCTTCATTTCAAAACTGTTTAACTATGTTTTAATTTAAATTCTTTATTGTTTAAAGTATTACCCATGTTTCCTTTCTCCCTTCCCCCACATTGACCTCTTCCCAGCCACTTCCACGCCCCAGCACATGCCCTTGGTCCCCTAGTGTCTGTGTCCATTGGTTATGCTTATGTGCATGCATACAGGTCATAGAAGATGTTGAAAAAAGAGATAGAGGAAGATACAAACAAGTGGAGAATATACAGTGTTCATGGATTGGTAGAATCAACATCATTCAATGCCCATACTACCCAAAGCAATCTATAGATTCAATGCAATCCCCATTTAAATACCAATGGCATATTTCACAGACCTAGAGCAAACTCTCCAAAAATTTATACGGAATAAAGACCCCAAATAGCTGCAGCAATCCTGATAAAGAAGAACAAAGTTGGAGGTATCACAATAGCAGATATCAAGCTATATTACAAAGCCACTGTTCTCAAGACTATTTCACTTACTCACTAAAGGTATAGAAGGAAATAAAGCTCAGATGTCTTCCACAGTTGCACAACCAATAGCAAAAAATAAAACTGAATTCATAACCACTAGTAAGAAATGTATAAAGCCAGCCACGAAGGTGATTACTACTATTGTGTTCAGAAATGAGTCAGAATGAACTATTGCAAATTACTTTTGCAAATGACTCTATTACCTGTTACCTAATATCCATGGCACACACTGTAAGAAAACAGTTGATTAGATTATATAAAAACACAAACATGATAAACACGATCGATACTTAGCATGATAGGGTTCTCATATGAAGGAGACGTGCTTGACAAATTCCTGATTTTTTTCATTGAAAACCCAGGCTTCAGAATTAGAACTTTTTCATTTAATTGACTTTTGTTTTACATGATATATATGACTGTCTGCATGTTCCTCACAGAATAATCACTGGCCAAGAAAAAAATTCCCTGATCTTCATTTAGTGTTGACAGAAATGGTGAGAATATTCAATGCTATCAAATTTCAGGCACTGAATGTACTTCTTTTGAGAACACTATTCAAAGAAATGAATGCCAGACATAAACATTGCTTTTTTCCCCACTTAAATATTCCTCTGTTGAGGAGAAAAATACTCATAAACATTTTTGAAAGGAGGAATGAGATAAAAATATTGTTTCATGGCTACACTGCCAACGACAAATAATACTGATTTCAAGGGACCTTTAGAAATAACATATCCCAGTAGTATACTCAGTATTGCAACCCATCTTAACCTCTTTCAGAGCCAAGGTGTCAAGATTAAATTGAAGATAATAAGTATGTAGTTGGAATTTCTGGTGAAGGCTGACCGTAAGGGCAAGTGACTTCCCCTGAGTCTGAAGACTTTCTTCACTCTTCAGAAAACATAGTTTATGGCTCTGCTGGGCCTTTTAAACACCCTAACCAAATGCTGCAATGGGTGAATGCATTTTTTGAGGCAATCATAAGCAAACAGTGTATTCTGAAATCATTGCCACTATTTCCCATGTTGGATCCTCCTAGCTTCCAGCTTGGAAGGGTGATAACCTTACCAATCCATGATCTGAAGGAGTTTTAAACCCTCCAGGGAGAAGTCATCCCATAAGACTCATATAAGAACCTCAAGACGGCCTAAGACCCATGACACATATTTTGTCTTTGAACTGCACAAAAATTCCTGGGTAAAAGATTGGAAAATAAAAACTGTTTTTGGCAAAATTTTAAATATTTAAATTCGTGTAAAATCGGTAGGTTATTAAAGCACTAAATGTTCATTAAGTGATTCAGAGATGCTGAATATTTGGAAAGCACTGAGGTATGCCAGGTGGTTGTTGGGAAAATAGAGAAGATTGATCTGAGATGCTTTAGAGAGTAAAAGAATGTGAAATACAATACTTTTTAATCAAATAGGAATGTCTGTTCATGGTGGTGCCACTTGACGGCTAACTGTCTCACATTTGGATATCTGGGTTTGCAGCTGCTCGGTAAAGGTCCGATTTCCTGTTACTCTGTATTCAGGATGACCCTGGACTGGGTCTACCAGCATACACACTCCTCTCTCATCTGAGCAAACATAGATGAGCCCTTTGTTGCCGCTGAAGCCCCATAAGCCTTCCTAATAACAAGCTGAAGTCAGTTAAGTTCAGGTGGCTAAAATGGTGCTTTTGTTATGAAAGCAGTGGCCAGAAAATGCAAACTCTTTGAGTCACCCAGCCCAGCTATTTCCTTCAGAATCCAACACGGAGCCAAGCGGTTTTTATTTTGTCTTTACAAACTAGGTAAACGCTCCCTTGTAGCAGACTCTTGGATAACCACAGGCAGCTGGGGGCACACCCCACTTGCGGGGGGAGGGAGAGGGTAGTTTTCGGGCCATATTTAAAACCAATTACCAGGCTTATGTAAGTGAGGGCATCAGCAAGAACCTGGCATGAGTGGGGTGAGAGGCACTTAGGGAAGGAGACACAAACAGCAAAGTAGGAGACAGCCATTGGAGAAAGCACAGAAGGAACAAGGAACAGCAGCCAGGCCAAACAGAAGAGAAGATGCTTTCTGACAGGATATAGAGATGTCTTTTAAAAGAGTGTTTTCTTCCTTTGTCTTGCCTAAGCAATGTGGTTATCACATGGGACGAATCCAACCATGGATGCTGATTGTTTCCTTTCCTTCATTTCTGCTAACATTTTCTTCTCAACCTGGAGCCCTTTCTCGATTTTGTTTGTTCGTTAAGGCACAGAAAGAACCAAGAACTCTGCTCTCAGGTTTTTCTTGAAGAGTTGTGGAGAAAAGGGACTTGGGGAAGAAGGACCAGTTCAGCTTAATAACTTCTCCGCCTGCTCCATGCATGTCCCGGGGCCCAGATGTGCCGGGGTTCTTGTTCTGGCATCAAGAAGGGTTCAGCAATCTGGAAAGGGGCTATTGTAACTTAAAGTGCCTAGAGACGAAGCATAATTTTGAAAGGCATATGATGGTCAGAGGAGCTTAGCTTAAGAAACTAAGATCTCCTCGTCTCAGGACCCCATGCTTTTTATTAACACTAATTGTCCTGAGGTGAGGCAGAGATATACACTTCAAAGGGGTAGGGTTTCCTATGCAGAGGCATTGTCAGAATGGGGGAATTAGCCCTACTGCTGTTCAGGTGTTTGGCCAGTAGGAGGCAATAATATGTAGATTAAGATGCCCTGAGCTATCTGGCAGCCAAGCAATCATCCATTTTCAGGTTTGGGGAAATGCCTTTAGCCATTCCCAACAGGTGACAACATATGTGACTCAGCCCTTGTTGAGTCCCCAAGTTCCATCAACCTTTTGATGAAACTCTTGCAATTATGACATGCTGGAGTTGGCTTCCGGCACAGATGCAGGGCTTTGGATTCAAAATCTTTGCTGAAGGTCTTCAATATTATGACCAAACTATAAACAAAGCACTTTTCAGATATGTAATACTTAAAATAAATTCCCCCTTCTTTGAGGTGATAAGAATGCCATAGTGACCCGCTAGTTTCCAGAGTCCCAAAGAATAGCACCAGAGGAAATGATCTAACATTGAGTCCTCACCATTAAGCAAATCACTCACTGTAGAGTCTTCTTCCCAGAAATCTCTAAAAACACTCTACTGGGATAAAGGCTATGTGAATATAGCAGATGGCTGGTGGTTTGTTGTTGCTGTTTTCATCTCTTTACTTTCAGCGATATCCTCTTTTGAACACTATTTTCTGTAACAAAGAGTAACAGGGTGGGAGATGATTTTGTTGGGGGAGGCAATCCAATGAATGTCTTTTCAAAATTACGAGTCCTTGGCGACTGTAAGAGAAAACTTTGTCCCCAAATGTACAGCACACCTGCGCTCTGACATAGCTAAGAAAGATTCTGATTCCAATTCTCCAGCAACTAAGTCAGCAAAGAGCAGGGGTTGATTTTCAAAGTCAGAAAGTTCCTAGTGTTATTTGGTCAGGATTTTTCAAGATAAAATGCAAGCCGCTCTTTTTGAATGGACAGTGGAGGGAGGGTATTCACTCCCGCATCCATTCAGTAAGCATTTCTTGAACATGCCCAGAGAGGCATGGAAGCTCCGTGGCTCTGGCCCGTAACTTACCCTATGAATCTCCTCCATTTGCTTATTCCTGAAATACATCCTTTCTAAGAAACCAGTAATCGTAACTAAATGATTTCTGAGTTCTATGGGCCATTCTAGCAAGTTATGCAACTCAAAGAGGGGATCATATAAACTCCAATTTATAGATGATTGTGCAGGAGGCTGGTGACTTACAATTGAGGTCTGAAGTGGGGGCAGTCTTATGGGACTAAGCCCTTAAACTGTGGAGTCTACCATAACTCTAGGTAGTTTGTGTTAGAATTGAAGTGATTTGCAGGACCCCTGGTTGGTATCCAGAGGGGTGGAGAATAAATTAGTTTGGGACAAAAAATCCCACACATTTGGTGTCAGAAGTGTTGTGGTGTTGGAAAACAGTTTATAGAAGAACACACTTATTTGCACCTGGAAGTAAGAATCAGGAAGGCTGTAGAAAAAATCAGTTTTTATGAATGAATTGATTTGTGCCAACAGAAAAGGGACCAGGTTTGGAAAGTCAAGGAGTTACCTGGGAGCTTGTTATCCTGGGGGGAGAGTGAGATGGGTGGAACAGAGAGGTGTGTTTCATGGAAACCCATTAAGAAAAGGAAAGAAAAGAATCTGAGAAAGAAGCAGGGACCTGAGTGTGACAGACTTCAAATGTCATACAAGAGGGCAGATTGGTAAATAGAGGAATGCCATGAGGTCTGAGATTCAGGAAACTCATTCTGACTGACCATGCAGAAGAACTGAGGAGAGAGAGAGATTTAGGAAATCACTTACTAGTCCAGGTCCCCCAGCTTTTTTAATGATGAGAGATTAATGAGTTAAAATCAATGCCTTAGATGCTGATTGGATGTGAGAGTGAAGGAAAAGTCCAACTGGCTCATTTCAGACTTGAATAATAGGCTAGTGGTGCCATTCACTAAGACAGGGAACATAGGAGAGTTGTGTTTTGAGAGATGGTGAGCATGTTGGGCATATCAAGTTTAAGTTGTCGGTGATACATTCCAGAGCAGATATTTCAAGATCTGGACTAGGGGTTTATATATGAAAGACATTTGAATATGAAGACCCGGCAAGCAGACAAAACAGACCAGCAGTCCCAGGAAACAGCAGATTGCAAGCATATCTTCAGATCTTTGAACACTGGTGGGTGATGATTATCTCCATCACTGAAAGAAGCTTGGTCAGTGTTTCAGAGAAAGTTCAGACGAAATGGCTGAAGAGTAAAACAAAGAGAACTCAGCCCTGAGTTTATCGATCATCATTCCTGGCTGTGAGCTTATGGGATAGAGCTATGGTCAGTAGCATCTTGAAATCACACATGCCCCAAATTAGATCAGCAAGCACATTTTGAAACAACAGTACTTATCCCCTTAGGCCCCTGTGGTGGCTGGGATGCTCATGGGCCAGAGTCTGTTGATCTCTTGGGACTCTTCATGTCTGTTTAGGTCTCCCATTGCCCCTTAGCCAGGAACCACTACTGTTCCTGTTTTCCAAACCCCCTAGTAACTGAGAGGGTTCCTTTGCAGGCAGCTCCCTCTGAGCCTGATTTCAGAAAATGACTCATCAGTCTCTGATCATCTGATTATCTAAACCAGGACCACATCTTATTGAAACCAGAAAAAGTGACCCCTCTTTTCATGGAATGTACTTTATAAGAAAAATGAGAGGACCAATTAAAGGTTTACCTCTTCATTTTGGCATGCTGCCCTAACTGCAGAACATGCTGTCCCTGAAAGATGGATTCTTAACTTCACAGTGCATCCAACATTAAGGAAAAGCATGGCTCAGGCTCCCGGCATGTGGTGGCCTCTGCCCTGGGGTGAAGGGTGTGACATGCTCTTTTTATCCCTGAAACCACGGTGCTTATCTACAAAAGACCTCCTTGGAGAATGTCTATCATCTCTATCCAGGAGTTTTTGTCTCCAAACTTTTCTCAACTTTGTTACATGAGCCCAGCTTCCCCAGGGGAAGTGGCCTTTGGATTCCTGTTCTAGGCCCACTTATGCAAGGAGTCAACTCAGGCTGACCATGGTGTGTGCCCAGGAGATGTTGCCACTGGCTTTGGGTGAGAAAGTCCTCCTAATCTATTCGAAGTATGATTTCAGTGTGTTCTCGGCAGCATCTTAGTGTGATCTCGTGAGGGTACCCCCAACCCCTGTGTGATATGTTGTACTTGGAGTCCTTCCCCATTTCAATTTCAGTATCAGTCAGAGGGAAATAGCAAAACAGCATTCCTTCATGTAGATAACCAGTAGGCAGCTGGCTACTCCTGGTTGCTAACATAACTCCACCACTGTATTCTGGCAGCTGGGTTTACTTAAGGGAGAAGACAGACAGTTCCCTGCTTAGAAAGAGAGCTGCTAAACATTATTCCAGTAACCTCCTTGCTGTCTGCAAAAGTAAAACCCTTCAGGAAAAATACCAGTAAGGGACTTGTCTTTGAGTCAGGCTGAGCACAAATCTCAGATCTGCCACTTACCAGCAGCAGGGCCTTCTTCATTCATTTAAGAATCATTTATGGAGTACATACCACGTGGCAGGCACACTTCTTAGATAACTTAGCTGATCTTGCTAAGACTCGGTTTCCTCTTCTGAAATACAGAGATATGAATACATACTTCCTAGGGCTATGTAAGGAAAAGGATGAGCTAATATACATAAGCTAATACATATAAGCTAATATATGTAAGCATAGGGCTCACACAAAGTCCTCAATTAATGATGACTCCTGCAGGTACTATCCCCTTTACCCCAGCCTATACCAACTTCCTACCCAGGGAGGAACTTCTGATAATGCCAGCACCTCTCCGCCGGTACAGAGTCTACCTCCTTATTCCTTCCATCTGTATGTACTATGCACTGACCCAGAGCCATGTAGTAATTTCAGAAAGGACCGTCTCAGCCCTGGCTTCAGAGCTCACCTTTGCTGTCAGCTGCTCACCATGTTCTTCCTGCTGCAGTTCTCCAGGGTCAGCACCACATAGTAATCTGATAAGACTATATCTATGTAATATGTATTTTTTCCTGATCCAAAGTGGAGTAGATTTCTCAGTGATGGGCAGGAGAAAGTGACAGCATTGACATAGATCACTGGTAAGGAGACATTGACTTAATTAGCAAAATTAATTGAGAAGCTGAATTCAGCTTCAGCAGACTCTATCTTTGCCCCAAAATCATCTCCAAATATCCTTCATTCCATCAGAGGCTATATTATAATGTAGAAGCAGAAATAGCGGATGGTGCTAGAAACAGCTGCTATAGTCCTGACTGCCCTTCCAATGTCTGATCCCACTGGCAGTATTATTGAGGTATATCCAAGCCTGGTGGCAGCAATGATGCCTGTTAAACCAAAGGGCGGGCCAGATGTCACTCAGTCCAAACCAGTCTTTCTACAAACTTCACCAGTGTCCACATGGAGTTCATTGACTTCTCCGTCAGAGCACAGGTCTCCCCAAAGCCTTGGATGAAATTCAGACCCTACTTAGAAGGCTTCTAAGCTCTAGGTCAGAGGTTCCCATGTGAATAGAGATTGCATTTGTTGTAAATTTTATTCTGTGCTTTTATTTATTCAGCAAATATTTATTGGGCACATAAAATGCACCAGGCACTGGATTTAGCACCACAGTTCTAGTCATCTGTTCAACTCCTTAGACACCAGATGCAAGTACTTGGGTCTTGTTTCCTCAAGACGGAAGTCCGCCTTAATATTCTCTCCAACTCCAGCTCCTCAAGGACTTGCTCCCACCCACCCTTTTCACCGTGAACCACAGAGTGTCTCCAACTTGAGTCGCATCTGTTAGACCTCTATGACACCACCAGCTGGACTCCAGGGACCTCTGTTTCACCTTGCATCAGGCTCTCCTTGCATTCCAAGCCTCCTGCCTTCTGCAGGAACATCACTAGGTACCCTTTGTTGGACTGCCCCGCATTTATTATCTAGACAGAGAACTTGCATCTAGTAAGTGCTTAATAAGTATCATTTGTTCCATTTATACAGCCTACTAGTACAACAACATACATGAAAACAAGAGCTTGCCTTATTTGTTCACTCATATGTGAACAAACGTCTACGACCTAGACCTTGGTTTGCACATAACAGGTGCTGCAAAAATGCTTGGACTACAGAATCATTCTAGCCTTGTTTACCTTAAAAAAAATGTGTGGGACTGTAACCTCTCACTGGAAACAGCAACTTTGGACTCATATGCCTCTTTCCTTTTTCTTCCCTTTTTAAATTAAATTTTTGGGGTAACATTTAAGATGATCATATAGGTTTCGGGTGTGGGTTTCATGTTACCAGATCTGTCTATCGTGCTGTGTGCCCATCACCCAAAGTCAAATCTTCTCCCATCACCATATATGGAAAGCCTCCCTGAAAGATACCAGAGATTCCAAATGAACTACAGCAATGAGTACTAATCCACCTTCCTCAGGGGCAAAACAAACCTGGCAGTAGGGTTTCCTGCTTAGTTAAGCAGAGAAAGGAGGGCTGTGCATGAGAATGTGGACTATTTCAAGCACAGTATTGGTCTCCCATGTTGTGTTTTCACTACCAAATGTATACAAAAATGAGAAGCAATGATTTCCTTTGCCCACAATGGGCAATTTGAAATATATCCAATTTGAACATTTCTCTCCATCTTTTCTCCCTGTCAACTCTCAGAAGCTCTGAACAATGAGAAGCCATGCATAAGATCTGAGCTGAAACCTTAAAGGAGCAGGATTCATTCACTGATGCATCCTTTGTGTTATTTTGAAGATATTTAAAAGGAAGCTAGATATTTTTTGGAGACTTAATAGAGCGTTTGGGAAAGTTTTGAGGTAATGGGGGAAAATGGAATAGATAAACCTAATTCTCTTCCATTCATATGTAATTCCCTGTTCACTAGCTTCTCGGGCTCATCAACGGCATTATCCCCAATCAATGCCTGCAGTGGGCAAACTTCACTACCTGTCTGCTTCAGGAATGGGTTAGCCACAGGTGCATGGGAAAACATACAATGTCAAGATAAGGCTGCATTGTCATGATATTCATACATCAGAGATACATGTTTGTTGGTATTAGTGAAGAGGAGATTAAAAAAATAAAAGAAAGAGAATAGAGTTTATTATATGGTGGGCATGGTGCAAGATGTTTTATATATAATACAGATTTTATTTGTTTAATGATCATATAAAGTTGGCATTATTATTTTAGACATTAAAATATTTTAAGGGCTCAGAAAAAGAAAGAAACTTGACTAAAATCCCAAATATTTGAGTTATACTCCTTCTTTCTCCAAAGCAAAAATGTTTATACTAGTAAAATAACCACTACTGCTACCATTTTACTCTAGCTCTTTGTTCATAACTCTATAGAAACAGGTATAAATTCCATTTTAATTGTCTATATATCCATGTTACCAACCAGGCTTCTCCATTTTGCCTGCTTTATTTTCTTACTAGAACTATATAAGTCAGATTTTTACCAGAGGAGCAGAAGCAATATGAAGATAATATGAAGAGATTTACTGCAAGGAATTGACTTATGCAATCATGGGGCTACCTATATAAGTCCAATATCCACAGGATGGGTCAACAGGAAGGACATGGGTTATAAGCTGCTGTCTACAAAGGAACCTCAGCCATGCTTTTAAGGCCTTTCAGCAGAATGAATCAGACCTACCTACTTTCTCTAGAATAATCTCTCTTGAATTGAATATAAATGTTAAATATAGCTACAAAATATCTTCAGAGCAACATCCAAATTAGAGTTGGATTGATACTGATACATCAAAAAAGATTATCACAACCTGATATATTTTACTTTTTATTATTATCTCTCTTTCCTAACTAAAATGGAAGCTCCATGAGGACATTAATTGTTTAGGTTTATTTACTGCTGAATTATTCAGAAACTAGAACACTGTCTGGAACATGGAAAGTAGGCAAACAAATGTGGAATGAATGAGTGAAGAATGAATGAATGAATGACTTTCTTGTAGGAAGAAGCCTCTACTTCTCACATGGTCTCTCCAGCATCAGCACAATTCCCAGGACAGAGATGTTGTTCATAATTCTTTTGAATTAAATTACCAAGAGAAGACCAGCCCATGATGCACATTCTCTCCTTGCCTATAGAATTGTACAACTTGGGGGAATTGTGTTGTGGCAAAGATGGGAATAGAGAGCCATGATATTACCAAGTAAGGAGGAGTGGACATCAGCACCGTCACACTCCTGCCAAGACTCTGGGAAATGAAGATAGAAAGAGATGTGGTTGCAATTGGCAGTCATGCTTGGAGGGATTCTGAAAGGAAGGAACACTGAAAGGAAGCAGGAAGGGTCATAGAGTGCGTGGCTTCTGGATCCTTCTGCTTCTGAAAGACAGCCCCCTACTTCTGGGTGACAGCCTGACTTGGACTATCAATTCAGATGATCAGAGTCAACAGAGGAAATGGCCATGAGTTCCCAAGGTCAAGCTTCAATTTCTGTGGCCTCTGGACAGTTGTCCTTGAAGGAAAAGGGCATCTGATACCATGGGGTTTTGTTTCTTTTTGAGGCCCAGAGCTGAGACTCCTCCTAACCACGGTGGGGTATTTTTATTTACAGTTGGGATGATAATTATATGTACTATTCTTTTAATATGGAACACGATTCCTCCTTGCTATTCTTAAAGAAGAGAAAGTTATCCTACCAGATCTGTTATTACCAAGTGGTATTTTCTTCTTCCCAATACACACTGGAACTTCCAGTCTGCCAACTCACCAGATGCATGTGAATATGTGTATGCCACACACACACACACACACACACACACACACACACACACACACACTCTACAGGCAATAGTAGAGATGCAAATAGGAATAGAGATGGAAACATGGGAATGACCAATGAATAGAATGCTTACCTAATGCATGTTCTGCTGTGCTCTGGACTATAAGGAAACTACAGTCAGAAAGTTAGAAAGAAACTGAAACATTTGTCTATGAGGCTATGAATTTGGCACCTAAAGAGGCAACCATATATAAGACAGGATTAGTGGACAAGAGAAGCAGTAAACTGAAACATCAGACCATAGAATCAGGCTATGAGTTTCCCTCCTTATAAATCTCTATGTATCAAGGAACTAGAATCAGAGCCAGAACTCTGGGAGATGTGGTTAGCACATGATACAGTAGTCACCAAGTAAATGTTTGCTGGAGGTAAAATGACAAAACACCTGTTAGAATAGATAGAGAGAGGCTTCAAATGGATATCACCAAAGGATTTTTAAATGCACAATAGGTGATGCCAAAGATATGTACATTTCAAAGCTCCACAAAAACCACCCACCCATAGTTCTTTCTCAGACTACTTTGTTGATTGCTATTTACAGCAGCCAAATGCTCAGAAGGATCTGCTTGCTCTACCACTCCCAAAGCAAAACCTATTTCACAACACCATCCTTCAAACCTGAGAAGGACGTCAGTGGTCAGTGAGACACTGAACCAATCGTTTAGGAGAAGAATACTTATTAGGCTGAACTCAAAGGTGCAAGGATCAGGAGATCTCTGGACATGTTCCAGAGACAAAGGAGCTGTTGAGAGTATTGAATTAATTTCAATACAAATTGAAAATAAAAATAAACAGATCTGAGAAAATAAGAATGAGTAAAGGATGGCACTGAAAAAATAGTTTTTAAAAATTATTTATACTGGACTTTGCCATGTTTTCATGGATTGCATGAACCTGAGTGCTTCTAAATTATAAAACTCTACATCTAAAGCAGATTGTGCAGCCAAGTAGGAATTGAATATTTGGGAGCATATTATTTATTTATCTACTCTCTAATTTGTTACTAAAATGATTTAAGAGACTTACAAAGATGCGTTCAGTGGAGTAAGATAAAATAAATTTAAACAACTACAAAAATAAGACAAAGAGAAAATAAGGTTAGACAAATAAGATGAAGCCAGAAAATAAACTAATATCCAAAAATGAATTTGTCATTTGTTAGATGACAAGGAGGATAAGAAAGCCTTCTAGCTTTTCCTCTACCACCTACCATCATCCAATCTCCCCATTAGTTCTCTAAACGCTGTGAGTGGATGGCATAATGTCACAACACCAGGCTTCTCTATCGCTGAGCTAGCCACGTCTCTCATTTTCTTCCTGAGGGAAGGAATAAAAATTAAGTGGAAGGAGAAGGGGTCTCAATGTTTTTCCACAATGAAATCTGCCTTCATATAAAACTTAATAAATAAAATTGAATCAATAAGTATGTCTTTCAACACAACAAGAATTTAACAAAGACAATTGAGAAAGAAATCCAAATGTAGTTAGGAAAAAGTCAGCGATTCTAATAATGCTCAATATCGCTAATCATCAGAGAGATGCAAATTAAAACCACAATGAGATATCACCTCACACCTGTCATAATGGCTATTATCAATAAATCAACAAAGAAGCGCTGGTGAGTATGTGGAGAAAAGGGAATCCTTGTGCACTGTTGGTGAGAATGCAGACTGGTGTCATCACTGTGGAAAACAGTATGGAGTTTCCTCAAAAAGTTAAAAATGAACCGGTTTTTTACCCAGTGATTCCACTTCTGGGAATATATCTGGGAAAAACAAAACCTAAAATACTAATTCAAAAGAATATATCCACCCCTATGTTCATTGCAGCATTATTTCCAATAGCCAAGATCTGAAAACAGCCCACATGCCCGTTAGTAAATGAGTGAGTAAAAAAGCTGTGGTACATTTACACCATGAATACTACTCAACTATAAATATGAAGAAAATCTTACCTTTTGCAATATCATGGATGGACTAGAGATTATCATGTTAAGTGAAATAAGCCAGTCAGAGAAAGACAAATATCATATGATCTTGCATATAAAATCTAATGAACAAAATAAACTGACAAACAAAATAGAAACAGAGTCATGAATGCATTGAATAGACTGACAGCTGTCAGAGGGGAGGAGGGATAGGGGTCTGGATGAAAGAAGGTGAAGAGATTAAGAAAAAAAACAAATATACACACACAAAGAGAGACAACAGTGTGGTAGCCAGAGGGAAAGGGGGTGGGCATAGGTGGAGGTGGGCAAAGAGGGGAATAAATGGATATATGGGGATGGAAAGATACTTGGCTTTTGGTGATGATGCAGATGCTTTGTTGAGTTGTACGCTTGAAGCCAGTATGGTTTGTGAACCAGTGTCACCTCAATAAGTTCAATTTTTTAAAAAAGAAAAACTCAGTGATTCTATCACTGGTAAAGTTTTTCAGGGGTTAAGTTTCTTCCCCTCTTCACTTCAGAACAAAATGAGAGGTGGATATTTTAGCTTCTGTCTTTCTGATTCCAACCTCAACAGAAATCAGCTCTATTACTGAAGTAGCTGAATTTGAGAACTCAAATGGACCTACAAGCAGATTTGAGACTTGAGTCTCCTGTAAATAGAATCCGTAGTCTGCAGTGCAGGTCTCCCTACTGCAGAGGCACAGTATAGCTGGGTGAGCTCCAACTGCATGAGCAGATCAGTAGAATCCTGACAAGAGGGGGCTCCAAATGAAGAAGGCCCAGCTGAGCCACATGCATTCAGAGCCTCTTCTCTCTCTTGCCAATCAGTTGAGTCTCTCCTCTCATGTGTGGAGGAGGGGAGTTGGTTAATGAATGAGGCACACCATTATATCTCCCGTGCGTCTCTATCCTCCATGGGTTGAGACATAATCATTGTCCCTGATGGACTGTAAAGCTGCAGTACCATCCTCAGAGGCAACAGATAAATAACACTGGGATGCAAAGAAAAGAATGGGAAACAAAACTGTGCAAGGATTGATTCATTTATAAAATCTATATCCAAAGCTGCAGGTAATATGTACCTATGTGTGAGCTTGAACAGGTACATGGAGCAAGAGTACTTCTGGTTTCTTCTAGCCCTAAGAGCCTAAGAGGCATGAAAATGCCACAAATAGCATATTAACATAAAGCATAAGTCAAGATCTCTCTTCCTAGTGCTGTCTGTCACACAAGATCAAATAGTGTGTTGGGTCATTCGTCCCATGAAGCCTTCCAATTCTTCTCCTTATTCTCAGGTTCAAGTTACAACCTCTTAGATTATGCTACAAAGCCTCATATTGTGGTCTGGGACCTGTCTATAGTTAGTATCTCATTTCTTATGACTCTTTCC
>NW_006383006.1:6942860-6948640 GCF_000327345.1 Myotis davidii
GTACTTTTTTTTTAAAGCATCAGCACTGACACATGAGCATTCTCCTCTGAAACACTCTCTTCCTCTCGCTCCTGCTGGTTAACCTCAACCCATATTTGAAGTCTCCACTTCCTCTAGGTAGCGTCCCCTTGGTTAGGAATGCCTGTACCACCCCCTGTATTGCACTAATAGTTTATTTGTCAATATCTCTTACTAGAACTTATACTCCATAAATTCAGGGACCATGTTCATTATTTTATTGTTTATTCCCAACATACATCATAGTTTGTTGCATCAAAGGTGCTGAATATATATTTACTGATTATATAGTGAATAAGACTGTGTCCCCCAGCCCTGGCTGGTGTGGCTCAGTTGGCTGAGCGCTGTCCCATGCACCAGGAGGTCACCAGTTCAATTCCTGGTTGGGGTATATTCCCAGATTGCTGGCTTGATCCTCAGTAGGGAGTGTTGGGGAGGCAGCAGATTGATGTTTCTCTATGTTTCTCATTCTCTCTTTAACTCTCCCTTCTTCTCTCTCTAAAATGAATAAAAACATATTTAAAAAAAATAAAAAAGACTGTCCCCCAACCTTAGGACCCCAACCCCATCACAGCCCCCTTTTCCCTCTGCTAACCAACTCAGATTCAAAGGAATGAGAAATATAAATCTCAAAGTTCTGTTCCTTCATTAAGTGTTTTTATTGTTGTTGCTGCTACTAGATAAAGTCTCCAAGGACCAGCGAATTTGGAAATCAGCAGTTTTCCTTCTTTTCTGCCAAGTAAAGGGAGTTACAGCTCTCTTCTCCCCAAAGTACACCCACCCTCCCAAGGGACTTATTAGCTCCAATAGAGCCCAGGAGCCAACAAGATTGCCTTTGTTCAATTGCACAGCCATAGCTATTTTTCAGCCCTCATTAGCATTGCCCTCAACAGGCTGATTATAGCCCTACCCCCTCCAAGGGTGACTTTGATTGAGAGGGGAGTGCAGTTTTCTGTCAAAGCTCACACTCATAAAATATTTAAAATCCAAAAGTTGCTGCTCCCCACCCTCTGAGCTGATCCCATGACCCACCTCTTTCTACTCCTGGTCCTCCACCTCCCAGGGTACGTTCCTTAGGGAAAGTGACCTTTCTGATGTTTCCCCAGACATCACCGATGACCTCGACGAAGGATCTTGCCTCTATGACAGGGTTCTTAAACCTGATTCAGAGGTAGGGTTTTTTGGCGCTCTAAATGCATTTGCAAAATTTGTGCAAAGATCCATTTATTTGAGTGGGGAGGAGTCTGTAGCTTTGACTAGAGCAGCCCAAAGCCTCACTGTCCTATCAGTTTAACCGGATGGTCCTTCCAAACACCTTCCAACTGATCCCAACCAATGGTTTTCTCTTTCCTAAACTTTTTTAACGGAAGCCATAAGCTTGGAAAATCTCATACCCTGGGCTCTTTGTCTCAGCTTAGTTTGCTTCCACCTTAGGGCCCCTCCCAGCGAGGAAACCATGAGGGGAGATGCTGAGGGGCTGGAAGACGCAATTGCACCATTTTATTTTATTTTATTTTATTTTATTTTATTTTATTTTATTAGTATCCATTTCAGAGACGAAGGGAGATGGAGAAAGAGATAGAAACATTAATGACAGAAAATGATCGGTTGCCTCCTGCATGCCCCACACTGAAGATCAAGCCCGCAATACAGGCATGTGCCTTGACCAGAAATCGAACAGTGACCTCCTATTTCATAGGTCAATGCTCAACCACTGAGCCACACTGGCTGGGCCACTGCACCATTTTATAAAAGTGTCCAATAATAGAAGATTAGAGACCTGGGTTCTACTGTGGACTCTGCCTCTAAATATGTGTGTGACTATTTGCAAGTTACATATCTTCTATATTCTATTTATTGAAAAAAAATAAAAGAAAACCAATATGAAGTATATAAACCCTAAAGTCTCTCTGAACTTTAAAACATCTATAATCACATGCAATCAGACCATGTGGGCAGAAATGATACTGTGAAAATTAGCTGTACAGGTATAACTGTGTTAACATATTCTGTTGTTTTTCGTAGTCTAGAAGTGCAGGAGCATGTTGTATCTAACAAGACAAGCTTAGACTATTACCTATATGTTCTTCCTTCTCTATATTTTTTGCCATGCTCTTTTCCTGCATGTTTTAGATATTAGCAATGACAGTAAGATCTCAGAAGAATAACAGAACAAAATAGTCAACTTTCAGGTTTAAGTTTCAGAATAGACTTTGAAATCCTCAGCATAGAACACAGATTGAATAGATTTCTAAAAAAAAAAAGCCCTGATAATAGAAGAGCTTTATTTCTTGCTCTAGACTTGATAAAGATTCCTCAGAGCGGGGAGGGAGGAAAGAGATGAAGGGGCAGTGCTTGGACATGAGCGTGTCCCTGAGAGAAGGACTTTCACACTGCCACTCTCCCTAAGGCAACACGGATTGGAAAGGCCTGATGCATAAAGGTCCTATGTTACTTTCCTGGGTGGTTCTTTGGAGAGTGAATAAAGTCCAATAGTTCCCCTGTAACAAGAAGAATCTAGCTAGAGGCTCTGGAATAACCCCAAGCCTCCTCCTGCCTAAGAGCAGCCCAGGGAGCCCCTTCTATAGAACAGTGGATTAACATCTTCTGTAATCTCTACATGCTGACAGAGAAGTGAGATTCTCCCTCTGAGGTGACTGCTTGTCAGCAGCCAATGACATCTTATTCTGCTGTCAACATAAGACATATTGAGAAAAATGGCATTACCAACACCACTTCTCAGCCTTTCATATTTGACAGAGATCTGTCTTCTTAATGCAAGGAGTTATATCCAATTAATAACACAACACAGTCCACAATAGTTATTGTTGGACATACTGACTTTAATACACTAAAATAACTAGTGTATAATTCCTTTTAAAATGCTTCATTGCTTTTCTACATGTATCAAGACATTAGTGACATGCAAACACCATAACAGTTAACAACACAGATCCTTTGCCATGGAAACTCATCCATGCTCAATATAGAGGTGCCAGGCTATGAGGCTGACCACGTCTCCGAGCTCTGCGGCTGGCAGGGCAAGTCCTGAGTTTGGATTTATCCACGCGCCCAGACAATGCGCCACTTTGTACAGCTGTGACTGTGGCCACAGACCACAGGCGGCTCCCACATCGCCTTTCCTCCAGGGCATCGCAAGGAAAACAAGCTGGTGTATTGAAACTACACTGACGCTCATTATTTTAACACCAGGGAAAGACGTATTACTCCAGTAATGTCAAATTTTGAAAAGACCCAAAGTACAAAACCTGGGATTTTGCATTTGAGAAAAAGAAAGTATGCAGCCCCACATTATACCCCCTGAAGAGAAGTTTAAAAATGACAAGTATAGGACCTGACAGTTTGGGGTCCACAGAATGTGTGGTTGGCCTCTTAGACCACCTCCCACAAAAAGAAAAAACAGTAGAACTGTCTCTCTGCCAACACAATGCACCGTTCATATCTCAGCAGCACCACTGACTCAGAACGAAGAGTACATTTTTGTCTTTGTACTTCTGATTAGGTGAACAAACCGGAGCAGACAACCTTTGTTTATGATAGTTTTTCTCACCCCTTCCCCATTTTTTTTCTTTAAATATATTTTATTTTATTTTTTACAGAGAAGAAGGGAGAGGGATAGAGAGTCAGAAACATCTATGAGAGAGAAACATCCATCAGCTGCCTCCTGCACGCCCCCTACTGGGGATTGCCCACAACCAAGGTACATGCCCTTGACCGAATCGAACCTGGGACCTTTCAGTTTGCAGGCCGACGCTCTAGCCACTGAGCCAAACCAGTCAGGGCTCTTTTTTATAAATCTGACTTTTTTTCTCATTAAATCTCATGTAGTAACTTTGGCCATGTTAGATTTTGAAAGGCAACTTAATTGCCTTCCAATATTTACCCCTAACCCCTCTCAAAAAAATAAAAAAGCGACCAATATACCCCTTTATGTCAGGATACTTCATGTGAATGGGAAATGCTAATGGGAGTTAGATAATGTTTGTGAAAATACCTTCAAAAATATGAATTGATTATTATCATGTCCCAGAAAAAAAGGTATCTTCCCTGCCCAGCTAGTCACCTTCAGCTTGAGGGATCAGGGAAGGCAGTCACGAGGCACTCACAGAAGGCAGGGGAGGGGCTCTGAGCCAGCAGAGGTGTGGTCTCAGCATGCTGGGTCAGCATTCCTGTGGGCAAGGACCAGCAAGGCTTCACAGGAGCCCAGGACACAGCAGGGACTCAGCCCCGGGCCAGTGCTGCCTGTACATGATTGGCCCTGCCTACCTTTCCAACTGCATCTCTACTCTCTCCCTCCTGTGCTCCATTCAGTCAGCCTAGAGTTCTATCAGATCAGAGAGCAAGCCAACCTCAATGCTGCCACTTGGCCTAGCTGTACCTTGCTGTTTCCTCTGCCAGGAATACTGTTGTCCTAGATCTGCCCTCGTTTTTAGTTTTTCCTCAAATGTCACCTCTTGATCTTGATCACCAATTGATCCTACCTTCCCTATGCCACCACATGCTAACCACTCATTATCTCCTTATTCAGCCTTATTTTTCTTTTAATCCCTTACAGCCAGCTGACATATGTTAGATGTAGACCTGCTGTTTTGTTTTATTAGTACTTGTCTTTCTCATTAGTGTGCATATTCTATGAGGTCAGGGAATATTTTTTATTCATCTCTTTATCCCCAGTGTCTAAGTAGTTCCAGGTACAAAAATTGGTACTTAAGAAATATGTGTTGGATGGATGGATGGGCGGGTGGATGGGTAAACAAATAAATGAATGAACTAACCTATGTCTACCATTCACATTCCTCTTTCTCGTGGTTATCCCTTAGAGGAGTTGAAAACCATCTCCTAAAGAGATAGTCACCCCAAACGGAGGCCTGTTATCCATTCAGTTATTAGTAAAAAAGTATTTATTGGACATTGACCACATACAATGCCTGTTTTGTGTGAGGCTCTATGTTACACCTTATGAAGTTTACTCCTTATTAAGGCCATCCTCACTTTTCATTCATCAAAATTGTTTAGAGCATTCAATCAATTTTCTAAAGCTTCCCTTCTATCACTCAATCGTGAATTAACATCCTCCTGGGTTCTGTATACACTTTCTATAGCATTTAAGGCCAGAGTGATATTATTTACTTTGGGAATGTAGGATTTTATTTTTCAATTATAACAACATCTTTTTTTTTAATATATCAATCCATAAAACTCTGTCCTCCGGTACCATCTGAAAGTTATCACAAAAATGCTGCACATATTCTTCTGAGAGAGAATGCCCCACTCTGTCTGTTTTGGGTAATAATGCCATTAAACTTGGCTCCTTTGCTCCATTTTAATGCCATTAAAAGTGGGTGCCCAGTTGCCTGGTCTCCCCTGGAACTCCTCCAGCAGGCGTTCTACACTCACGTTAAAGTCTACCCTGGGAAGGAGGCTGAGCTGGGGCCAAATAGCCTCGCAGCATCTCCTTGGCAGTCTGTGCTCTCCTGTCCTGCATGTTCCCTTGGCACTGGCTGGTACTGGCACAAAACAGCGCATATAGCGAAGTTAGTAAGTGACACCAGCAGCCTCTCCCAGAGTGTCAGTGATTTCTTTAAATGGCCATGACCCTTCTCTCACCCCACTGGCGCCACATTAGCCAACACCCCCAAGTTTGGAAGTGGATTCCACTTGGTGTTTCCCATTGTTTATGGCTTCCCGGCCAAATTCTCAAGCCCTGTGAGCTTGTTTTCATCCAAGTCAATTAAATGCAA
>NW_006383006.1:6948677-6952787 GCF_000327345.1 Myotis davidii
CATGACGTGGAGACCTCCAAATATGCATCGCCCTCTGCCAGGGCTGGGCCACTTCTTTTGAAAGCAGGTCACTTAGCGATTGTTACTGTTATTTAAGTACAAAATCAGTCAAGAAAGATAAATCATGGGTCCTGTGGGGAAGACAGGAAAAAGTAAAACATTCTCCTTTCCCTCTGCTGCAGGCTTATATAGATGTCTTCCAATGAAATGGACTTCTGGTTTGGCACCATTAATAAGGTTTAAAAAAGAATCTTATAAATAAGTCCATTTAAATAAATAAACTCATGGCAAGGAAGGACAGATAATCTATATGAGTATGGAACCACCCAAAGGACCATACTCCAATCTACTTCATTACTTTCTAAACTTACCAAATTATTACCAGGTAATTCTTAAGCAAGACAGTAGAGTGAAACTTAGATCTGCTCTTCCAGCAATCTCACTGTGACCTGCCTTGCTGAGGCCTGGGTGAGGCCCTCTCCCCAACAGAGCCTGTGAGGTCAGGATCACCCTTACAGGCCATCCTATTAGTGCAGTGGTTCTCAACCTTGGCTGCACATTAGAATCACCTGGGAATCTTTTTAAAATCCTGATTTCTGGGCCTCATCCTCCAGAAATTCTGTTTCTTTGTTACTAATGTTGTGGCCTCTTCTCACAGGTGTGCTCTTCTCACAGAGGTGCCTTCTGTAGGAGATGAGGTATTAAAAACAGGAGACTAGTAATCCCTGCCAACACCTGAACATTCACAATGACTCCTTAGTGTCCCAAATATGGTATTTGCACAATTCTGTGCAGGAGAAAACCTCCACAAAGGAAAGGGACAGTGGTGACTCCTCTATGGACGAGCAGAATTAAATTTCACTTGGTTCTTTGTGTGTATTGGGATCCTAATTTCTTAAGCAGGTAGCCTATTCCTAGGCCCCAGGTGTGATTTGGCCGGTTAAGAATAAAGTTGCCACCAGTGTACACTTGAATCCTTCTTAAAACCTGTGACAATGATATAAGTTGGCTTGGAAATCTATAACTTTGTAGGTCTTCCACGTGCCGATGATGTCTTTTTCTTGCCTTTTATCTATAAGATCCTCACCCCTTCCCCAGTTATAGTCGCCACCTTGGAGATGCATAGTTCATCCAGTTAATTACCTTTCACATCAAAATCTGGCAGTTAACTCACAAGAGCTTCCCCTACAAGTTTTATTGTGTGTTTGTGTACATGCTCTGGGGAATGTGCATTTGGATTGGGGCTGGGTCATCAGCATGCCTTCTGTGTGAGTAAGCCGGGATGTACCTGTGATGGAATTCTCTCTGATCATTAATCATAAACATGTCCACTATTCAAACCCTCTTTTTCCCCTCATGTGTGGCAAGTCAGATATTTTCCATCCTAACATGAGCAATGAAGTTTTGAATTGTTTGTATATCCTTGATTTACCTCATTTCATTGGAAAAGGTGAATGACATGGAACCTAGTTCATGGATCAACACAATTGTGTTAACCAAGGTAGGCACTCAGTGGCAAAACTAAAAACTGGAAATGGAAAACTTGTTCTCACAATCTCCTACTTGAACCATTTGAAGTATATAGAAATCAAGCAGTATGCATCCGTGTAAGATTAAACTCAATTAAATGTTAAAGACACTAAATCTCTTATGTGGGCAGAAATCTTATTAGAGACTCAAAATAGACTCATTTATAGTATATCTTGAATCTGTCCTTTACATAAAGCAATGTAATCCAGTATCTTTCCAAACACAAGGGCCATCTCCATTTTTTCCCTTATTGGTCACAATACAGTGGGGCCTTGACTTACGAGTTTAATTCGTTCTGAGACCGAGCTTGTTAAGGAGCTCGTTAACTCAAATTACTCTATCAACTCAATGCAAAAAATCAGCCAAAAGACACCTGGTATCTCAAAAAACTCGTTAGTCGGGACACTCTTAAATCAAGGCCCCACTGTATTTTCATGCTAGCATGAATTTTTTTTTTAATTTATCTTCATTGTTGAAAGTATGACAGATGTCTGCTTTGTTTTTTGTTGTTGTGCTTTTCTTCATTGACTCCCTCCTCCCCAAATTAAAAAGCTTGAAGCTGTTCCACCTAAATAATTTTAACACCTTTTGTATTTCTGCTTTTGCTACCATGAAATATTTTATTTCCACCGGAGTCTTCCGTGTCTCTGTATTCAAAAGGAAATGATGGAGATCCAAATAGCCAAACCACTAAACCTTTAGGAGGCAGCTCAGAAAAATTAACAGTGTCTTATTTTCAAGTGTAATTATTAGTTTGTTCCTTGAATCTTTATTATAGTTACATTACTTTAGTGTAACCCATCCACAATCTACAGCACTTTTCCAGTATAAAACAGACCCATCCGCTGCCCGGTGGAAAGCCTGATGCTTTCTTTCCTCCCAGAAAGAAGAATTTGAGACTAGATGCTATTGGAAGAATGCAATTACTGTTCTTCCAAAATGTGCAGGTCGTTGTGTATATTTCTCCAGAAGTGTGTGTACCAGTGCATGGCTTCAACCCACAGCGTTGCCAGCCAGCTACTAGTCAGCTGGAAAGAACAAGTTGGAAAGTCACTTAAGGACTTCAGAGACATAGGCTCACGTAGCATCTCTTAGCGTCCCAGTCTCTACTTGACCTGTGGTCAGTTTTGAAATATAACATATTTTCTTTTTAAGATTAGGGACAAAGATGAAAGGGCTAAATAGAACCGGATAAAATGTTTAAAGAATGGGCATGATTTTGCTTGATGTGGGGAACTATCTTCAAGGCTACCAAGGGGGTTATGCCAAGGATGAGAACCAAAACTTGTACATTTTCCTTGAGCACCAAGAAGAAAAAAAAAAGAAAAGAAAAAGATTAACTTTTAGCTGAAAATAGGATAAAAATAGGCAATACTTTTTTAAATCAAATTTTTAATTGTGTTAAAGCTAATTTTATCTTTCATTACTAAAAAAAAAAGGTCTGTATTTTTTTCTCTTCAGTCAAATTTCAACTTAAGAAGATGAACTGAAGAACTCTTCAAACTTTTTTTTGCCAGCCCTGAGAAATATTCACTCCATTGCGACTGCAGTGTTTCAGAAGCAAGTTAGAAATAACCTGGATCCTGAACCAAGACGGGCAGACTTTATACCCTCCCTCTAGCTTCCCAGGTAATTCTAACAACGGGAATCTTTCTCTGGATGGGATTGGAGAGGTTTATTGTCCTGGGCAGATAGGCTCCCAGCCTGAGAGCCTCAGACAAGGCCTGGAGAAAGTCTGGTTCCCTTCTCTGTCAGGCAGTCAAACAAATGCAGGTTTGGTCTTGAAATCCAGGCACTTTCCTCACAGGTTGGGCCCTTGGATTCCATCACACCACAGTTGGGTGGTAAGAGGTCAATATACAGCTGTTTTTAGGACTAAACGATACTGAGCCCTTAGAAATTGCAGACTATTTGCTGTTGTCCCACAGTAATTGTGGGAAGGATTTTGGAAGACCTTCTGAGAAGCGCAGTGTAGTAAGAATGGAGAGAGAAAGCCACAATTTGAATAAAGGAAACCCAAGAGGGCTAAAGGAAGTAAAGAAATGATGGGAGTTCCTCCTCCCCTGTGGCCAGGGCCTGCACATAGCCGGGCTTTCTGGTACTCACTGACAAGACCTCATGCTTTGGACGATCATTCAACGGCTTTGTTCAATTCAACAGACATTGAAATGTTCTAGTACCGCACCAGTTTCTGGGGATGTAATAATGAATCATGTCCAATGCCTCTCCACACATTATTTAAACTCGAAGTGAGGCCATGGGTGTGTGAACCAATATATCAGTAATCATTCTTTCTCTTCTCTCTTCACCTGGGTAAGTCCAGCTCAGCCCTTCAGATGCCACTTACATGCCACCTTGTCAGCAAAAAGCTTCCTTGACCTCACTCACCAAGCTTGCTCTGTGCTTCTTTTCACCTTTGTCACTCAAACTTATTTATGCAAATATTTTCTCATATATGCCTGGCTAGCTTGACTCAGTAGTGAGCATCAACCTATGAACCAGGAGGTCCCGGTTTGATTCCCAGTCAGGGTCCATGCCTGAATTGTGGGCCCAATCCCCAATAGGGGGTGTGCAGGAGGC
>NW_006383006.1:6952801-6957782 GCF_000327345.1 Myotis davidii
GATTCTCTCTCATCATTGATGTTCCTCTCTCTCTCTCTCTCTCTCTCTCCCTCCCTCCCTCTCCTTTCCTCTCTGAAATAAATAAAAATATATTTTTTAAAAAATATTTTCTAGTATACATCTTCTCCGTAAAGGCAACAACCTAGGACAGTGCCTGGCACAACATAGGTGCTCAAAAGTAAACAATAAATGAATGAACGAATGAATGGATGAGTTGTGTTAAAAACAGGAATGAAGTATGCGTGGGACACTATGAGCACAGAAAAGGGGAACTTACCCCTGCCAGGGAGCTTAGAAAGTTGTCCTGAAGAAGATAATTGATTTGAATCTTGAGGATGAATAGATTAGTCAGGCAAGAAAAGAGGGAACAGGTGCGCCAGCTGGGAAAGCAGCATGCTATGTCGCAGGCATGGGGCGGCTTGCATGGTGAGAGCAACTGCAGGCAATGCAGTGTTCCTTCAGGACATGAATTATGAAGGAGGACATAGCAGGAGACGTAGCTCACAAATATGGAAGCCTTTGTAAGTTATTTCAAAAATTATCTGACTTTTGAACAATGAGGAGATTGTTTATATTCAAAAGTCCACAGAACAATTGCCCCTTGTTGACAACAGACACTAGAGAGACAGTGCAGGTTCACACTTAAAGACTCTGTGTTCACCCCCACCTCCACTCAGCACGGACCGCCCACCACATCTCACAAGGAGCGTGTTTCCTGCTTCGGTGTTCCAGAGCCACACTGCCAGGTGCCCGTTGGGTAAAGGTTGGGAGTAAAGGTGCTGTGCTCTAATCCTGGCACTGCATTAACTATCCAGGTGACACAACCTCTCTGTGCCTCCATTTCCTCCTCTGGAAAATGATGCCAATTATACCTACCTCGTAAGGTTTTTGTGATAACTTAGTGTTAGAGAAGTGCTTAAAACATTTTAGCTGTTATCCTCCCATCGTCATGGTTTCTATGCAAACCAAGAATTGTGCCCTAAAGTTAATTCACCAGAGCACAGTGTAGGTGGCACTGGCACCGCCTGGCCTGCTGCCAGTGCAGACAGGAAGGGACAGCTGCATTGGAACTTGGACAGTGGCTGTTCTAAAGAACTGGAATCTCTTGCTCAAGATATGTGTCTGGGAAGCAGAATACAGTGAACATGCTGCTGTGACAGCTGGGCTTTCACACCTGTATACGGGGCTGGCGTTTCTTAGTCATCTAAAGAAGAGGAAAGCATTCATAGATCAATCCCCCTCCTCTTTAAGAAGTCAAAATCGTATCAGCTTTTCTTACATGTGCCACATACTCTTGTTTCCAGTAGAACTTGAAATTCAACTTAGTCAATGGCTGGCCAAAGGGAGACTGACCATTGCCATTTATGATCCACCCAGGATAATTAAAATAAATCTAATAATAGCAATAACAACGATAGCTAACATTTACTGCATACTTATAGTGGGCAATGTTTGACTCTAAATGCTTTATGGACAATAAACTCTTCACAATGCTTACCAAAACCCTCAGAGGTATTATCTCACTTTGCAGAAGAGAAAGCTGTCTCTATGGTTCCCAATAACAGGAACTCAGGGAGGTTTCAGTAAAAGAGTCAAACCAAGAAAAACACGAATTCAACAGAGTGTAGGAAATCTGTCAGGAAATGACGCGCCCAGTAACTTTATCACTCAGCACCAAGTACACTTCAATTTACCGCGTGAGTTTCTCATAATGAGGCAACCCTTCCAGTCCTCAGAAATGTCCACATAAAAAGCAAGTCATGTGAAAGGCTATTTAAGGTTGAATCACTTTTGATTCCTTCAAAATATAGAGCCATCTTAAAAGATTGGTTCTGGCATGTCTATATTAACAGGAGTTGTATTCTTTAAGTTGTTTGGAAGTTATTGGTTACCAGTCACACTTGTTTAGGCTTTTCAATGTGAAAAGCACTTTCAATGCATTTTTATCTGATCCTTTCAATCATGGCGAGTATTAGGAGTTTTTATTCCTCTTTTATATATCAAATTGAAGTTTAAGGATCCCTCAAGCCCCAGGGCTAAGCAGAACTGGGTGCAAAAGCCATGTACTCTGCCTAATTTCATCTTATTTCCACTATGTCTTGCTTTCATCTTTTCAGATTATTTTTTAAGTACTAGAGGTCCGGTGCACAAAATTCATGCATGGGGGTGGGGGTCCCTCAGCCCGGCCTGCATCCTCTCCTATCCAGGACCCCTCAGGAGATGTCCTATTGCTGGTTTAGGCCCTATCCCAGCACAATCTGGGACCACTGGTTCCTAAGTGCTCACCTGCCTGCCTGCCTGATCACCCCTAACCACCTCTGCCTATTGGCCTGATCGCCCCTTAACTGCTCCCCTCCTGGCCTGATTGTCCCCTAACTTCCCTCCCCTGCCAGCCTGATTGCCCCTAACTGCTCTCTCCTGCTGCCTGATCACCCCTAACTGCCTCTGCCTCAACCCCCACCACTGTGGTTTAGTCTGGAAGGACATCGGGAAGATATCTGGTCTAATTAGCATATTACCCTTATGTGAAACCATATAGTATTTGTCTTTCCTTGTCTGACTTATTCACTTAGCATAATACCTTCTAGTCCTTCTATGTTGTTGTAAATGTCAAGATTTTATTCTTTTTTTATTGCTATGGGATATTCCATTGTGCAGCTATACCACATCTTTATCCATTTATCTATCAGTAGACAGCTAAGTTGCTTCTATATCTTGGCTATTGTAAATAATGCTGCCATAAATATAGGAGAGAGTGCATATATTTTTTCAAATAGGTGTTTTGCTTTCTTTGGATAAATAGCTTTGAATAAATAGAATTCAGATCTCTGCACAGAGTAAAATTTAATTTCACAGCCACACGCTAGATACCTTAACAGGCCAATGAACTTATAAGAGCATGTCACTGGTTGGGGGGGTGGGTAAATGTATGAAACAGAGACTGTGGATGAACTAGTATATCAGCTTAGGAAAAACACTCTCAAACTCTCCTGCATATGCATGGCATATAGATGCTTTTTAAGTGTGAGGAAACAGAGTCTTTAGAAACACTCAAAAGAAATTCTATCCATACTGTTATTGTTGTTTTCGGGGGAGGTTGTTTTGGTGGGGTGTTTTTTGTTTGTTTGTTTGTTTGCTTTTTGCTTTAATCCAGGTTGGCAGGAACAAGGTAGTCACCTCCCCTTCAAGTCCCCAATATTTCAAGTGAAAAGACAAGAATTTACATTGCATTTTATAGAATAATATTGACTAATTTGGGGCCCTGAGACCTACCCTGAGGTCTAGTATAGAAAAGGAAATACGGTTCCTGAACCAAGATTTAAGTCACAATTTCCTCATCCCTAATCGGCAAGCAGAAAAAGGGTTCACACTGGAGCCGTCTGGTTTCCCTCTGGAATGCCCCTCTGAGGCTTTGGCTGAGTGTGAGGAAATCCATGTCATCACCTTCCCACCATTTAATAGGCACAGTTATTAGTGACTTCCCAAGGCACTTAGATACAGTGCCGTTAGGTCACATGGGCCAAACAATGGGATTCCTGCTCCCCAGGAGAGAGGAAGACTGTACTTTCATTTCGCAGTCAGCACGCATGCTACTTTTTGTCCTAATCATTGACCAAGCTGAAGTGTCATGTGAAATATCTATCTCTGATGTTCTCTGGCCCCTGTGGGGATTGGGCTGTGACCCTGCTTAGCACAAGGACTTCCAGCCTGAGACCTGCTGGCTTCCAGCTTGAGGCCAGATCCCTAGAAAGGCCCTGCTTCCTGTATGCCTGTGGTGTTGTGATGGTGAAGACAAGAGCTTCCGTGGAGTTGGAACTTGGGACTCTGAGCACTTCACAGCTGGGACCTATGGCTTCCTTAGATGAGCAGTAACTAGGGGAGGAGTAAGAGAGGTAGATGAGACAAATGCAGCTCCTGGGAATAACCGGCCTGATCTCACATAAGTGCTTTTTTTTAATCCCTTGAAAAGAAAACACACACACACACACACACACACACACACACACACACACACCCCACAAAGAAATTCTTGATTTCATTACTGTGACAATACACTCCTCACCCATATCTTCTGCCCTTCTCCTTGACATCATGTTATACTGACTAATGGTAATGTGAGTAATAAACCACTTCGTTGCCATAGCACATCACTGTCCTGAATGTTGCTCACTCTTAGTGAGTTGACACTTGGAATTCAGATATCTCATAGAGTGATACTCCTGTGAGTCTCCCTGTTGTTTACACATCCATGTCATCCCCAATAGCCACGTCGGTGACTTAGCACATCACCCAATACAGGTATATTCACCCTACTTGTGCTCTAAATCCCCCTTCATTGTGTGCTTTCTCATGAAATTACTAGAGGCTGCCATATACTTTTTGAATCCCACCAAGCTGTTCTGGTGCAAAAGGGAAACAGCTCCCTTCAGCTGCTAGTGAAAAGCCCTTCTGTTAGGCAAGCTCCCTCTATAATTAGCTCGCATTGCTTTCACGCTTTGGCAACAGCAACAAATAGGCCATTTCGAATATGAAGATTTTTAAAAACAACCATGGAAAAATGAGGGTAGGAGGACATAACTGCTAGTGGAGATGTTCACTCCCACATACTGCACAGAGCCTCTCTTTTTTTTTTTTTTTTTATCTGCCGGGAACAGATGAAGAACCAAGAAACAGACATGGCATCTGGCTCTGAACTGCAGCCATATTTTTAAAAAGCACTTGCCTAAGAGATTGACTGCATCATAATAAAAAGAACCCTGTCCTCCCACTAGAATAATCAAAATTGTTCTTTAACACACCACAACTAAGAAATTTTTGCTTCAATATACCATGCCTATTCTTCTTCTAGGTCCTCTCATTCCTCTGGCATCATAAAACAGAGCACCAATGACACTCTGATGCTGCAGCAGACCTCCTAACCTGGGGGAGCTTCATTGCATCCAAGCACATCCAAGCTCAGCGAGGGCAGGAGGGTGAGGGA
>NW_006383006.1:6957810-6965372 GCF_000327345.1 Myotis davidii
GGCAGCTCCTGAAAGCTGGCATGTCCTGCTGTAAGAGCTGCAGGTGCACTGTCCCATCAAACCTTCACCACCACCTTAGGAAGCAGCACTTTCTCCATATTACATGTGAGAAAGATAATGCTGAAAAAAGGTTTAATAAATTGGCCAGTGTCACATGACTCAAGCCTAGCTCTTGGGCCAAATGCTGCCCTGATTTTGGAGTACATGCCCAGGGCACAGGAAAATGAGAAGTGTGTAGGCGTGGATGTTTTATATCAAAAGAAAGAATAAGTCAGCATTTAACTTAAACCTTTAATCTTACACATAACACTCTGGAAGAATGTAGAGAACTTACTGAAGGAGGGTAAAATTGAAGATAAGAAGTCCAGTAAGAAGCTTCCAAGAGAGTGTTGATACAGGCTGGAAATCAAGCATGTATCAGTTAGGAATGCATGGCTTTAAGCAACATAAACAAACAACAGACAGACTTTTTGCTACTTTGCAAGACTCCTCATTAGAAGGACTGCCAGGCAGCTGGAGGGTGGGACCAAGAATGTACCACAACATAAAGCTCCAGAAGGCCAGGGTGCAGAAGGAAGACAGGTCCTCCCACAGTGGACCAATCTGGTTGGGATGCCTTTGCCACCACCTGGCAAGGAGTGGCCTCCAACCATTTCTGTCCTTCAACTCCTCACTCAAGTTTCAGAAACATGGGACAGAGCAGCTCCTCAGCCAAACTTAGGTCACATACCACAGACCTAGTTTGGGCAGGAGCTTTCACTCTGGGATTCTGTAGGTGGAATGCAGGCACCTGGAGCAGTGAGTGAGAAGTAATTAGCCCCAGTGGAAATTGAACCACTACTCAGAAGGCAGAATGGAGGCTGGACAGACGAAATATGATCAATGTTCACCAGAAGCACTAGCAGCAGATTTGGGGAGGATATAATGGCATTTGAAATGCCATCAACATTGAACACTTGTTGAGAGTCTGTGTGCAAAGCAATGAGCTAGGTGCTATTTGGAGATATAAGAAAGTTTACAGCTCACTCTGAATATGAGACCCGGACGCAAGAGAGCTAAATAATAGTACTAAGTCACATATATCAGGATGTAGATGATAAGGCATATGAGATTCAGAAAATGGGGAGATGATAAAATCTAAAATAATTAAGAAAACACACAAGAAAAGAGAGAGCATTCTAGGCAGGAAGGATGATCTCAGCTGAGGCATGGAGGTGCAATGTATGAGGTGCATTTAGGAATCAATTCATGTGCAGTGGTCGAAGGGCAAGAGTTTGTATAAGAAACTGTTCCTGACTCAAGAGTTAATGATACCTAAAATGCACAAAAATGGGCAACTTTCCCTCCCCTTCTTATTTAGCTGACCTTGGTCAATCTTTAAGCAGTTCTATTTCAAGACTTTAGGGAGGAAAGTGAGGAAGGTGTATTTGCAGGACTGAGGGTTAGGTTCAAATGTGTCAGTGGTAGTGAGAGGAGAAAGAAAACAGACCCAAAGTGGACTGGCATTGAGCTTCGAGTTCCTGACTCCCCTTGCTGGACCAGGGCCACTTGGGTTGAGCTGAATGTATCCAGTTCATTGACAGGATGCCAAAAGCTCTTGCTGCTCCAGCTGCCCCATTACCCTCCCTCCTCCTCCTCCTTCCCACCCTGCAGCAATTCCTCTCATTAACCTGCAGAGCTGAGGCCCAGGAAGAGAAGTGGGTCCAGGACAAGGAGTGAAAACCTGGCTCCTTCTGAATCCTGGCAGGAGTCTTTTACCCTGGCAGCTGCTTCAACATCAGATACAGACCTAATGGGACCACCACTCCTCTCCAGGACTTTCTCATCTTCCGGGTTCCCACTTTCCTTAAGTGGCACTGCAGTTGGTATAGGGAGACAATGTGTCAATTATACCCTACGCTAATGCTTGTAGGAATTGGTCAGGCCTCTAGGGCCCTGCCAGTAATTCTAGATGCTTTCCATTCCAGACAACTGCAGACTCTGGCAGATGTCCATCGGCTGTCCTTCTTTCGTCTCCCAGTTCTCGGGCATGATAGACCAAGCTCACTACATTGGGTCATTAATGTGGGATTGCAGAGCGTCAACATGTGCAGCAACCACAGGCAGATATGTATTGCGGGAGTAGGCTTTTGCTAAGGAAACTCAGAGAAGTGGCAGGATGCATTTTTCCTATAAGAGGGGGATGGCTCAGGCAGCCTGTTTCCTTCCTACCACCTATTTTCTCTGTGGGTCATGAAAATACAATAAAGTCACCTTTAAAACCTCAGCCCAAATTTATAGCCAATGCTAACATAACAGGAGAGTATCTAAATGCTTTCCATGTTCATTGTTCTTCATGGCATTTGGTGGACCAATCAAAAGAAGCCAGTGATGTGGTCCAGGCCCCCACAAAGCTCAAGGGGAAAAAAAAACAACTCAGGGCATAACATTTCCCACCAAGACCAGCTTGGGATGTCCAATTCCCTTCCATGACTATTTGGTATGTTACCCAAGAGAATTCACAGAACTCTTGGGCACAGTTGGAGTGGTAACAAAACAAGAGTTGTACAGTTCACCATACAATTGTTATTGAGTTCAATGTAGCTGTATCTATTAAAAGAAAATAATAAATAATTTTTTTAGCTGAGCATTCCAAATATCCTCTGACTGTGCTGGATTCTATTACAAAAAATGGCCTCAACTGTCCCACTCTTCACAATGTGACTTTATAGCTCTTCCCATTAAGAAATGGGGTCTACCTCCCTATTCCTTGAATCCAGGCGAAGCAAAGAGACTTGGTTTGTCCAGTAGAATGAAGTGAAAGTGTTGGTATTCCAGTTTTAAGCCTATGCTTCAAGGGCCTCGCATGCTTCTGCGAGCTCTTTTGGAACCTGTCTCCATCATGAAAATAATTCCATGCTTTTACTGTTGGGTAATGAAAGACTGCGTAGAAAACTGGGATGACAAGTTGAGGCCTCTGGGGCCAGCAGCCCTCAATTGACTTGGCAGCTGACCACGGACACAGGAGTGAGCCCAGCCAAGACCAGAAAGACCATCCAGCCCAGATTTCTAACCTGCAGAAACACAAATTAGATAGAGGATTGTTATAAGTCAGTGATTTACGGGTTGGTTTGTTACACAGCAATAGGTAGCTGATACATCATCTTTAGGTTTTTGGTCACCCTATTTCTTTCTGGACACCAGGAATCACTGTAATTGTTCCAACCACAAGCTAGACAATTACCACTTTGCAAACCTGCCCCATGAGCCCAGCAAATATATCCAAGTCGTGTCTGAACTTCATAGTTAACATGTCCGAGATTTCTATTTAGATTTGCGTAGCTTTCTTTTCCATTCCCACTATCATCAAGGCTTCCTTTCTTTTGCTAGACACTGGAAGTAGAGGCCTAATTGCTTTCTGCATATTTCATCTTGTTCTTTCTGTGATCCCTTGCTGTCCAAAGAATTGTGTTCAAATACCTTATTTCAGGTAAGGACAAAACAACAAATGGTATTGAGCACCCACTGTGCTCAATTCATTCCAAGTTGAATAAGATAAAGAAGCTTAAATCTCCTTGGGTTGCCTTAACTGGTTTGGCTCAGTGGATAGAGCGTCGGCCTGTGGACTGAAAGGTCCCAGGTTCGATTCCGGTCAAGGGCATGTACCTTGGTTGCAGGCACATCCCCAGTAGTGGGTGTGCAGGAGGCAGCTGGTCGATGTTTCTCTCTCGTCGATGTTTCTAGCTCTCTATCCCTCTCCCTTCCTCTCTGTAAAAAATCAATAAAATATATTTTAAAAAATAAATAAATAAATAAATAAATAAATCTAGGGTTGATAGAGCCTTCTTTAATCTAGTCCCATTCTCCCTTTGCAGATTCCTGTTCCACAGTTTAGCTACTTAACACATCTGTCCTGTCCCTTACACATGAGATCCCTATGTTGGCATTTTTGCTCACATCACTTATCCCCAAACCCTCTGCCTAATATTTCCTCCCTATTTTTCATCTTCTCTAACTTTTGTCTTCCTCCAAGGTCCAACTTAAGTTCTGATGCCTCTGAAAGTTCCTCCTACTGCCCCTGCCCCAGTAATCTTTCCCCCTGTCTCCCTTGCCTCAATTCCTTTAGCACCCCTTTAGCTATCAGCTATGGCATCTTCATGGCTCATTACACACCAGGGTAGAGACCAGAACCTAGCACAATGCCAGACACACATACCTGCAGGTGGTAATAATACTTGATAAAGAGAGATTCAATTAAACTCTCTTTCTTAAGACAATGTAACATGTTGACTCTCCTTTTTTTTAGAATAAAATTCCTATATCCTTAATTTGGGGTATTGGATTTGAGGGAAAACCATGCCTCACAAGGAGGCAGGTAAAAGAACGAAACTCTTTTTGCCATGTAACCACCCATTACTGAACACTTACTAAGTACCAGGTACCACCCTGGACATTTCATCTGTATTATCTCACATCTTACAACAGTCTTATCTGGTACATATTATTGCTTCCATTTTATAGTAATGGAAATTCATTAACAGGAGTTTAGCAGCCAGCAAGTGGCAAGTTAAGATTTGACTCCAGTTCTGTCTGAGCCCAAGCGCGTGTTCTTAGTAAGCTATAATGCCATGACTTATCCAATTACTTTGCTGTTAGGACATCTGAAACAGCCTTTTATCATCATTGCACTGTCTCAATGTCTTCAACTCCAATATAGATTTCAATTCCATAGAGCCTACCTAACCTAGTATCTTATGTGGTAAACAGAATAATGCCCTCACCCCAAAGATGTTCATGTCTTTATCTCCAGAACCTGCAAATATGTTGTGTTATATGGTATGAAGGAATTAAGATTATAGGTGGAGCCCGGCTGGCATGGATCAGTGGTTGAGCATCTACCTATGAACGGGGAGGTCATGGTTTGATTCCTGGTCAGGGTACATGCCTGGGTTGCGGGTTTCATGCCCAGTGTGGGGAGTGCAGGAGGCAGCCAATCAATAATTATCTCTCATCATTGATGTTTCTATCTCTCTATCCCTCTCCCTTCTTCTCTGAAATGAATGAAAATATATTTTTTAAAAATTACAGATGGAATTAGCTGATCTGGAGATGGGGAAATGATGCCCGCTATAATCATAGGGGTCTTCATAATCTAAAGAAGGATGCAGGAGATTCAGAGAAGAGGATCTGACAGCAGAAGCAGAGATCAGAATTATGCAGTTGCTAGAAGAGGGCTCAAGGCAATCTCTAGAAACTGGAAAAGGCAAGGAAACAGATTCTCCCCCTAGGAACTCCAGAAAAGATGCTGTTTTAGCCCAGTGAGATCCATTTAGGACTTCTGACCCCCAGAACTATAAGAACATAAAGTTCTGTTGTTTTGAGCTACCAAGTTTGTGGTATTTGTTACAGCAGCAATCGGCAACTAATATAGCTCCTCGTGGAAACAATTAGGGCCAGTGCAGGTTCAATAGCATGGCCAGACTTCTTACAGCTCAGAAGCCACAGCCTCAATAATGATAAGAAATTGTTTTTTATTAAACCCTTTTTATGGAGGCATTATTGATCCCACAAATAAACTGAGGAAAGTCTTTGAAGAGCCACTTCAAAGTGCTAAAGGAAGAGAGAGAGCAGACCCCTCTCTCTTCTCCTGGATTCGCACAACCTGAAGAACCATGTTCCGTTAAGGTTCTGATTAGCTGAAATTGCCTGTAGAACTTACGTGTTCCTGCTAGTTTCCAAAGGATGTCTCTCTCCTCCCAGTAAAATCCAGAACAGTCTGTAAGGTACAGGCCAGCCACCGGACCCCTTCTTCCTCACACATTCCATATACACAAATAGGAAGATGGTCTCCGAGGCTGTAATTTCCTGGCCAGAAAGTGTCTAGGGTTTCACTTGAGTGGTTAATGGTGATGTCACCCGAGTCCCTTAGTATGGGGCTTTTCCAACCTTCAATTAAAGGACTATCATTTACTCTATATATTAACATCCAGAACAATAAACACAGCAGAACACAGTCATTAGAGGCAGCCATAATCCATGGCCTGCCGCATATTGATGTCAACCCTGCTGCGTCTGACATCTGAAATAAGTCCAAAGAAAGCACTGCATTTTCAAAGCTGGGACTGTGTGGAGATATCCACCCCTGGCTGCATTCCGTCTTCCCACCTCCATCTTCTAACCTATCAACATCTTGGGTTCAACCCCAGAGTTAAAATAAACCCATGTCTTTTACAAAAAGACATCAGGCCAATGTTCTCCCTGCCGGGGAATACTGCCACCGTTTTCAGTTGATTGAACCTTGAGGGCATTTGCTGTAAGATAATAAACAATTCGGGATGTTATGATTCCTAATCTAAAGAATGTCAAAATGTAGTAGGCCTAAGACATTAAAAAGAAAATGATCTTATGTTGCTCAAAGGGAGCAGAGCAGGTAATATTGAAAACCAGAAGACCAAAACACAGTTTTATTCAAACTTAGCCGAAATAACTCAAAAGTCCTCTTCATTTTTTTCCTGCATGTTTCCCACATTCATTCGGTGCATACTAACTGATAACTTATGGTGCCAGAAAGATATAAATGTTAATAGGATCACATAGTCTAACTGAACGGAAGAGACAAAGAATCAGTATCAACATTTATCATTATCTAGTATTTACTATGTCATGCAGGCCCTATTCCACATGCCCTATAAACCTGATCTCATTTAATTCTTACTACAGCTGCCTAAACGAGATACTATGGTCCCTGTTTTACAAATGGGCAAAGGGAGCTATGGAGCATGTAGGTCCCTTTCACAAGAGCTATAACTGGAATTCAAGCTCAGCCAGGCCTTACTGCTAGGAGCCTTGTGAAAAGTGCAATAATTCTTCTTGAACCAAAGAGTTCATGCTTATCTCATCCTATCAACACAACACCATTGCAATTTCTAGGGGTCCAGCCACCTAGATTGTTGAGTTGAACTCTTACTTCAGAGGATGCAAAATTAAAACAGAATTCAAAAGGCTTCTCTGTCAGGTAGTGGGGGTGGCAGGGCAGGGAAGGCTCATTGTGTTTATTACACACTTCAGGTTTCATGGAGAGACATGCTTGGGTCATTGAGATGATGGAAAGATGCTGGGGCATTAGATGGGGATGGAAGAATACAAAGAAAGCCCACTCAGAAGTTTAAGGCACTCTGGGGCCCATCAATCCCATGGGTATGGTTAAAAGCAAGCTTTATTTCTTCAGGGGGTTGGTAGCAACTCCCTATTCCATACTGGGTTCATCTTGCTCATGTACTTCCCTGGGAGAGGATCTGATATGTTTGGTTGTCACATTGAATCTGGAGCATCCTTGTGAGGGGCCTGATCAATTCATAGGCAAAGACTGCCTTTAGCCCACCATAGGGCTGCCCCTGGTGATGTCCCCAACACCCAGCCTGTTGAGTGGCAGCAGAACTCATGTGAACTCATATGAGACACATAGCACAAGCAAACCCGATGTGTCTAGGGCAGCATTCCTTAGAAGAAGGCTCGTGAGCACAGCAGGCATGTAGACACCCTGTGTGCATGTATCTTTGAAGCCAAATATAACTGACTGACCG
>NW_006383006.1:6965463-6971582 GCF_000327345.1 Myotis davidii
CTGAATTATCACTGCCATAGTTCCTCTTCACCACGTGATTTTTGTTTTGTTTCTTTCACTTTGGTTTGGGTAAAGTGTTATTCACTACACTTGGGTGTGTAAAAGCAGATCACAAAGTCTCAGCACCCCACTCTGATTCTCTGAGACAGAGCCTGGAGATTTGCTGGGAAAATGTCCCATATGTGCCAGAATGCCTTGTGTGGCGGGAAGGTTTTTCCAAGTTGCCTAGTGCACTTTTCTTAACACCCAGGAGCCCTGATGGGGCAGGAATGGAGAAAGTGAGAGGTCCTCTGGGGAGACTTCCTGGACTCTCCCTGGGGATGTGCTGAATACACGTTTGCACACCCTGCATGGGTCCCTTTGCAATTCCAAACCTGATAGACTGACTTTTTCAAACCGATCTGGACAGCGAGACCTGTGGACTTTCACTGCGCATGGCTGCCACCTGCTGGAACCAGCCTGGAACTGACTGCTGGGCCTGTGAGGCTGACACCTGGCCAGCACAGGAGGTGTGAGAGAAGATTGTCAAGTTCCTTCCATGGCATTCATTCCAGAGGGAGCCTCTAAACTGGCCTTGACACTCAATAATCTGTGTTTTAATAGTCTTTTGGAGACCTAAAGTCTACAAGTTCCTCTGATAACTCATCTGAAAGTTTAATCGCCTTCTCTCGAAATAGTTTCCCTATTTATGATCTCAATGATGCTTCTGTTTAGGTTAATTTTCTACTGATCTGTCTTGATCAGAGATGAAAGCGGCTGCGGTCAATTCTCTAGTAAAAGCTCTTTATGGGTCTGGAGAAAGATCAATGCATGTGCCTCACTTCTCTGGAAAGGTCTCAAGTTTTCTTTTCCATTAAATTGATTTTCTTTAGCCTATTAAAATCTGATTTATCATCTCTGTGGCTCTCCTCTGAAGGCTCTCAACTTCTCACCATTTCTCCTTACTTGGGGACACAATACCCTTAGTAGGGATCTGGCTAAAGCCAAGCATACCATGCTTCCAATATCATGTGTACTCCCCAGGTGACCACTCCTTTGGCGCAAATTCTCTGAACACTGTAGACAATAAAAGGGGGTGGGGAGCGCCACATTCTAAATCTGACAAGCTCAGGGGAGGCCTGCATGGCAGCCTTACAAACTCAGAGACCAAAATTAACCACAAAGGGTGGTCTGAAAGTAAAACTTTTTAACTAAAAGCGAATCATAACAGGTAGTCATGTTCTAGTCCAGTATCTTCCCAGACCAAGGTTAATCTTTACCTTCACTGAACCTGCCTATTGTCTTTTTGCATCTATGATAACAAACCTTTGAAATGTCCAGTAATTTCCTTTTTCCAGACCCCTCAGGGCACAATCACTGCACCAAAGCAGGAAACCTCAGAACCCCTCATTGTTATTGTGTTGTTAACTGTGAACTACCCCATGCCCACCAGCGTACAAAAAGCAGTGTCTGTTCGTTTTACTTTTTATCCAGTTACAGAGATTTTCCTCACTTTGCTTTCTCCCCCTTCCCTAATCTATCATCAATGGATTCCATGTAAGCCCTTCATGCCTCCTCCTTTGTAATGTATAGAATAAGGTGCATTATAGAGTAAGGAGAATGAACTGTCATTCATTCTCCGAGCATTTTCTCAATCCATTGAGATTTTGTGTCCTGGCAATTGTCATTTTGGTTCAAGTAAACTCATAAAATCTATCTACCGGTTTGAACGTTTCTTACGTTGACAGCACCTACTATGTGTGAGGCACAGAGGTAAGGGATAGAAGATGACTTGTTCATAAACTTTCCAAAAAGAGGGAAGAGACAATGCTGCAATGCCAGAACATAAGCACTGTGCTTAAGACAGGTGCTGGCATTGGTGCCACTAGAGGTCAACAAGGTGAGAGAACACTTTCAGCCTGAATGATTGTAAGACTCCATGAGAACGGAATTGGTCTTTGAAAGTGTGATATTGTAATTTATAATAAATATATATTTAGACCCACATCTGGCACCGAATGCCTAAAATCCTTGGAATGCCCTGTGGTGAGAGTAGTAAATCTGTCTCTTGTTATGTTAATGAGGCGACTTCCTTAGGATGCGAGCTGGTTGCCAGGGGAACAGCACTGTGATTAGAGGGTTGGAACTTTCGTTTCCCCACCCACCTCCAGGGAGGGGAGAGAGGCTGGAGATAGAGTTCAATCACCCATAGCCAGTGATTTAATCAACCATGCCTGTGTTAATGAAGACTCCATAAAACCCTAAAAGAGTGGAGTTCAGAGAGGTTCCAGGTTGGCAAACACGTGGAAATGCAGGTAGAGTGTGGTGCTTGAAGAGGGCATGGAAGCTTCTGGCGCCTTCCCCCCTACCTTGTCCTATGCATCTCTTCCATCTGGCTGTTCCAGAGTTACATCTTTTCACAATATACTGGTGACCTAGTAAGTAAAATGGTTCTCTTATCTGGCCCAGCGCCTGTGTTAATGAAGACTCCATAAAACCCTAAAAGAGTGGAGTTCAGAGAGGTTCCAGGTTGGCAAACACGTGGAAATGCAGGTAGAGTGTGGTGCTTGAAGAGGGCATGGAAGCTTCTGGCGCCTTCCCCCCTACCTTGTCCTATGCATCTCTTCCATCTGGCTGTTCCAGAGTTACATCTTTTCACAATATACTGGTGACCTAGTAAGTAAAATGGTTCTCTTATCTGGCCCAGCAAACTAATCAGACCTGAGTAGGGGGTCATTGAAACCCTCCATCTATAGCCCATGGGTCAGAACCTCCCGTGACAGCCTGGACTTGTGAGTGGCAGAGGAAGTGGGGAAGGGGCAGTCACATAGGGCGGAACCCTTAACCTTTGAGACCTGGCTGTCTCCAGACAGACAGAATTGACTTGAACTGTAAGACACCCAGATGGTGTCTGAAAATTGCTGGGTGTGGGGGAAAACGCTTCATTGAAATTGGTAACAAGAGCTGTTAGAAGGACCCATAGCATTTGCTTGGACCTGAGAAGCCTATAGGAGAGGAAACAGCAGAGGGAAGAGCCTGAGGCAAGCCCTGGAGACAATACCAGGAATGGGTATGAGCTTTTGGCTGCATTTGTGTGGGTGAAGGGAAAGTAAGGGGGAAATAGACCAGGCCAGATTGTGGGGGCCTCCCAGGTGTTGGGTTCACTTTGTAATACTCTTGTGTTGGTTTTTATTAATTTGGAGGCAGCTTGTTTTCACCATGCTGACCCTAAATCATCCTCAGCTGTTCTAATGTCACTTTCCTCCCATCCAGTCCTGGCTCTTGGTTTTGACTTGTTTGCTCCAAGTCCCAATTTGATTTTTACTCTTTTGTTTCTCTATTTCTAAGAAATATGTTGTGCGCTGGCATTATTCACTGCCACTTACCCAGCCTGATCATTGACAAGGTCATTTCCAGCGCCCGATTCCACCTCCATCATGCAATTCTTTCTATCCTCCTCTCTCTGCCTTTAGGACCCCGGGGAAGGCAGATCCCAGGTAGTGAGATCCCAGTCAAGTCCTTTGTCCATTCTGACCACGGCATCCTCCTCATCTTTAAAAAGAGAGGTAGGTCTGTCCTCTTGGCTCCTTTCTTGAGCTTATGCTCCATAAGGCAATAATCTCAACTGTCTCTGTCCAAAGGTCATACCCCAAACCGTTTCCACAAAATAATTTCAGCTTTCCTGGAAGAATGTGCTTGTGAAATTGACTGAAAATGGAGTTTGAAGCAAATTGGGTTTGCTAGGCAGTCAACCAGCCTTGAGTTGTTTGTTTTCAATTGGGATGAGCACAGAGGAAAAGATGAGAAGCATGCCTTGCTTCCCTCTTGCCAAAGAGCCTCTTCCCAGGGGATATTTTCACAGACGAAAAGAAAATGATGGATTATAAAGCACAAAAATGAGCTGCAGGTGGCATTCATTACCTGGTCTCCTCTTGAATTAGCCAAACTCTCTCCCTCTCCTTCATTGCTTTGTCATCGTGCTAGCTTTGTTTGGTTCAGCCTAGACATCCCATCTGGTTGGTTCTCACTGCAGTCAGTTGCCTTGCAGGCCCCTGTTTACCCAGCTCTGCAGTGGTAAATCTCATGTGTAGCTGCTTTGAGCTACTTACTGCCCTAATCTCAGTCTTCTTTTCAGTAATAATTGCCTATAGCATCTGTCTGGCAGGAATTTGAAGGGAGAAGTGCTAGCAACCAGCAAATTAGTAAACTTTAGCCTCAGGTACCTGTCAGGCACTAGAATGAACATGAGCCCATGTCAGGAAAAATCTAGAAGGTCATGAGGATCACAGAGGGAGGACAGAATTAGGAGATAGGGCCGGGACTAAAAGTCACAAATAATAATTATACCTGGTCTTCTTACTTCATTGCTTTTATTATTGTGGTGCTTCATAAGATCCTTCCACATGAATTATTTCAGCTAATTCTTATGATAGCTCTGTAAAGGTACACGTTATAGATCAAATTTTGTAGGTGGGGAAATCAAGGTTTTGTTTTTTTTATGCCTTATAATGAGTGAACTTGACTATAGTTCTGTGAGTTTGCTTGAACTGAGGGAAGAAAACATGTGCTGTTTAGATCCCACAGTCAAATGATAAATTAACTCCGAAAAATGTCTAAGTGTGGCATTTAAGAAATAACGAAGAAAAAAAACAATGTGTACATTTTGTCCTGGACCCTAGAAACCTTGGAATTCTGCAGCTACTCAACAATAATCATATCAAGCTTTTCTTTTCGGGAGAATAATTTACATTTACAGCCCTGAGGCTTAGCCACAAGTGTGGTTTAAGATGAAACTGGGAAGGACAGTGACCACAGGGTGGTGAAAAGTGATAACAGCTGGATGGTCAAGAAGGAACCTTCAGGGGCTAATTGCTTTCTGAATTGGCCGTTTCACACACAGATGAAGTCTTCAGGTGACACCAACTTGTTCCAAGCACCAGGGAAGTCTTAAAATGCTAACCAGAGGGAAGAAAGGCCTTGGATTACAAGAGAGGACCCACAGGAATGTGGAATATGCTCTTTGTGTGCTTGCTTAAATACTGCAGACCTTTGGTATTTGATGATTTACATGGCTTGTAACAGTAGCTGGAGCAGATTCCAAGATCTATGCAAGCCATGACTTCCTCTATGCATGACCCACATAGAGTAGGACAGTCCATATTTGTGGTGCTTTAGCCCACAGCATCCTCCACATCCAAAAACCCTTTTCCTTACTTGGATCAGCATTGTGTTTACCTGTCAGGCCCAGTTCAAATCCTACCTCTACTCTGAAGTCTTCCCTGGTCACAACTCACAGCATTCCTGTGGGTCCTCTCTGTAACTGCCCTAATCTCAGTCTTCTCTTCAGTAATAATTGCCTATAGCATCTGTCCCGCAGAAATTTGAAGTGAGAAGTGCTAGCAACCAGCAAATTAGTAAACTTGGATCCAGTTACACAGATTGTGCAATTCACGCTCTGTTCTTAAATAATTAACATTGACAGTGTGGAATACCTCATTTCTCTAATAAAAAAGAACTATATTTCACAGTTCTTTCTATTTCAGTTGGTATTTGTTATGTTTTAAATTTTTAAAGAACTCTGTGTACTTGTCCTTTTGACCCATATAATAATGCTGCGAAGCAGACAGGGACACTGGACTGTTTTGGTTGCAAATGACAGAAGCCAAACTTGCTGTAGCTTAAGTAGAAGTTGAAATTTAGTACACTCATACACCCAAAGGAAGAATCCAGGACAGATTTGGTGAGTTCAGGAACCAGAATATGGGGTTTGATGCCTCCAACAGTTCAATGATGTTCTCTCTCCCTTTCTCTTCTCTTCTCTCTTTCTCTTCTCTTCTCTTCTCTTCTCTTCTCTTCTCTTCTCTTCTCTTCTCTTCTCTTCTCTTCTCGTCTCCTCTCCTCTCCTCTCCTCTCCTCTCCTCTCTCCTCCTCTCTCTCTCCCCGCCCCCCTTCTTTCCGTCCACTCTCTAAAAATCAATGGGAAAACATTCTAAGGTGAGAAAATATTTGCAACAGAAAAAGATGAAAATAAAGACCAAGAGTTTAATGGAAGTCCAAGGAGAATATGAAGAATGATATTATAATGACTTTGAAAATGATATCAAAAAGAGAAATTTTTAAAAAGTTAATATGGAAAAGGA
>NW_006383006.1:6971642-6988422 GCF_000327345.1 Myotis davidii
CTTTCTCTCTCTCTCTCTTTCTCTCTCTCTCTCTCTCTCTCTCTCTCTCTCTCTCTCTCTCTCTGCTTCATTCTCTGCTGTTTCCTTTGGCTTGCTCTGAGGTGGAATGTACACATTCTCTTCCCATGTCAATATGAAGACCTCAACAGAATGTCAAGGCAATGCAAGATTAGAGGAAGGAATAATTCCCAAAAGAAAGGCAAGGTCTACACCAGAAGAAAAAAAGGGAGGATGCAAAACATGCAGAAAACAGATCTCCACTAGACCAGGTTACAATTGTTATTATCCTCTGAAAACCACATTGAAACTGAAGTTAAAATAAACCACACTGTTACTTTTTAGCAGATTCAAGATGAAAATTTGTTTCCCAGAGTTCTGTCCCCTAAAATATACTGTTTCAGTAGCTAACATAAGGCCTTGCTCATAGAAAAATACTCAACAGAAATTAGTCGATAGAAAATTGATCGAAGCTGCCTCTAATCCCATACTTCCTTTCCAAATTGGAGTGTTGAGGGCTATAAGAGAAATCACTGTGAGATAATAAATCTCCTGCCCAATAATTATAGTGAAATATAATTTGGAAACTATCAAAATAGTGATTATAACAGCAAAAGCAAAAAAAAAACCCCAAAACACCTGACAATTAAACTGCTTAATGTATGCCAGGAACCATTCTATCGCATTGGCATGTAATTCAGTCACTCCTCACAATCCATTGGGAAAATACTATTATTCCCACTAATGGAGAACACTGAGGCTTACAGAAGTTAAGTCATCCCTGAAATCACCCAGATAGTTGGTGGCAGGACAGAAATCAGAGTCCTGACTGTCTGGCAGTGAGCAGGCCTGGGCTCCTGTCCACTGGCTACATGCCTCTATACCAGGACTCTCCAGGGGACTGATTACCATTCTATTCTGGTCATTAGCAAGGCTGGACACTTCCACCTGGCACTCAAGCCTCCCCGCTTTCTGACTTGAATGTTTACCACCTTATTCCCAGGTCACCTTCAAATGTGGAGGAAATGGAAAGGAAATCTTTGGGAAAGACAGAAAATTAGTACATCAAAGATGTATTCGGAACAGATGTTCCTGAAACAGTTACGTCTACTCATTCGTGTTTCTTTGTACTAACTGTTTCCTCTGCCCGAATCTTGAATCTCTGCCTAGTGAAATTTAACTCACTTTAAGATCCCACTCAAATATCTCTCTGGAGCTTTTCTTGACTCACCCAACGAATCTCTGACTCCAAGATACTATGGCACTGGCCATGCATTCTTTATCTATGTAGCCCAGCAAGATTATGATGGCCACCCGGGCAGAGGCTAAGTCTCCTTTGCCTTATTGGTGTTTAGGTCTCCAGTGCCCGAAACAGAGCCTGGTACACAGGAAGTGCTCAATGAATGCTTGTCGAATGAGTGGATAAGTGAACAAAAGTTAGGAAGTACACTGAGTATATAAACTTGTTTGGAGGGCCCACAAATGGATTCCAAAGTAACTTCCAATCAGTTCTTTGCTACTTAGAAGGATATATACCAAGACTAAAGTCCTGGGAAGGAAATCAGTGATCTTGAAGGGGGATCAAAAGAAACAGTCCAGCCAAAACCGGTTTGGCTCAGTGGATAGAGCATCAGCCTGCGGACTGAAGGGGCCCAGGTTCGATTCCGGTCAAGGGCATGTACCTGAGTTGCAGGCACATCCCCAGTAGGGGGCTGTGCCGGAGGAGGCTGATCAATGTTTCTCTCATCGATGTTTCTGACTATCTCTCTCCCTTCCTCTCTGTAAACAATCAATAAAATCTATTTAAAAAATATAAAATAAAAAGTTTAAATTAATTAAACAAGATCATAATTTAGAGTTTTATCTTTACAGTCCATGTATAGTCCCTGAAATGCCAAAGGAAAAAAGGAAGAAATATAAGTTAAGCCATATAACTAGCAAGATGCTGTAATCAAATAGTTTGGTCACTGTCTCTCAGTCCTAACCATAGGAGTCCACAAAGATCATCTGTCCTGTGTCAAACACAGAAGAATGCTGGTGGGTGTATGTCCCTTCAGCTGTGTGCACAAGTAACTCATTGGCTCCTGTGGGTGTGGACCACGTCATTGTTCTTACTTCCCCGACTTTTCCACTCAAGCATCTGGAACCAGATGCTTCCCGTACCGGTACAGTGCCGTTCTATATGATCTCCATAGAGCATGCTCAGAAATGACCTTCAACTTGGCATACCTAGAAATGTAAAACTGCCACTATCTCCAACACATGTTAGAAGTTAACGCATTTTTGTTCGTTTTTGTCTATTATCTTTTTAATTATTTTTTTTTCAAATACAGATGATACTCAATACAAGTTTCAGGTATAGAGCATAGTAATTAATGGACTTTCTGGGAGACTATAAACAGAAATAATAGAATCGTAAAATTGTAGACCTAGAAGACTGTTGGAAATCTAGAGCTCTCGCTTTATCCACTCATAGAAAAACATTACCTGAGGTGTCAGGTGTCTTCTCAGGGTCACACAGCTAATCAGGAATACTGATAACATACCCTGGAGAGCAGTATATCTTTAGTGAGAATGATCTAGCATAGCTGTATCCATCAAAATAAGATCTGTAAAATAAACTCTAAGGTTACTAGACTTTCTAATATGGGTCAAATTGGGAATAGTTCATCAAGTAAGAGGGTAAATTTTTATTCAGAATGCACTCCAAGATATTTCTGGCCTCTTGCAGAATCTTGACACCCTAACTGTGCTACAAATAAAAATGTTTAGGAGATTCAAGATGTAAGATCTTGAAAGAAGAACAACCAAGTTGGAGGTTAGAAAGGTCCCTAAACAGAGAGAAGGTGGGAGATGGATGAAAGATGAGCCTGGCCATTCAGATAAGGTGAACTAGGGCTACTGTTAACCAATATTTGCTCAACCGTGGGGGAAGAGTATGATTGCTTTTTAACATTGGGCTTGGCCATATGACATGCTTTCACCCAAAATACATAAGTTTAACTAATATGTATTATCTCCAGGCAGCAGTTTTAACAGTGAGTGTCTAGCTCAGCATGGTCCCATTTGCCTGACTTTGGAATCATGGAAGTCTGTTTTTGGTTCAGCTTCCATGCACGAGATCCTGAGTGGTAACAATGAGCAGACTGTTTGCAAGTCCCTAATGGACACATAGTGTGAGCAAGAAATACGGCTTGCTAGTTAAGCTTCTGAGATTTAAGGGCTGAGATTTAGCATGATGTGGCCTATCCAGCCTGAAAAAAGACTGGATGTCTGTTTGTTGAGAAGCATGGTTTATAACCAAATCGGGTGAGGTTGGATTTCAGCTATGCACCTATAATTTGCCTGCGTGTAAACCACGTATATCCTGAATTGGATAACACAATAAAAGATTTTGTAAGTTATCACAGTGTCGTAAGCCGAATGAAGATTCACAACAGAATGTGGATCAGGAAGGCAATAGAGTAAAGCTGGGCCCCATGCCTGCCCAGGCAAAGGTACTCCAAATGCAGAGAAGACCAGGGTCAGAGCAGGAGGCCACACATCCCCATTTATATTTTGCCCTTGGTATTCCCCTCACATCCTCACTCCTATGTCACATCCCAGTTCCTGCTCACCCCATCTCTAGTGGCTTCTGAGGGGCCTGAGCAGGATCCTGGGATGTGAAATGTGTTCCTTGTTGATTTCATATACATGAGACTCCATGTGTGCCTATGCGTGTGCACACATGTATATTAAGATATTCAGAAAGCATTTGCTTGGTATAGAAAATGTACCCTTTTCTCTCTGTAGATGCTGTCCAACCTATCCATCTTCCCTAGTAGCATTAATATAGATCTAGCAATAATGGGCTCCTATTAGAGTTGGGGCCATGGCTACAGCTGAGTGGCCCAAACCCAGAGTATTATCTCACAACAGGTGCCAGTGTCATGCAGGAAGATGGTAATGGCCTTATGTCATATATCACTTCAAGGTACACCCCCCTCCAAAGAGAAGATGCAACATATTAGGCACGTTAGCAGCACTGGAAATTTCTAAATCAAACACTTTAAATTTGAGTTAAAAAAAAGAACCAGCTGATCAATAGAATTCAGAAGTCAAAGCTTCTGAATTCAATTCACCTCCTAATGGACCCATTCTGTGCATTTTTATTCTCGTCTTCACTTTTTATGTAGAGTCTGCCTGTACATAAGAATCCCAGAGGCTGAGTGTTGAATCCGAGAGGGTCCAGTCTCCTCATTTAATTGATGAAGAAGCTGGAACCCAGGAAGTTAAGTGGAATACCAACTCCAGCAGGCTGCTGCATCCAAGGGGCTTTGGGAGAAGTTCCAGGGCCAGGCAAGCCGCTGGCTGATTTTTATAAAGGAAACCAACCTTTGTAGCTGAATCTTGATTGGGATGAACATGAGCCTTTCTCTTTGACGTTTTCACCAGCACAGCCCTCATCAGCCTTTTCATCATGTGCCTGTTTACTTTGTGTTTCCCTAATGGACACAGAAAATGTTTTGTTTAGGCCTCACCTTGTGTTCGGGGTGTCTGGGGCCTGTTGAAGTTGATTGAATTTGAGAAAAAAGACAAGGAGTCAGACAAACAGAAGGAGATAGTTATAGATCTGGCTTCAAATCCTTCTTCCCACCCCGCATGCCTCTCTCTGCTCCTTCCCTCCCCCTTTCATTTAGTAATCTGTACCAGTCATTGAAATAGTTCTGGAAACTGAATTAGAAAGAATCTTGGAAATAAAGTTCACATGCTGGAGAGTCGCCACAATATTCATCCATTATTGCAGTCTTAAATCACAGAGCCCTTCAGAAACATCCATATTTACCACAAATTATAATATAGCTATAAAATATTTTCTGTGAAAAGTAACTTTCCATGAAAACAACACTTCTTAGTCTTCCAGGAGTTATATTGCTGTTGGTTTTTTAATGCATTTTTTAAATGGAAAGACTTCAAATTCTCTAAGCATGATGCATTTTTAATAGTACAGAACTTGGCAGTACTGTAGAAACCCATCTTTGGGAAAGGGAACTTATTCACTGAGGAGCCTTTCTGACATTACCCAACAAAAAGCTAGGGAGGTTGATTATGAACTCTTCACATGTCTAGGATGAGTCTTTGGACAGAGATAAAGAGCTAACTATTCTCCCCTTTTGCTGGGGACAGGACACGATGCATTTGGGTAAAAATGGAACTAAAAATTAGGATCTAATCTTAGAAAATCTATTCTTATGAGAAATATATATGAAAATAGATCTCCTGTGTTGGGGAACATTAGAAAATATCTTCCTATTCTACAATTTAGGGGTCTTTAATCAGAATTATTTCACATGGAGTCTTGTACAGATATACATCAGATATTCCATCACAAAAGTCCCTACCACTCTGACCCCAGATCCCAGAAGAAAAAAAGAAAAAGAAAGAAGGAAATCAAGACCCCAAAGTAGAAGAAGAAGACCACACTGAAGTCGGACCCAAAAGACCAGTCCTCATCCAGTCAACAAGAAGTCCAGATTCCTCTAGGGAAACCCCAATACACAGTAAGTGAATACCAAGAGACAGATGACAAGAGTTCAGGACTTCATATTTTGATGCTTTTTAGATATTTAGTTTTTAAGACAAAATTGGAAGATAGTTAAAGTTCAACTAATTCTTTGAAAAACAAAGTTAGACAACGGCTTTTCAGTCACTCGGCATTTATGGAGCACAGTATGAGCCAGGGACTGGAGACTGAGTGACAGACAAGGCTCTTGTCCTTGCGGTACTCACAGCCACACTTTAGAGACCTCTAATTCACTTGTGATGAGTGTTGTTACAAAAGGGGAAGTAGGTGGCTTGGAAGTGCTCAATAGGTTATATCCTGAACTAAGGAGATAAGGAGGGCCGGCCTGAGGAAATAACTTTTAGAGTGGGACCCTTAAATGAGAAGTAAAGAAAGGGTAGGAGGTAGGTGGCAAAGAAGTCATTGGGTGAGAAAGTGTTTCAAGCATTAATAATGGCCTATAGAAGCAAGGATATAGCATGTCTTAGGAACTGTTTTAGTTAGTTTAGACTGCTTGAACAACAAACATTTATATCTCACAGTGCTGGAGGGTGGAAAGTCCAAGATCAAAGGGCCAACAGATTCAATGTCTGGTGAAAACTTTTCCCAGTTTGCAGATGGTCACCTTCTTCCTACAGCCTCACATGTTAGAAAGAGAGAGCTAATTCCATCATGGGAGCAACACCCTCATGATCTAATCACCTCCCAAAGTTCCCATCTCCAAATTGTACCACATTGGGGGTTAGGTTTCAACAAACTAATTTGGGAATATACAAACCTGCATATAACAAGGATTGAAAGACTAGAGCAGAGGTCCTCAAACTATGGCTCGCGGGCCACATGCGGCCCGCGGAAAACATTTATCCGGCCCGCCGGGTGTTTTTGCCGCCACTGCCTGTCCTGCTTAGCAGCCGACTAGTCCCGGGCCCGCAGTGCGCATGTGTGGAATGTCTGAGGGACCGTGAACTGGCCCCCTGTTTAAAAAGTTTGAGGATCCCTGGACTAGAGGATAGAAAATGACACTGAAATCAGTGAGAGATTAAAATGAAGAGAGGCAGAGCTAGATCAAGAAGCTCACTGCAGATCATAAGAAATTTGGGCTTCAGTCTGAGAAGCCACTAGCACAGTGGTTCTCGACCTGTGGGTTGCAACCCCTTTGGCGGTCAAACGACCCTTTCACAGGGGTCACCTAAGACCATCCTGCATATCAGATATTTATATTATGATTCATAACAGTAGCAACATTACAGTTATGAAGTAGCAACGAAAATAATTTTATGGTTGGGTCACAACACGCGGAACTAACTGTATTTAAAGGCATCTTAGTTACAGGTGTGGAGAATAGCTTGTAGGGGGAGTAAGGGTAGTGCTAAGATATGATTTATGAGATTATGGAGCAGTCCTGGTGAGAGATGTGAGTATATGGACTGAGAAGGTTGTGATGGAAATGAAGAGAAGTAGATGGATTCATATGCTATTGAGGAAGAAGAATAAAGGAATGTGTTGATAGATTGGTTATGATAGGAGGTGAACAAGAAGGTTAGGATGATCCATGGGGTTTTTATTTGAGCAATAAGTTATGTCAAAGTATAGCCTGTGCTGAGACAGGAAATGACTGCTGTAAGAAAATCAGGTTCCAGGTCAGTCAAAGATAATGAGTTTATCCACAAATAAATGGTAGTTTGAAAGCCATGATAATGGGAAGAAATCTCCCAGAGATAGAGTGAATAAACCTCATAGTTGGCCCAAACACTTCTGGTTTATATATGTTGTCCCAATATTCTGTTCAATTTTGCATTTGTTCCAGATGTTTTATTTTTAACTAATTGCTATTTTAATTATTGCAATCAGTGTACTGCATTGAGCTTGATGGACTCCTATATCATATGCCTAGCTCCTGCCATGGTCTCATTAGTTATTGAGAAGACATTTTGCACAGGATCCTGTGCTGGTTGCCTTTTATCTCCCCTCCTCCATCCCCTTGAATGTTAGATTTCCTCAGGGCTCAGTCACTGGACCTTCTTTCTTTTTATCTACACTTACTCCCTTGAAGATTTCATCCAGACTTATGTCTGTAATTACTATATTGATAACTTCCTAATTTCAGTTTCTAGCCCAGACATGAATTCTAGATACATATATCCAGCCACCTACTTGATGTCTACTTGGATGTCTAATAGTTATCTTAAATTCAAATATCCAAGACTGAGTTCTGCACCTCTCCCCAGAAGCTGTTCCTGACATGGTCTCATATTTTAGTAAATGTGAATTCTATTTTTTTTAATTGCTCAGCCCAAAAACCTTATAGTCATCCTTGACTTCTCTCATCCTTTTTTATCCCACATCCAATTGGTTATCAAAGAAACTCATAACTTCTCACCACCTCTACTTCTATAATCTGGTCTAAACCACCATTTCCATTGTTGATATTATTTCAATAGCTTTCTAATAGGTCTCCTTCTAACTTGCCTTCCTACGGTCTGTGTTAGTTCAATAACTAGAGTTTACTGAACTAACAAGCATTCAATTAAAACAATGATCAGATCATGACAAAATTAGCAATGGCTTCTATATACCTACTAGAATAGTTACATACCTATACTTCTACATACCTGTTAGAATGACTAAATTAATTTTTAACCTGATATACTAAATGTTAATGTGGAAGGGGAGCAGCCAGAACTCATACATTGCCATTGGGAATGCACAATGGTACAGACATTCTAGAAATCAACTTAGTTCTTCCAAAGTTAAATACACAGTTATGATATGACCCAGCAATCTTACTTATAAGATTTATGCTAGAGAAATGAAAATTCATGTTCACACAAGAACCTGTACACAAACATTTATCACAGCATTATCTGTAATTGCTAGATACTAAAACCAAATCAAATGTCCTTAAACAAGTAAAAAGTATGTAAATCCACACAATGCAACATACTCAGCAATGAAAAAAGTGTCATTAATATACTAGTATACACCATACATTATATAATGTGAAAGAATTGAGTCTTCAAAGGTCACCTATTCTAGGATTCCATATACATGACATTCTGGAAAAGATAAAACTATCAGGACAGAGAACAGATCAGTAGCATCCAGGAGTGGATGGGGTGGTACAGGGTGCGGGGGGGGGGCATCATCTAACTACAAAGGACAGCACAAGGCTATTTGGGGAGGTGATAGAACTATTTTTTCTAGTGGTGGTTACACAAATCTAAGTATGTGTTAAAACTCAGAGTTATGCAACAAAAATAAAATATTTTACTGTAAATTTTAAAAATCAAATAATAACTAAAATGATACTTGAAGCAAATAATTGCAAAATAGTATCATTTATAATTTATTTAAAAGATATATGTCTGTCATATAATTTTCTATACTTTACTCTATTTTAAATACACCCTGAGTAAAAATTTAAAATTAATGTTATCATATTCTCGGCCACCTGAGGACTGTATACTGCCACTTTCTTGTTGCCTGTGGTTAGGTTGTATGTATGACCACATAAGAAATCACCTGAATTGTAGCATTTAACCTCCAAAGTACAGAAAGGCAATTTGATTGCTGTTAAATTGATTTCCTAATGACAATAATTACCCAAATTATCATTTTATCATTCTGAATTATTTTACCCACTAAAAAGTTAAAACTTACTTTGGGCATCATTTTTAATTAAAATATATTTTTATAGAGTGAGACTTTAGTGTCTTAAGTATTCAATAGACTGAGATTTGATCTGACATGTGTAACATTAATTACCAGATAGATGAATGAGAAATGAAGAGGAGTGGATATAACTTGTAAATGATGCATTAAAACCAACTCAAGACCCAATGACTGTATAGTGCACTATACAAAGTTTATTGGAAGTTAAAATAGAGAAAAGTAGTGGGAAAATTGTGTCCTCACACAGCACATAGTAACAAAGTGCAGACGTGCTAAATTCAATGAGTCTGAACATAATTTGCAATAAAATTTGGTTGAGGGGTGTATAATATTTATAAGCATAGAGAATTTATTCCTAGTTTTATGTTTATACATACATATTTAAGTAACATTATCTTAAAAACAATTCATGTCCATACCAAGGATTCAGGAGGATTATCCTTCTAGTATTTCAGACCACTGCCCTAAAGCAGTTAGTTCTGCAAAGGAATCACTTTCACAAGAGTAAAAATGCTTCATGCTTTGGAAATGCAAGTTGTACTCTTCCTCCAAAATGGTCTAAGACCAAGCATATTTTCAGCCTGGAGCAGTACACAGCAGGCTCTGGATTGCCTACTCATGGAAGGACAATTCCTACGGAGTCCTTTTTAGGCCCTAGACCTTCCACAGGGCGAGGAGCAGTGTGGCTCAGCAGTGGACTCCCTGGTGACCCACAGTCCCTGCCGGTACAGTACACCACTTTATTGCCTAAGGTCTATTCCCCTTAAAACTTTCCAGCTCCCAGAACATTTATTAACTAATTTCCTTATTGCCACCAATTATACCCAACAGAAGACCAGAAATTTGACTTTGTATCATCTTTGTTAGCTTCTTTGGGGGAAAATCAACTGCTTCCCCAAAACCCTTAAAAGGAGATATTTGGATGCTTTTGATGTTGCCCGAAATCCACCTCTTAGTTTTACACACATTCATTCAACAAATAGTTAGTGAGTACCTATAGGTGCAATGATAATGGGATATCTGAAACCTTTTGTGTCTCCTGTTTCCTCTCTTCCTCTGACAGTGGTTTGCAAACTCTCCTTAGTACCTGTTAATATTCTGATTGCAGATCACAGCTTCTTCATATCATGGCCTTTATTGCTGCTGCCACCATGCCTGGCCATGCCTTGTCTCCTGGTCCCATTGTTCTTGATGAAGGAAAAGGAACCCTCTCACTAGCCAGTTATATGCCTAAAACCCCAAAGAGAAGGATCTTAGTCTCAGTTCTCTTAAATGATTCATGCATTTAACTATTTTATTGTTTTCTAAAGTATCTTCCCTTTTGCTCATTAAAATAAAAAAATCCTGACTAGTTAATTGTGTAATATTTTAAGTGGCATCAAGTAATTTCATATCCAAAAGAGTCCTCACTCCAGACCCATATATGAGTTCTTTTTTTAAAAAAAATATATGTTATTGATTTTTTACAGAGAGGAAGGGAGAGGGATAGAGAGTTAGAAACATCGATCAGCCGCCTCCTGCACATACCCCACTGGGGATGAGCCCGCAACCAAGGTACATGTCCTTGACCGGAATCGAACCTGGGACCCTTGAGCTGCAGCTTGACTCTCTATCCACTGAGCCAAACCAGCCAGGGCCATATACGAATTCTTAAACTGAATCCAAACAGGCTGGGCCACTCTATCACCTCGATGTGGCTTTAGTTACCTGCCCAATTTGGTCATTGACCAGAGGGTTAAGATTGTTTCATTTAAGAATCTTTGTTGCAGGACCAACTAGCCACTCCAGAGTCTGATTATTTCCTTATAAGAGTCTCCTTACATACTTGTCACTCAATATACTTTGCCTAACACAGTATAATTTGATAAATATTATACCAGGCATGATGAAAACATCTGAGTAATAACCAAGCTATTTAATTATTTTGCCCAACCTTCAAATGGCCATTATTCCTTAATTGTCTTCATCCTTTCCAATCTCAAAAACGTCTCACATTTACACAAAACACACAAGAATAAAATTTCTCTACTGAACACTAATCAATCTGTCAATCAAAATAATCACTTGTAAAAGGTAACCAGTAGGTAGTGGTGGGAAATATTTGCATAGCATTTTCCTACTTCTTTTTGGTGGGTGTTCAAAGTCCTTTTTTCTCATTGCCATTTTGTAATGATTAGAAATAAACTTTTCTCTATATACTGAAAATTAATAATGCTATGTCTAGCAACGTTTGCATTTTTTAAAGTATCTTACATAGACAATTTGAACATCCTATGAAATGCCACATGACATGTTTTTCCTAAAATTTCTGAATAGTTTCCTAAGTTACTAAATGCTTCTTTTTCAACTAGAGAAGAATGCCAGTTTCTCCATCAGTATATTCTCATTTCATATTCCACCCCAAAGAGGAAAAAAATTGTATCTGTGTAGAGCAGGGGTCCTCAAACTACGGCCTGCGGGCCACATGCAAATACAAATATTGTATTTGTTCCTTTTTGTTTTTTTACTTCAAAATAAGATATGTGCAGTGTGCATAGAAATTTGTTCATAGTTTTTTTTAAAAACTATAGCCCGGCCCTCCAACGGTCTGAGGGACAGTGAACTGGCCCCCTGTTTAAAAAGTTTGAGGACCCCTGGAATAGAGGCTCAGGACAAAAAAAATCTATTACTCCAATAACTGGGTCCACAGGTCTCTAAGCTGACTTTTCAAAGTCTCTGTCGTCAGTTTGGCTGCAGTTCTAGTGTATTTTGGCCCATTCTACTGGCTTCAGCTCAGCTCATGCAGGCACATATGGAGGGGGCTCATTCAATATCAGGGTAGACAATTTATGAGCACTTATAGTTGTCCACCACCCACGTACAATTAAACCTGAAAAGAAACGATGGGTATTCTCTGCTGCAGTGTGAAAATCCCCATCCTCCCCACACCTCACTTTTTCCAGATTACCTTTTTCCGAGGCATGAATGCTCAGACGGGAGCCAGGGAACGGGAAGCCATTTTTCACAGGCTGAAGCATTCCTTTGATTTCAGCTCTACTGTGAGCAAAAATGTTCCCCTGTGGGTCTTTTCCCTCCACCCTGTGTCACAGTGAGTTTTCACACAAAACTACAAAGAGCTGAAAACCCCTGCCGCACACCAGCCACCCAACAATGAGACGGCACCGCTATGAGTGTCAGCACACACATTTTTTAATTTGACCTTGTGCTAAAAAAACAACAGTATAAGGAGGAAATGCCATTGCCGAGACCGACCAGGAATGAGCTATATCTGGAATAAATGACTTCGCTTTCCATCACCTACTCTGTTGTTCTAGGTTTCTTCCAATTTCCATTTCACAAAATGGGTATATTGACACATGACCTGTTGGTCCATCGCGGTATTCTCAGTAGACTGATGATAACAGCATGATGGGCCAGACTTGGTTGACAATCATCAGGAAAGTAATCTAGGAAGTGGAGGAAGGAAGCTGAGGTTAAAAAGAAAAAGACATAGGACAGAGGAAAAGAGGAAGTGAATCTACAGAGATGCCTCTGAGTAAGGGAATTGGAAGGTGGTCCTGTTGAACAGAGGCTATGAGTTGAGATGCAACTGAGATGTGGAAGGCCAGTGAGCCCATTCACCGCAACAGAACTTGCCCCGGCCGAGGGATATAGAGAGTAGGGCGAAGGATGTGAGCCTTTTCCAGAAGAGGCCAGTGGGCAGATTATGTAGCAGCAACAGTTAGTCTGCTATTATGATGCTTCCACATATTTGACAGGAAACTGAGAGGAATGTAGCAAAACTTTATTTCATTTCCAGGGCTAGATAGCTTGGGGAAGGTCAATGTTGCAAAGATCACACTCACACTTAAAGGTTAAACTGCATTAGGCTAACGATAGAGAAGTGCTGTATAACTATCATTTACTGCCCTAATTGGTTTGGCTCAGTGGATAGAGTGTCGGCCTGTGGACTCAAGGGCCCCAGGTTCGATTCCGGTCAAGGGCATGTACCTTGGTTGGAGGCACATCCCCAGTTGGGGGTGTGCAGGAGGCAGCTGATCGATGTTTCTAACTCTCTATCCCTCTCCCTTCCTCTCTGTAAAAATTCAATAAAGTATATTTTTTAAAAAACTATCATTTACCTATGTTTTTAATATATATATTTTATTGATTTCAGAGAGCAAAGGAGAGGGAGAGGTAGAACAATCAATGATGAGAGAGAATCATTTAGCTGCCTCCTGCATGCCCCCTACTGGGTATCGAGCCTGCAACCAGGGCATGTGCCCTTGACCAGAATCGAACCCGAGACCCTTTAGTCTGCAGGCTGGTGCTCTATGCACTGAGCCAAACCAGCTAGGGTGTAACTATATTTTTATCTTTTTTTTCTAATGCTCATCTTTATTCATTTAATAATTATTCATTGAGCTTTTGCTGCAGTGCTCATAATACCATAGAGAAGGCAAGGGCTTATTCAAGGGGATTGTAAGCTTCATGACAATTTGTTTTGTCCAGTTCCATATTTTCAGAGCCTAGAACAAAGTTTTCACTAAATATTTGTTGAATGAATAAATAAAGCAAGCATATAGCCTAGTAATGGACTATTGTCTTTCCTACCACTAGAATGCCATGGTAAATTTGCTTTGCTCGCTATGATGCCAACAGAGTGAACAAAGCACCCATCTTTAAGTTCAGAGGGTTGTCACATGGATGAGGCAGGGGCCAACATTTCCTAACCACAGAGAGAAATTCCTCTCTCCTCCTTAGTTGTTGTTATGGAAGTGACTGCAGTCCGTGGAAGAGAAGCTGTCTTAGATCTGTCCTTCTCTCAGCATATACACATGACCAGAAACAAGCATCTTGACAGATGAGCAAATGAGCAGGATGGAGGTGGAGAAGGAGGGATTCCCTAACCTAAACAGAAAAAACACAGCTTTGGGTGTTTTACCAGTCAAAATCCTGGAGAGGAAGAAATGGTTCCTTTAAATGGGTCACCAAAGTGAGTTCATGAGAGGGCTGTTTAACATCAAGACTGAAGACAGGAGGGGAGAGAGTGGTTGCTGAGACCTGATGATAAATGTGGCTGTGGGAGAGGACCACCGAATGTTGCCCTGGCCCTGGAAAGAAGAAAGGAGCCACTTCCAAACTGTGGCCCAGGCAAGAGGAAGCCAGGAAATGCCAGCTTAGTCCTTCTTCCCTCCAGCGCTCTCACCTGCCATTGTCATTGCAACTAAAATCCACTGGGCCTGGAAGCCAGGTGAGAGGGTCCCAGGATCACCCTCTCCATGCACAGTGCTGGCAGGGGAGGATGCAAAACAGATCTAGAGGAGCAGAGAACATCTAGCATATGTTTATGCCTCAGCATCTACTTTCCACTTTCGTTGAAAAGTACCTGTCCCCAGTGTAGGAAACACACAATTTCTGGATATATCACGTTAAGGTGCTGTGAATCCACTCATACCCCACATGAAAATAAAATGCAAGCTTCCATCAGTGTTCTCCATATAACATAACACAGGGCGGAAACTATGTGGGTGGAGGGAAAAAACAACACAGCATAGCTACTACAGTCCCTGCTTTTGTACCTGGTCACAGGCCTAATACTACCCATCCCCCCCACCAATAAGCAAAATGGGGAAAAATAAAGCATATAATTCTAGCAATGGTGGTTCTGGCATAAAAGTTGGGTGAAAAATATATATAGCTAACTCTGTGAGGAAAAATGACCATTGCCTCCCTGATGGAAGGGGTCCAATAATATGGTGGAAGGTTGTGGCTCTAGGGAATGATGCTCTATCAGAGGTTCGGCATTGGATATGCTGTTGTCAGTTTGGAGACTGAGCTGTGGCAGTGACCAGATCAACTTGATGAGGGAGAGCACACTGAGACGTTTCGATTCCTATTCTATGTTCATATATTTCCCCTTGTCACTAATCTTCATATCATGCTCTCTTAGAGTTCCTGACAACCTGGTTAGGTATTGAGCCACTTCCTACCGAGATGTAGGTGTAAACTTCAAGCCATCTTCTGGTAGCCTAACTAAAAAGCCCAAATATACTGCTTCAAGTTCTGCTAATTGAAGTAATTTCCCTTCATGAGGGTCTTTCAGAGTCACCCTAACTGAGACCATATGCAGTGGCCATGTACCTCTGGGTTTGACCACATATCAAAGTCAAGCTCAAGTTTTTTCTCCCCCAGTCACATGGGTATAAGGAATTCCACATCAGGCTATAGATGTGAGCTGAGATAAAGGAGTCAATGCACCAAAGTGGGTGTTGAAAGAGTGAGCCACCTGCTTGTGTTGAACCACCTGCTTGTGTTGAACCACCTGCTTGTGTTGAACCACCTGCTTGTGTTGAACCCAGACTTTTACATCCCATTTCCACTTGTTGGGTTGCTGTGGCACATTCCCAGTTCAATGGATGGTGAGTCAGATAACACCCAGTTCATTAGGGGCAGCTCAGGTCACACAGTCACTTGATTTTCCATAGTCAGTGTAATGGTTTGAATGGCGGTCCCACAACAGATATGTCCCCTAGAACCTGTGATGTGACCGTATTTTGAAAAAGCATTTTTGCAGACAGAATTAAGTGAAGGATTTAGAGATGAGACCATCTGGGTTACTAGCGTGCACCCTAAATCTAACGACAGTCTTCTTATCAGAGACAGAAGAGAAGACAGAGAAGACCGTGTGAAGATGGAGGGAGAGACTGGAGTTATGCTGTCACATTCCTGGAACAGCGGCCAGAAGAGGAAAGGAAGGATTCTCCCCTGGAGCTTTTGGAGGGAGCGTGGCTCTGCTGACACCTTATTTCAGACTTCTAGTCTCCAGAACGGTGAGAGAACAAATTTCTGTTGTTTTAAGAGACCACATTTGTGATATGTTTTTACTGCAGCCACAGAAAATGAATGTGGTCAGGGAGTTGGTTTCTACTAGGCCCCAGTGGCAAGGCGGAGGCTGTTTAAAGGGAGAATGGTTATCTGCAGAAGGGGTCATGGTAATACTCCAAACACCAGAGGTCTGGACTGATTCTCCTACTGGGGCTTGCTAACGATGTGCAGGGAAGGGTTGCTACCTCACATGTCGCTGTGAAGAATCAGAGGAATTTGGAAGTTCAAAGTTCTCAATCTTCTGTATCTGCCCCAAAGAGCCTCATCACATACCTCAGGAATCTACTCTTTTTCTATTTATGCCTTATCATACCAGAACAAGGCGTGGTGCACATTTATGGATGCAGCAGCTTCTTCTCTCTCAGGGCAATGAAGCTGTGCCCAATGCCTGATGGGGCAAGTGTCAAAGCTGAGAGGCTCTCCCCAGTATACCTGAATCCTCAGCACATACACCTTCTCTTTTATCAGATCGCAAGTCCCGAGACATCTACCGTATTTGCCGGCGTATAAGACGATTTTTTGGCCCTGAAAAATATGCCTCCAAGTGGGGGGTCGTCTTATACGCCAGGTACACTTCAGATAGACTGCCCATAGTGCTTGCCCCGTGCCATAGTGGCCTCCCGATGCCCGCCCACTTCATTCCACATACCGTTCAGGCATCAGCAGCGCTGCTGGGTGTATGCTCGGCTGTTATGCGATTTT
>NW_006383006.1:6988747-6995056 GCF_000327345.1 Myotis davidii
ATCTTTCTTCTATCATTGACAGTCCCTCTAGGTTGTGGGCTGCTTGCCTGTGTTCCTGAGAAGCATCTACGGTACCAGTCTATAGAGTGTGTTTTCTTTAGTGAATTACCGGTATGTTTACCGGTAATAAACTTGCACTGTTTTATGTATATGTTTGATTACATACAGCCTTGTGACAGTTTTCCTGCATGTCATAAGCATTTGAATATAAATTAAAATGTTAAAATCAAATCTGATATTGTTTTACCTTTTATTTGGTGTGTGGAAGGTGTGCGGAAGAGGGGGTAGTCTTATACGGCGAGTATATAACAAACTCTGTATTTTGAGTGGAAATGTTAGGGGGTCGTCTTATACGCCCAGTCGTCTTATACGCTGGCAAATACGGTATGTAATCGGGGAAAGGTGGACAGAGACAGTATATGTGTTTCATCACAGATGAGCTTCAGCCATATTTGCCCTGTAGCTGCAGAAGATAGAGGATTCTTTAAAAGCTACCCTGAGCTAGATATATGGGCCCTGCAGCTACACAAAGAGTAAATGATTCTTTGAACACTTCCAAAGAGGCTATCTGATTTTCCGCCATTGCCCTGAGTTGGGCACTCAAGGCTGATAATTTGTCGTTTCCTCTGTTTATGCTCTCTGGGGCTTCATAAGTAGCCAGCCTGTGGCCGAATCTCTGTAATCTAAATCACCTGACAGCACAGTGAATGCCACAGTCACATGATCTCCCGTGCCCTTCACCTGCACCATCCCATGCAACATCTGTTGAGAATTTGAGTCCCTATTATTCCACCACATGCTATGTATCCATTTCACCTTGGCAAGGAGCTTATCGGTGACCTCATCAACTATGTGAGCAACCTAATCACAGACTCCCATTTTGAGGTTCTGTTTTCAGGAACAAATCCTCGTTTTATTTACTAGGTTCCCAGCAGCAAACAGATTGTACACTCAAAAGGAACATTTGAGAGTTCAGTGGAGGATTAGTTAAAAGAGTGTGGGCAAAGTTGTGTAAAGCCAACAAGAAATGGCAAAGCACCTGGCTAGTAAGAGTAAGAATGCTGTTCCCACCCCTTGGCTTGAAGGTACCAGGGAGGAGTTGCTTGCTGGAATTTAGAGAAAGCTGAAGATGGAAGGAAAGCCATCCAGCAGGAGCCGTGGCTCTGGGTATAGGATTCCAGCCACTGCAGAGTAGCTGTGATAGGAAAGGAGCCAGGGAATTAAGTGACCTGGCATTTCTCTCCCACCTTCCATCTGCTGACCCCTTCCATTGGACAGGCCCAGTCAGAAGCCAGAGGAAAAGGGATTCAACCAATTGATAGAGTCCAGAGAGATTAGCCCCATACTGACTTGCTTTGGAAGCCAAAAATGCAGAGTGGCAGCCAATCTGTCAGTCCCCTGGTCTGACCAGTCACCCATTAGGGTGTGAAGAAGGTGTGATGGGAACAGAGCTGCCAGCCCCCCAGCTCCTGATATTTCTTTCTAAGATCACCAAACCAGGAGTGGACGCCATGCTATCTCCTGCGACTGCATGTGTGTCTGTGTGTTCCCCTTTCCCTATTAAACTAACTTCTAGGCCCTGAAAGGTGCATGTGCTTAGGAATTAAACACATTTGGACCTGTCTCTCAGCTCTGACATTTACAGCCTAAATGACAATGAGCAAGTTACTTAGTTCCTTTGAACATGAGTTGCTCCATCTGTTTAATTTGGACTAATAACCGTCCTAACAAAAATGTTGCAAAGAGTGAATGAAATAATGGAAAGTTCTTAATAGGGTTTTTCACACATGGTAAATACTCTTTAAATGTTCCTTTTCCGTATTAACCTTTCTCTTGTGCTGCTGCAGCCATCATGTAAAACATGTTTGTAACTCGTTTTATGAGTGAACACAGTCCAAGTTCCAATCAGCTTATAAAACAAAAACCTTTGAACACAACTTGTTTTTAAGTTGAGTGGGGCCTGTGTTTAGGCCAAACTGTCAAGAGGTGGTTGGTGATCCTATTTTCAGAAATGATAGGATCACTTGAACAAGGATTAAGAGAGTTCACTCTGCAAGAAATAGATAATATGTAAGAAAGGCTACATAACAAAGAGGAGTAACTTGCTAATATATGCATACACACTAAGGAAAATTATCCATGAAACTATTCATAGTAGTTAACTCCCAAGGCCAGAGTGGGATTGGAGAGCTGTGAGCAATAAAAGCAGACACACATATTTCTCTGTATATTTAAATATTGCTTAACTATGGCTCACATGCAAGACAAGATTCAGTATTATGGACAAAGCGAAATGTCTGACATAGATATAGTTTACTAAATCTGTAATGAACTACAGATAAAGAAATAATGATATGCAAATAGGATGGTATAAGGCTAGTTTACTTACCGAATAAGGAAAGTATTTCAGTGATTTAGCATATGGTATGTAAACGAATGCTGCTTGCCATTATGTTACACTCTAAGCTCTAGGGGGATATATCTATGGATTCTTATTTACCCCTAACTCCTAGTCCAGTTATATGCTCAGTAAGTATTTGATGAAAAATGGGTAATTATTTTTATTGAGAGACAGAGTGGTATGTTGAACAGAACACAATTAATCACTTCTCCTGAGCACTTCTCTGAGTTCCCTCCGTTCCCTCATCTGTAAAATGAGGGAGTTGACAACATGACAAATTCCAAAACTATAAATGTAATAACCCATAAGTGTCTAAAGTTTTGAGAACTGACATTAAGTCTCCAATTATTTATATTACCAAGAAATGATTTTAAAAAATCATCATTTTAATACCAAAAATGTAACAGAGACATAATTCTAAATAAGGAACATTATTTCCTATGAAAAGAAAATTATCAACCCTACACACACACAAACATTCTGATGCACACAAAATTATACAGTAAATTTGATAAAGATTTATGGCAGATTTTGAATCAAAAGAGGGTCTGTTCATCTCTAAGATTTTGTGAACCCTTTTTTAAAGTTTTTTTTAATTGACTAAATGTTTTTATTTTAAAATTATGAAATGTGTGCTTATTTGTTTTAAAAAATCCAACAACACTGATGAATGAAGCACTCCCAGAGCCTCCGCCCATTCCCCAAGTTAACTACAATTAAGTTGTGGTGTATCATCTTCTAGGCTATTTTCTATGATTATATAAACATAATAAAAGTACTAATATAACTTTTTTAAGAAATAGAACTTATTCTAAACAGTCTATCCATTTGCAGAGTAGAGAGCTACATATGTAGTAATGATCAACTGAACTCAATGTCAATAACATTTAGGGAAAATATGTGTTGGGCTTAATTCAGGAGAGAGGCGTTTTGCCATACATTCCTCATATTGGTGCAGGAGACTTGAGTTTGAAAGTTTTCCTAATCTTAGCAGGCAATTCATTCTTAGTGTTTTGCACATAGGTTCCCAACATTCTATCTTGGGATAAAGATCTGACAAGGGAAATAAAGAGCTGAGGAGTGTGCAGAGCAGGAGGGCAGGTGGATATTTGGAAGAGAGCTGAAAGGGCTCAGTGAAATCATCCTCCAAGGCTATCCAGACAAAAAGGAAGGGACAAGAAAGCAGGGTGTGAAAAGGGGGGTAATGGCCTCATCAGGGAGCCAGATATTCAAGGTTGTATTTGGGGGCATATATTTAGTGAATGGAAGCAACTTCCGTATCTGGAGGCTCACATCACCTAATTCTCTAATACATGGCAGGACTAGAAAGCATCTGGAAGTAAGTCCCGAGAGGCCGCTGGGAGTCTGGAACAGTAGCTCCCAAAGGCTAGTTGGTGCGTCAGCCTTTTCCCGGGTTTCAGAATGTGAAAGCAACAGAACCCGAAATCCAAACCACTGAGTCAGCACTCTGGATTTACTCACAGATAAGGGCCATGTTTGCAGAGACGAAGGCACAGCAAAATGGAAGCAGTTGGCCTGAATTGGGGCATGATGATCCCTGTTGGCGCTCACCATTTGTTCAAATTTAGCAAATGATTGCATACGTTGACTGGCTGAGACAGCCTGAACGTATATAGTCTACATGACTTTATCCTTTAAATATCTAGAGTATTGTTCATGTCCAATAAGTGAGAAATGAGAAAGAAACCAGTCACTTGGTATGAATCTAGGCAAGTATATTCTCTCTGCAAGTAATTTCTTCATGTACCTTAGAAATGGCCAATACCTTCCTTTTCACATGACACTGCCACCATCCTGTGACAGTCATCATCAGGAGTTGCACAAAACTTCAATCTTTTGAGTCAGGACACAGCCTCTCTGTCCTTCTCCATCCTTCTCAGTGTCCTCTCCAGGTGGCCTCTGTTAGTCATAGCTGGCACCATACATTAAGTCTGTTGGTCAAAGTTAGACTCAGTGACCTCTAAGACCCCTCCTAGATCTAGCCTACAGTTATTTTCTAAGAATAACCCATCAAAGGGGGGGTAAAATATGCCCTAGTTGGTTTGGCTCAGTGGACAGAGCGTCAGCCTGCGGACTGAAGGGTCCCAGGTTCAATTCCAGTCAATGGCACATGCCCATGTTGTGGGCTTGGATTTATAAATCTGTGCACCCATATCTTCCTTGACAGCATGGCTGTCTCTACTTTATAACACGGTACCTGTATGCACTCTCTCTCTCTCTCTCTCTCTCTCTCTCTTCTCTCTCTCTCTCCCCTCGCCCTTCCTCTCTGAAATCAATGAAATGTATTAAAAAGGAGGGAATATTATTCTTGAAACATAAAGTATCTAGATCCGTATTTAAGCACAGATTATGATTAACAGAAACTCAGTCAAAGTATTCAAAAGGAAATCTGACTTTTTGCTACTACCAGTCAGTGTTCTGCATCCCAGCTGCATGTAAGAATCCCCTTGAGATCGCTTCAAAAGCACCCATGCTTGGGACTCACCAGGCCTAGGTGGGGCCCGGCCCCTGGCAGCCTTTAACAGCCTCACAGGTGATTTCACTGTCCAGCCAGAAATGAGGACTGCTCACTCGTACAATGAGCAGCCTCTGGGTCTATGGGTGAAATGTCCAGCCGAGGTCTTTTCCAGACATTAGTTCATGGCTGAGTTTTGCTCACAGCCTTGCCCTGAGCTCAGAGCTGGAGCCAGCAATTCCCGGCTTCCTTCTGAGCGGCGAGCTGCCCAAGCTGCCCCACTGGCTCCCGTCTCCCTCTTAGTACTTGTTGTCTATCCAAAGAGTGGGGAAGCAAAAGTGAAATCTTTCTATTTGTTTATGTGGCAACAAGCTCAGAGTCTCTGCCTAAAAAATGTCCTTGGCTTCTGACAATGCCGCCTTGGAGATGCTTCTGTCTGTTAGAAATAGGCTGGAAGCCATGCCCTCCCCCCGGAGCCACTGTGCTGACTCAGCCCCTGTGAGCGGAGACAGGCAGGGTGATTCAAATGCAAGCATGTGGTTGACATTTTTATATCATTTAGCTTCAGAGGAATGCAGAAGTGTGAAGGCAGGAGTTTGGATCTGACTGTGGAGAACAGGTCAAATGGAGATTGATTTGTGAGATTGATATTTTCCAATTTAGGGAATTCTTGAACTATAAGAATGAGGACTTGGAATATGGAAAGGAATCCAGTTTTATGACATTTGTTTTAAAGAAAAGATCGCATTATTACGAGACGAATGTGTTGTCTACCTTTCAAAGACATGGAGAGGAGTAGAGAGCTAGACCTTTGAGCCTAACAGGTATCTGGGAGGCAGAAAACACGGTCTCACTTTTACATGTCAAAAGAAAAAAAAATAAAACAACCTTTCTAAAAGTAGCACGAGTTCAAAACTAGAAGCCTCATCTGCTCTCTGATGAAAAAAAGCAGAGTGAGAAGATCGGATATTAATTGAGAGTGGGTAAGGGCGTGTGATGAGGCTCCTCGCTCCTATGGGAACAGATGAAAAGTGTAAAGAAAAGGGTGGTTCTGCCCACCCTGGATAGCTTACTATGTTCAAGGTGCTGTAGAAACAATCAGCCCTAGCCAGTTTGGTTCAATGGATAGAGCTTCAGCCTGCACACTGAAGGGACCTAGGTTCGATTCCAGTTAAGGGCACATCCCCTCCATCCCTGCAGGAGGCAGCCAATCAATGATTCTCACTTATCGTTGATGTTTCTATCTCTCTCTCCCTCTCCCTTCCTCTCTGAAATCAATAAAAATATAGATTTAAAACAAAACAAAACAAAACACTCTCCCTTCCCTGAAGAAATGTCTAGCTAACGAGATAAGAGAAAGGTACCATGTTAAGTAGCAAAAGGATATACAAATACCAATTGCAATTTGAAGTACAGAAGATATTTCACAGCA
>NW_006383006.1:6995710-7018206 GCF_000327345.1 Myotis davidii
TCATTTATTCCTGCAGCCGCCTCCCTACCCTTGGGTGTTATCAGCTGAACATGTTTTGAACCTACCTAATGCATTTGAGGTAGCTTGGGTTTATTTTTCTTTCAATAAAATAAATGGTTTTGTAATTAAATTTCTGCACTGCCTGTGCTTAATGGTTACATTGACAAGTGCTAATGTATGGCAAGAGAATGAGTTTGAAATGAAACATGCTGTTTTCGAATCTGCAAGCAATTTTGCAGTGGGGCAATCAAACCCCTCATGCCAGCGAAACCTTTTCATTAATCTGCTCGCTGCACCCCTGCCCACTCGGCCGGCCAGGAGGACACTTCCAGCTCCCTCTTTGCCCAACCCCCACCCTTGCCTTTTCTCCTGTCACACACACACACACACACACACACATATCATGAAGAAAGACTGGGCATGCTACATTAAAATAATTGAAGCTTCCTCAATTCTGTCAACTAAAACCCCTAGAATTCCTATTAAATAGAATAACCATGCAGACAGCTTTATTTGAAGTCCAGTCTCAAACTTTAAAAGTGACACCAACCCACTTTGTGCTTTTTCCCCGGAGGGCTTAGTCTGTTGATGTCTAGGCAGTTTTACAAGGCTTTTGCCAGCTAAATCAGGGGTGGGGAACCTTGTTCTGCCAAGGGCCATTTGGATATTTGTAGCATCATTTGTGGGCCATACAAAATTATCAACTTAAAAATTAGCCTGCTATATTTGGTCAAACATTTAATTAATGCACCCCTAATGCCTTGGCAGGGACAGACCAAAGGATTTTGCGGGCCTTAGCCCAAGGGCCAGACATTCCCCACTCCTGAGCTAAATGAAGATGGCTTAATCAACCTACCAGCCACCTAAGCTAGTAGTAAGTGTAGAAACAGAATACTAAATTAAAGCCAAGAGCTTCTCTTCCCTTTTTCTAAACTTAAAAATGAGACCAGATCAGCCAAAACATAAATAACTCTAGTTAAATTCCAAATCCTAGCTCTATCCCAATTTAAAGTGCACTTAGACCACATAGCAATTATTCATTAAATTGAGCATTATAGGAAAACCAGATCAGAGCTCCCAACTGCTATACTGAAGTCAACTGATAAATGAAAAGGCTCTACCTGGTCACTAACTTCTGTGACACATTATCCATGAAGTCTACAGGTATTTTCAATGGGGAGGGATGTGTAGTTCAATGACACTGACCCACCCTGACCCCATCCTGCTGTACAACTTGGCTGGGGCCTGGGTGAAAGTGACCAAAGCTAGTGAGAATAAAGAATAACATTTTCCTATAAAATGGAGAGGGGCTCTTTGGGCTCTGTCATTCAGATAAAAACTAGATCTCAATTAGCTCCAGGATTAATTTTCAAAAAATTAATTTTTAAGTCTGGTCTATAATGATCTAGATAAATTATTTCTATTTTTTTTTCACTTCTTACTGTCTTTGTAGATAAATCCTTCCTAGTATTTTATGTAAATCTCAGTCTTCTTGGGTTTTAGTTAGTGTCATTCAATGAGGAATCTTATACCAAACAACATATTAGTACTAAGAGGAAGACCATCTGATACAATATTGTGTTTTACTCAAGGCTATCTTTCCCAAAGTGTGGTGCATGATGGTGTAGTGGGTCATACTCAAAATCACCAAATAAGCAATTATCAGAGATCATCAATTTTACTTAAATATTTGGAGGAAAACCTATCTTTGTATAAAATTAATTACAAAGATATAATATACTATGGTGTGGAAACAAAATGTCGATGACTGTCAAGATGAAAATGAAGATTTCAAAGAAATTCATGATGGGCTGCTTTGATGCTATGTCAGACCATTTGCAGTTACATGCCCACTCTTGCCTATGGATGGGAGATCATGGCAGGGTTTGGGGCGGGAGGAGCACCAGGGAGCATGCCTACTCTCTCCTGCATGTAGAGTACTATAGTGGAGACACTAGAAACACTGGCAGCATGTTTAATAGTAAGGATACTTTGAATGAAGGAAAATGGTGGCTTCATGAAAGCTCTGGAGCCATGTTTCCTCTACCCAAGAGCAGTTCACTTACCACTAGTCACACAGAAATGATTTTAAGCAATACATCAATAAGCACTTCATATTTCAATGTATTTGAATATTTTTTTTCTACTTATGGCAAGTTATACACATTTCTAATTTATTAAAATATTTCTTTTAAACTAATTTAAGTAAAAAAGTGAGTTGAGCTAAAGAAACAAGATTAACTAGATAATAGTACATGTGGTAACAGGTACAATAACTTTATAAAGGTGGTAAATGAATGACTACACTAGACATTTGGAGGGAAATATATCTTTATGTGAAAATAATTACAAATATATACTATGGTGTAGAACCAAAATGTGTATGGCTGTCAAGATAAAAATTAAAACAGGCTTTCATAAAGGAGCTACATGTCCAGTGAGAAGACAGACTCATCCCAAACCACTGCAATGCGAGAGCATCATTGTCATGATGAACACACTCAAAGGTTCAAAGTAAGGGCAGATAGAACGAACAAAGAAGTCTGCTGGATTTGGGTCAGAGAAGGCTTTATAAGAGAGGTGACATTTGAGTGGAAGCTTAAAGAGTAGTAAAAATTCACAGAACATTGCATGAGAAAGCATGATTCCATTCCATGAAAATAATGACAAAGATTCGTGGATAAAACTTAAGCATATGTAAAATTATTTTAAAAGTTCCTGATTTTAGTTCCAGAATACATTATCTTGTATCTATTTACCCTTTCCCAGTCCAAATGATTGTGATTTCTGTCCTTTTCAAGGAGGAAGTTTTAGGAGAGCTGAATGTCTCCTTTCTTGTGCATCTATTCCCCTTGTAGTTTATTCAACTAAACCTACAAGTAAAGACCTGAACTTGCATATCTACAGTTAACCCATAAATATCCCCCTATCTCTATTGCCAAAGTAAAGGACCAGGCCATGTTTCCTCTGCCCCACACACACACACTCGGCCACCATTTCATTTCCTCCTTTCTGCTGTTCTTATTTTACTGAGGAAACTGGGTTTTACAGCAGGAAAGTAACAGCTCAAGATAACATAGCTGGTTCTCTGTGTCTGTAAGTCTATTTCAATTTTGTTTGTTCATTTATTTTGTTCTTTAGATTCCACACACAAGTGATATCATAGAGAATAAACTGATGGAGACCAGAGGGGAGGAATACTGGGGGGTGGGGTGAAATAGGTGATGGGATTAATAAGTACTAATTGGTAATTTAGAGATAGGCATGGAGGCATTGCCCTTGGACACAGACAACAATGTGGTGAAAGCCAAGGGCAGGGGTGGGGGACAAAGGAGGGGAAAGGAGGGACATCTGTAATAGTGTCAACAATAAAATAAGTAGGCATGGGGATGTGAGACAAAGCATAGGGAATATAGTCAATAATCCTATATGATAAAAGGCTGATATGAAAATTGACCAAACTGCAGAACGACCGGTCGCTATGATGCACACTGACCACCAGGAAGCAGACGCTCAATGCAGGAGCTGCCCCCTGGTGGTCAGTGTGCTCCCACAGGGGGAGCGCTGCTCAGTCAGAAGCTGGGCTCACAGCTGGCGAGCACAGTGGTGGTGCCGAGAGCCTCTCCTGCCTCCGTGTCAGTGCTAAGGAGCAATGAGCTGAGCAGTAAAGAGCAGCGAGCAGGCAGGCAGTAAGAAGCGAGGAGTCCTGGACTGTGAGAGGGCACAGGGCGGGCTGAAGGACAGCCCCCCCGCCCCCCCAGCCACCCAGTGCACAGATTTCGTACACCGGGCCTCTAGTATTGTAATAACTATCTATCGTGTCACATGGGCACTTGAATTATTGGAGACACTTTGTAACCTATATGAATATCTAACTGCTGTGCTGTACACCTACCTGGAGGTAATACAAAATAGTGTTGAATGCAAACTGTAATCAAAACATAAAAATTTAAAAATAAATAAATAAGATAATGCAGCTGTAATAGAGGGAACACACATTAGTTTGAATTTTAAGCCTGCTTTAGCCACTACACTATATTGCCTGAGTTTTTAGCTAAACTTTAAAGGCATCCGTGAGATGATGGCAGAGTGGCCGGGGGGGATGAGGGGGGGGGGGGCGGTAAGGTGGCAAGAAAACGCTGAAAATTCCCTTTGAGGGGGCCAATCACATTTTGTATTCTTCTATTCAAATCAACTGGGGTCATCCAATGTTCCCTTGCATTTTATGCATTTTTCTTAGAGTTGGTTGGATGTTACCCTTATCTCTGACTCCCTACTGCTTTCAAGCTGCCTTGGTGATTTCACAAACAAAGAAAATTAGCACTTAATTTGTTAAGACTATAGAACTATATAGAAGTAAAACTTCATATAGCTTATCATGTATTGATTGAGACAGAAATGTTAATAACTATAATATTAGGCATAAAAATTTTTTTAAACAAGTGGGCTACAAGCATGTGAATAAAAAACCCATTAATTCTGAGCAAACAGATTTCACAATGTCAAGGAAGCTGGGAGGCAAACTGTGGAAGCTATGAGAACTTTCCCATGTACTGAACCTTCTAGAAATGACTCTCAGGTCAGCAGGGTCTCAAACACAGACAGAGCAGGGCAACAAATGCTACTCATAGAATATTGATTGTCAATTGACCTGATGTCATTTTCCATTACATGACTGACAAGTTCACCAAAGCATATTGGTTCAGTACTTTGGGTGTCTGGAGGGTCCTCTTGATAGCTCCACACACAAGCACATTGATAAGGAATTCTAGGGAAGAGACCACCAGACCTAGACTTGGCAGGAGGGATTTCCTTTAGATCTGATTTGTGTAAATTCCTCTGCCCATACAAATAGCAACTATAAAGTATATTCTTTTTCTTATTAAATATTTGTTGAGAGTCAAAAAGGTTAAGATACTGTCAATTCCTTAATGGCCTCCTCCTTAGGAGCAACTATAATTAAAATGAGTTCTGTTTCCAAAAACCTTGAAAAAAGTTTTCTTTGAGTTTGAATACTGTCCTCATTTCTTTTGGGAAGCCTAAGGCTGCCTTTTTTTCTTGTTTTGTCTCTCCAAACCTATTTTACTAAAGAATCAGACACCATTATTTCATATATCTACATTCCTTTCATTTTGAATACCAGAATTGGGTATGTACCCTAAATGGTAATAATGAGACATCTGATGACTTAAGCCCATCTGCATTATAATTCTCCCAGGATAGACCTCCTTTCCGGGAATGACCCCTATGGAAATTCCAAATAAATGGGCATATAAATCCAACTTACTGACCTGGCACCAAATTTCATCTGCCACCTACTCTAACTCAATGCCAAGCAGCTCACACAAATTGAAAACTCATTAGGGTGTCTCCAGATGTCTTTGTTCTCTATGTATAAAAAGAACATTCTAAATTGGCAGCCCTAGGCCCAATCACAACTTCACCCACTATAACCATACACATTAAATATCTCTGCAAAACTGTGAGCCTAAAAGCAACTTGAAAAGTCTTTTTAGACAGTCACCTGTGTCTCTTACTATCTTGCTCACTATGGAAAGGTGGTCAGCTCTTTACCACCTTTCCATACCCAAAACCTAGTGCAGTGCCTGACACATAGTAGAGGCTCAAGAAATGTAAGGACTAAGGAATGATTCCATTCTACTAATTCTTTTATCTGCTCTATTCCTCCACATCCAGCTCAGTTCAACCACTGCTTTCAACATGTGAAAGTTACTTAACTTTATTTGATCCTATTAAATCAGAGACGGGGCAAATTTGAAGATTGTGCAGGTCATAATCAATAGCAAAACCACATATGGAAGCCAATGAAAGGGAAAGAATCTCTAGAGTTTTCTGCTGTCGTATTATATTGATCCGTCTAACATAATCTATAGCGCAATACAATTTTTCTGTGTATTACTTGACATTCCCATAATAAGAATTCTTATTTTATTTTATTTTTTAAAATATATTTTATTGATTTTTTACAGAGAGAAAGGGAGAGAGATAGAGAGTTAGAAACATCGATGAGAGAGAAACATCGATCAGCTGCCTCCTTGCACACCTCCCACTGGGGATGTGCCCGCAACCCAGGTACATGCCCTTGACCGGAATCGAACCCGGGACCCCCCATTCCGCAGGCTGATGCCCTATCCACTGAGCCAAACCGGTTTCGGCAAGAATTCTTATTTTAGATTCTGAAATAAAAATCTAAAATAGCTTGGCATTAGAACAAGATTGATTTCTCTGGCTTAATATGGCCCTTGACAGTTTTCTTATGTATCCATTTCGAAGACTGTGTAACATACGTGGGAACTGTGTGTGTCCTAACAGGTCTAAGTAGATCTGAGGGGCAGGGAGAGTAAGAGACTATAAGATAGCTCTGTTCAGAAAAGAGGATCATGGAATGAAGATATTGGCAGTGGAGACATTCCTAATAATGATCATATGTGTCTGTACATGTAGTAGACTGAGAGTAAATAATTAAAGGACAAAGAACCACAATGCCAGAATATTAGAAAGTCAACATGATTACTGAGATCCCTGAGAATAATAGCAGTGGATAGAATAAAGGGGAAGACTGAATAAAAACTCAACATCGAGGTAGAATTATCTGAGAATTAGCGAAAGTATAAATATTAAGATATGAAATCCTAAAATGGAAAGATTGCTAAAGGTTTATGGTACAATAAATGTTTAAAAAAACAATGGAGATATTTGTAATGTTCTATTAACATAAAATATTATAATGGTGCATCTCCTTTTTTTCCTAAAAATTTCCCTAAAAATAGGAGAAATCATTTTAAAAGGAAATATATATTACATGCCTACTATGTGCCAAAACATGGATCAGTAGTTTTTATCACTATAATTTTTAAAATATTTTTATTGATTTTTAGAGAGACAGGGAGAGGGAAAGACAGAAACATTGATATGAGAAACATGTATGGGTTGCCTCCTGCACACACCCTAGTTAGAGATCGAACCACTACATGGGTATGTGTCCTGACCAGAAATCGAACTGGTGACATTTTGGTGTACTGGATGATGTTCAACTGACTGAGCCACACACGCCAGGGCTCTTGGATGTCCAACCAACTATGACACACCAGCCAGAGTCTTATTTTTTTTTAATTTTCAATGACAGATGACATTCAACCTTATATTATTTCAGGTATACAGCGTAGTGGTCAAACAGTTATATAACTTAAGAAGTCATCCCCCAACAATTCTAGTACCCATCTGACACCACAGGTAGTTTTACAATATTATTGACTATATTCCCTATTCTGTAATTTATATCCCCTTGACTAGTATGTAAACTGCCAATTTATACTTCTTAATACCTTTACTTTTTCATCAAGCCTCCCAGCCCCTCTCACACTGGCAACCAATATTTTGTTCTCCATATCTACAAGTTTGTTTATATTGTTTGTTCATTCATTTTGTTTTTAGATTCCACATTTAAGTAAAATCATATGGTAGTTCTGTCTGACTTATTTCACTTAGCATGATATTATCCAGGTCCATTCATGCTGAGTAAAGAGTAAAATCAAGAGTAAGATTTCCTTTTTTATGCTTGAGTAGTATTTCATTATTTATGTGTCCCACATCTTCTATATCCAATTGTCTACTGATAAGACACTTAGGTTGCTTCCATATTTTGGCTGTCTATTATATAAAAAGCCTGTGGCCATCAAGCCATCACACCGTAACAACCGATCAGCAGGAGGCTGCGTGCGTGGGTGAGCAGGGACTTGACTGGAGGCACAGGTGGGTTTCTGGGTCCCGCCTCCTGAGATGGAGACAGCCGCAGGACTTGTTCTGGGTCCCACCGAGCCGTGGGACTCTGGGTCCTGGGTCTCACGCAATTTTGTGTGCTGAGCCCCTAGTTTTAAATAATTCTGCAATGAACATAGAGATACATGTATTTCTTTAAGCATGGTGTTCTTGGTTTAACTTATTCCTTTAGCAATTTTACATAGTTATTCATCTCTGAAACCAAGTGAGGAAATGTACTGAATAAAAAAAGCAATACCAACACCTACAGACACTATTATATTCTTGACATGGCCTGTGTGTTTAACCTGCATTTATTTTCCTATCCTATCAACAGCCTTTCAAAGTAGGTGACACTGTTTCTACTTTATAGACCATGAAACTAAGAATCAGAGATTAAGAAATGTGCCAAAAGTCACTGAATTCATTAACAGATGAATGATTCAAACAATCCTGCTTGATCCTTACCCATACTCTCTCTACAACATCATACTGCCTTTCAACTGGAGAGACTTTCAAGGGAAATAATAATGGTGCCATTTACAGCTACAACGAGCAGGTAGAAATAACTGTCAAAAGAAAAAGAGAAAATGTAAACTCCCCTTCACCAACGACCAGGCAGGAGCAGGGTTAGTAAAAGGAGAAGGGAGAAGGTTGACACAAATTGGCATTCTCATCTGCAAGATCAGAAAAAAAAAGGCCAAGGATGAGAGGTATTCTGGAGTATGCATTTGTAGTTGGTAAAGAAGGCATATTTCTGGTATTGCTCATTCCATCCTGTTTCCAATTCTGTAATTCCTCTGAATTTAGAGATATTCTCTCAAGCCCTTACACCTATGGTTCTAACAGGAAATCAGTTTGTTGTTAACACACATTATAGATGTCACCGAAAAAGATATATGAAGTGCCCATTTTGGGGGTCCATGAAATTGTCCACCTTTGTTTATTTTGAGATTAAGTATAGCCTTGCATCACTTCTCCCAGAGACAGTGCAGGAAGCACCTTGTTTCTGGGACTGGTTTGCCTAACTCCTCTAGGCCAGTTGTTTCAAGCCAAGATACATATGAGAATGACCTGGAGGTTTTTTTTAAAATACCAGGGCCCCATTCCAAGAGATTCTAATTGAGCTGTTCTGGGCTTGATCCTGACATTGCCATTTTTTAAAAAATTCTTCCCAGTTATTTTCAGTTGCGGCTAGGATTGAGAATCACTGTCCCATGCCCATTGCTTCACCCCTGCCATAGACACACATGTTCCCACTGGTATCCCAAGCTGCTGTGAACTGCTGGGAATTAACGAAGGGCCAGTTACCCCTCTCCTTGAACATTTCCTTTCCCCTCTTTGATTTGCCATAAGTCTCTCTTTTGCAAAAACATTTCACTCAGAAATTATTCCAGACAAGTCACTCAGAGAGGCAATAAATAACCTTGCTTACCTGTTTCTGCTTCTGCTTCTGTCCCTACTCTTGCCCATTTTTATAAACTTTTTTTGTAGTTTAAAAGGAAGATTAAACTCCCAAGAATCTTTGAAGAAAATATCCAAATAGTTTGGAAACTGGTTTGATTGTTCCATGGACTTAATTTCCTGGAGTAGCAATATTGTAGTTACAAGCTTCCACTGAGGAAGAAATATAGTAAACAAGGCTAGATTGCCTTAATCTCACAAAAATGGACAGAGTGTCATGATGCCAGGCTACTCGGCATATCCAAAAAAAAAAAGAGAGAGAGAAAATTATAATTATCAAAATCAAGTCATTCCTACTGTCTATAAGTGCTGGTGATACTCTGAGACCTATGGCGTTTGCATGAGATAGAGCCACTGTATAGTATAGGAAATTGAGGACCTAGGTAGAAATTCAATTTGTAAACATAAGAAGTAAATGATAGCATATAAGAAAGCTGTAATGAAGGAGGGGGAGGAAGGGATGACAAATACACACATTTTTATCCCTGCATTTTGGCTTTCTTTCTCATTGATTCATTACAATTACCCAACTACCTCTAGTTCAAAGATGAAAGAACTTAGGCCCAGAAAAGTTAACCTGGAGTCAATACAGGGGAATCTAGGTTCGATTCTGACAGCATTATCTCCGACAAGTCATGTAATCTTTAGCAAATTCCTTTTCCCTGAACTTCTGGTTCCCCATCCATAAAATAAAAAGGTAATAAGAGCCCCTAACAGTTGCAGCAAGAATTAAATAAAAATATAAGAGTAATATAACAAGCACCAATCATTTTGTAATTCCTGTCTAAATGGTACGGTTTTTATTGGGATTCACTCAAGATAACAAGGGACCCAGCCAAAATATGAACTCTGGTCTGTGAAACCTCATTCCCTTTCCACAGCACAAGAGATAGAGACCAACAGAGTTCAAAGAGAGGAAAGATGAGGAGGAATGAGAAGTTCAGGGGAGACTCCAAAACTGAAGTGATAAAAAGTTAACTGGGATTCAAAGAAAAGAATATAGATAAGCAAGAAGACTTGTATGTTCTCCCCTTTGGGGCTGGGCTAGTGCCAGAAATACTGCTTTTTGGCATTCAACATCAGAAAATATACTTTAATTGCTCTTTGATATACAGTTACTAGCTTTATAGTATGATATTAAGAAGCTATGAGAAAGAACAGAGAACAAAAATTAGGGTGGCAAATCCATCAATCCTAATTCCAAATCCCTCTGCTAGATCTATTAACACACCAGGCATTTGTTCTCCAAGTTCTGGTCTCTGAGCCAGGCCAAGGCAAAGGGCAAGGTGTGGTCACACTTCCCTCTGCGGGCAGACACAGAGAGAGCCGAGCCCTTGGAAACCTGACATCTGCGGAGTCTTTGAGTGAAAGGGCACGTCTTGGAGTGTGCCTGCCCCTGCCGCTACCTTCCAAGGTGCCCACGCCGCTCCTCGGACTTAATGAAGTCCACATGTGGCCACAGCTATTTATAGCAGCAGCTCTGTGTGTGTTTTGTTAAAGCCTCTAGATCGTATTTCTTAGCTTTGCAAGTTTATTTCCTACAATTGGTCCATTAAATTTTACCTCCCTTTCCTCTTCAACCACATTCTTGGAAGTCCACAGTCAACTATACAAACAAATGTACGAGATTATGAAAATATTTTTAAGCCATTACTTGCCCCCTCTCTGTTTTTCTTATGCTCCCGTAAGTGTGAATTTCTATAGCATCACTCTTCCTGGAAACTGAGGTCTGACAGGGCGATCCGACAGAAGGTTAATTCAGCCGAAGGGCAGGGAAGGAAGGGTCTCGGAGGCTGTCGCAGTTGTCGGCAAGCCTGCTCCGACCAGGTGTAAACTCTCCTCCAAAAGGGCAGCAGGAAAGCAAAACAAATCTTCAGACAAAATAAAAGTGCAAACAAAAAGGGAGAAAAGCAAAACAGACGGACGTGACTAATCAAGAAACAAAAGAAGATTTATCTGCAGAAAATGGAAAAACTGAAAAGGAAGAAGGAAGCCAAAGGTCTCTGAAGAAGCAGAAGAGAAAGGAGCCGAGTCTGAGTAATGGCGAGTCTGAGACGTTGTCTTATAAGAGAGGAATATTTTCATCAACTAGATTGTAAATGAAAGTATTTTAGTAGCTCCCGGAGCCCTCTTTTCAGGAGGCAATTACACCTCCTCCCACTTTCTAAACATGTTTACACAAGTTCTAATGCTTTTTAAAAAAGATGTAAAATCTTGTTCAGGTTGTTTGCCTTTCTGTACAACCAGAAAATGTGGGATATGAATCACAGGAAGCCTTGACTGTCCTAGGGGTCAACTTAACATTCCTTAGGTTGCATTGGGGCCAATTTTTCTATCCTCTAGTACAAAGTATACTAAATGGCAATTTAGAGTTATAGACACGCCAGTGATCTCTTGAAATCTGATGTTGTCCATTCTCTCTGCCTGTCTCTGAGCAGGCACCACCGCCACACTCTAACAGTTCAGTCCGGACACATGGAACTCCACAAAGGTTCCTCCACCCAGGCCCCTCCCCTCTGTCTTCTCCCCTTGCCCTGCAGCAGGCTCTCCTGAGTCCTCGCCTAGACCACTGCAATAGCCCCTATACTTGAAAGATGTCTCTGGATCTTGAAACACACAGACTCACCTCAAAATAGCCAAAGCAAAAGAGAGCTTGATTGGACGGATACAAGGTATGCATGCACGGGAGGCCAGTGCAACCTTTGGACCTTGGGAAGACCTGGAAGTGAGGAAGTGAATGCTTGCCCCCCTGCCTCTGCATCCTTGCCTCTGCTTCTCTGCCTGTCACCTTCATTCTCTCCATGTGAATGGCAGCCCCCACATGTCAAGAAAACTAACTCCTGAGGTTCCCAGGGAGTGCCAGCCCACAGCTTCTACAACCAAAAGAGACACCTCATTCTCCAAATCTGTTTGGGAAAAAGGAATTTTAAAAAAAAAGAATTCCAGAGAAGCATACCTCTCAATCAGTGAAACATGGCCAAGGAGCAGGGTCAAATAAGGACATGGAAACACATGCTTGGATTGGAAGAGGGACAGTTCCCAGAACAGGCTGCATGCTTTCCCAACCACTGTGGATTTTCCCTACTGCTCCTGCCTCACAACCTGCATGCACAGAGCCCTATCCATCCTCTAGGACCATCTATACTAATAAAAAGGTAACATGCTAATTAGACCAGATAGACCAAACATCTTCTGGATGTCCTTCTGGACATCCTTCCAGGCTAAGCCATGGTGGCGGGGGCCAAGGCAGAGGTGATTAGGGGCAACCAGACTGGCAGGGGAGAGCAGTTAGGGGATCCTTCTGGACATCCTTCCAGACTAAGCCATGGTGGCAGGGGCCAAGGCAGAGGTGGTTAGGGGCAATCAGACTGGCAGGGGAGAGCAGTTAGGGGGCTTAGTACGGCAGAGGAGAGCAGTTAGGGGATCAGGCAGGCAGGCAGGCAGGCAGGTGAGTGGTTAGGAGCCAGCTGTCCCAGATTGTGGGAGAGATGTCCCCCAAGGGTTTCCGGATTGGAGAGAGTGCAGGTCGGGCTTAGGGACTCCCCATGCACAAATTTTGTGCACCAGGCCTCTAGTCTTCAATAACACTGAACCAGAAAGCCTTGATAATTCACCTACAAGAGACCTTTCTTCTTGGAATCCCCACCCTCCATATTTGTTTCTTCTTTAGGACACTTTTCCTTATTGACCTTGCATTGAGAATAGTATTGGCAAGTTTTCTGGCACACATGAATTCCTAGAGGGGAGAGGTCAGATCTTAATCACATTTATATTCCCCCCAAATGTCTAGCAAGATCTTTGCTAGTGACAGGTACTCAATAATTGTTTGTTGAATGGTTGAGTAAATGAATATAAATGAAAGAAAAGTTTCAGTAACCACTCTGGGTGTTAGCTTCATCATCGAATAGTGAAGACTCTTTATAGTGTCTCTGGAATCCTGTTTTTGTTGGAGAGAGCATGCACCATGACTTTCCTCTTGATGGAGTTAACAGTACCTGAGTGTTAGTTTACTAATCTAGGTCAGATGAGAATATGTCAAGAGCCCAACTCACACATTCATTGATATCAGAGAGATTTATTCAAATTCATTTCAGTTATGCCTGGGATCAAATACTACCTCTGCCTTCATGGGGCTTGGTACAACCAACATAAGGTCTCCATTTCCTCTTCTGCTGAATGGGAGAAGTGGCTCCCTTACATTATAGTACTTAGTACTCATGAGATAATCACCTGGGCTGGCATAGGCACAGAGGGCCTGGTGCTCAGAGGGAGTTCCACAACTGAGCATTAATACTTTGCAGTTCCAGTCCCAGAATTTGTTTTTTTCAGTGAATTTAAAGTGGAAGCTTGGCACATGAATTCAGCTGCAGTTCTGCTTCCTGCTGCCCCCCAAGGAGAGGTTCTCTGATGCTGCTTCCATGGGGCCTCACTTGACCCTCTCTCCCCTTGCCCCCTAGCAAGGGCCTGCACACTGGCATGGGGTGCATCAGGGTCAGGTCAAGACCAGCTCGTGGCAACAGCACCCTGGCCCAGGCTAGCAGAACCAGAGTGCATTTATCGGGCAACCCAGCAGGGGCCAACTTCTCACCCACCCATCTAGATCACCTGTCCCATCCCATGTGTTGGGGAAGGGCTCAACTTGCCCACCTCAATTAGGACATGCACATCAGCCCAGCAGTTGGTGGAGCACATACATTTGCACACACACAGACACACACACACACATTCACACGTCCAGCAGTTGGTGGAGCACACACATCCGCACACACAGAGACACAAACACACATTCACACACACAGACACACACACACACACATCTGGAACAGAGTTCTCAGGAGCTTATGAAAGTCTGTACTCACTCTGCAAGTATCCCCAGGCCTAAGGTAGTTAGTGCAACATCAAATAATAAATAAAACCACATTGACATGTAGAGAGAGAGCCCATGGATGAAAGGGAACATTTTTATTATTTTTTAATTAACTTCTCAATTGAGATATAATTGACATATAACATTGTATGAGTTTCAGGTGTACAACGTCATGATTTGATATATGTATACACTGAAAAATGATCACGATAAGTCTAGTTAACATCCATTAGCACACAGTTACATTTTTTCTTGCGATGAGAACTTTTAAGACCTATCTTAGCAACTTTTAAATACACAATGCAATATTGTTGACTATGGTACATTTTAATAACTTTTATGGCACTTTTTCATTCTTTTCAAACATAGAGATTTGCATTTTTATTTTGTGCTGAGCCTGACCTAGCACTGTGCCAAGTACTAAGCAGTGCTTAGCAATTGATAGCTATTACTTTTTATTTTTAAAAAAATGTCCATGCAAAGTCTGACAGTTTCACAAGGTAGCCGGCTTCCAAAAATATGACATCTCTAATCTTATTTGATCCTCTGAGTTACGTGGGATGTGGATATTGTGTCCATTCTGTCTGTAAATGAGGAGATTAACATTCAAAGAAGTCACGAGGCCTCAAATCATGTCACAATTTAGTGGCAAAGAAGGTCCCGGAATGCAGGTGCCCCAACTTGCAGCCCCATATTTTCACCAGAAGACCCAGGCATCAGCCACTTGTGGGGTAGCTACAGGCCAGCTCGCGGCCTTGTCCTCACTCCTCCGGAGCGAGAGGAGCCAACAGCGTCCAGCCGGGTGGAAACTCTGCCGGGTGCCGTGGCACTGTGAACACTTGCCCCGGCCACTGCAAGAAGAGGCCCCGCCCTTGCCCTGCATTTATTTTCTTTCCCAAACCGCACAGAACCATAAAAATCAAAGATGACTCCTATGAAGCCAGCCATCTGACTCTCTGACAACCCAGCCCCAGGCTGGGCATGGCCGGACCACAAGAGCTGCTTCTTCGTCCTGTTGACTCAGGTCTGTTTACCTGGCTCCATAGTTCCAATTTCCTTGCCTCGGAACTTGTGCAGCACTCAGATTTATGCCCGAGGCAGACAGGGGATTTATGGTGTGTTCATCACCCATCCCACCCCAGGACCCGGCACCTCTCCCTGCAGCTGTCAAAACCACCCACTCGTACCCAGTAGAGTGGTAAGCAGTTCACTGAAGAAAACTCCTCGGAAATAGTGCCCAGTTCTGGCCCAAAGGTTTTGCCCAATTGCCCAAGCCCTGGTGATAAAAATGCCAAATATAATGTAGAGTGAAAAACAGAGGTCAGGCAAGTCCAGCGGGCTGGGTGGGACAGGAGTCAGAGACCTGGAATTAGGGGACTGAGGAGGTTTGGCAGATGCCACACTCCTGGCTTTGCCCTGATGCGCCCTGGCTGTGGAGATGCGGGGAGGAGATGGAGCGATGCTCCGGAACCCGTGTAAATCCAGAGATCAGCTTCTCTGGGTCCAAGGAGAATGTTTTTTTGTGGGGTTTTTTAAAAATGACTTTGACTTCCATTTGGGTAATATTAAATAAGAGGAGTATGAAGTCTGTGGCTAGCATGTGACTGAGGTAGCCATCTACCTCAGTCCTTAAGCTGGAAAACATACGGTTTAATAATAACTGCATGTATCGAATAGAAGCCATTTACCATCCATTGGACTTTGCATGTCTTGTTAGTACATATTTCATTCTTATCCTCACAACAGCTCTATGACCACACTTACTTAAGCTCACTTTAAAGATGAAGAAGCTGAGGTTTGAGAGGTAACAGAACTTGCCAAGTTCATAAAGTTGCCAATATTTGAACCCAGGAATAATATTTCTCTACAAAGCAAGTTCCATGCATTCTCTGTCTACTGAGCCTCTGATTGCTCTCTCACCTGGAAGGAGTAACAATGGTCACCACCCCTGATATCATGAGGATTTTCCCAGCCTGCTCTGCAGGAGGACAGCCAGTCTCCAGCACAGTTGCTAGTTCTGGGCCTCTCTCTGGGTGGATGAAGTTTAGGGGAAGCCCCTCTATTTCTGGAGGACAGTGGATACAGATGTAGCCAGTTTTCCATTCTCCAATTTGTCCTGTTTCTATTTCTTCTCCTCTGCACTTCTAATCATTTTCCCTACTTAAGTTAACATCTCTTCCAGTGACATAAAATTAAGGGCAAAGAGATCAATTAAAATGATGTGATTCTATAAGTACGTCCAGTAGGACTTGGCCAACAGGGAATGAAAATAAAGATCCCATCACCACTACCACCAGGAAGGAATGTGTATCTTGTTGAAACAAACTCCATCTTAAAGTTTTCCGAATGTTAGTAATTCCTGCTCTTGCTTCCCTCATCAGCTCAGACACCTGAGAGGCTGTTGATAAGTTCATGGACAGTCAAGAAAGGACTTTTACAAAAAGATTTATTAGCCACACAATTTACATGGAAAATAAATTTATTTGGCTTTTGTTAACTCTCGGGCTTCGTTTCTTCATCTTTAGAAAAGAAACCTAATTCAACAAGTACTTATTAACAGATTACCATGTACAAGCATGATACTCAACATCGCAGGGAAGATGACAGTAAAGCAGATAATGGCCCTGCCCTCCAGAGTAGGACAGGCCCACAGACACAGCTGACGTCGGTAGATGAAACTACCACCCGCCGACTACATCAGGCTGTGCTGTAGGTCCACACCAAGGTTCTGGGCATCCAGGAATGACGGCACCTTTCCTGATCGCTACAACCATCAGAGTTGTTAGGATGTGATTATAATATACTGTATGTGAAAGTACTCTGTGAAGAACAAAGTAGAACTAACGGAGTTTCATTATTGTTCTTATGACCAGGCATGGTAGTTAAGAAGATAGCATCTGTCATCATCCTGTCTGGGTTGGTGTCTGTGCTCTGCCCACACCTTGGTGTGGACTTACATTCAGCCCGAGGTAACCTGAGGTCGCTGCTTGGCCCTTTAGGCTTTGGTCAGTACAGGGAAAGAAACTGCACATTGCTCCGCACAATCCAAGGCCACGGAAATATTGTTGGAGTTATATCATGTATCCATGTTCATCGGACTTGTTAAAACTGTCCGGGTCATCAAAAACAAAGCAAGACTGAGAGCAGCCTAAGGAGACATGACTAGGAAACCTAGCGTCATGTCCTGGATAGGATCCTGGAGCAGATAAAGGGATTTTGGTAAAAGCCAGGGATAACTGAATGTAGTATGAGCTGTAATTAATAACTATAAAAATACTATACTGATGTAGGATGTGAACAATAGGGAAGACTAGGGTTGGAGTATGTGGAAACTTTCTGTACTATCTTCACAACTTCTCTGTAAAGCTACTACTCTAAAGTAAAAAATTTATTTCTAAAAATAGCATCCTGAAGATTCATATCAAGAGAGCTGAAGAACCACAAGGGAGGTCAGTTAAATTAACCTTTGCCTGCTGCATCACAGTGTTTTAAAGAGCCAAAACTGGCCAGGAGAATAGTCATTAAAATAAAATTAAAAAATGAATGGCATGTATTCACTTTGTTCTTAACAAACAAACACAGCCATTAGATAAATAGCCAAGGTCAATTCTAGTATTGCAGTGTTACCAGGGGGTGTATGATGAACAGCACACTGAGAATGATTTTTTTTCTCTAACATATGAATATATGCTCTGTCTGAGAGGTTACAGATGCATAGAAACTAAAAGTCCACCTCTGACTGGAGAGAGCTATTGAGTACCTAATCCACTTTACTTTTTAAGAGAGTAGGAGACCATTCCATCAGGAGAATAAAAAATGGCCCAAACACTTACCCCTCATTCTGCTTTCATGATGATTTTATTTGGATTGTTAATGTCTGCATTGTCTCTTTTCCTGCACCTGCCTCCAGCTGGTCCTTGGCTGGCTCACTGGGAAGGACAACTGCACACCTCATGGAAAAGTCAAAGGAGCACGCTCAAAACCACGTCTGCTTGGAGGTGCTCAACTCCTTCCTGCTCTGGATAATCTTTTTCATTGTCAAATAAGAGATTCATAAAGGGAGGCATCTATTTGCAGATGGGACTGTAAATGCTCACAGTTCACAGAATGTTGGCTCTGAGAGCAATCTTACAGATTTTCAATCCAATTCAAGTCCACATCCTAGGGCAGTGATGGTGAACCTATGACACGCGTGTCAGAGGTGACACGCAAACTCATTTTTTTGGTTGATTTTTCTTTGTTAAGTGGCATTTAAATATATAAAATAAATATCAAAAATATAAATCTTGTTTTACTATGGTTGCAAATATCAAAAAATTTCTATATGTGACACGGCACCAGAGTTAAGTTAGGGTTTTTCAAAATGCTGACATGCCCAGCTCAAAAGTTTCGCCATCACTGTCCTAGGGAGAGGGACTAGAAATCCAGAAAATCACCCAGCTCCATATAATCAAGAGGAAAACTAGAACCCTGTTCCCTGGCTTCCAGAGAGGCAAGGTGGGATCTGAGAAGAGACTTGGTACCCTAAGCCCTGAAGCTAGTAACCAGGGGAGCTACTTCACTAGGTAGACGTCATTGAAAAGAGTTTTTCTGATGACTCACTCCTGCAGGCACATTCCTGCAGCATCTACAGAGTTCAAGACAGAAGTAGGACAAGAAGGAGATGGGAAATCTGGGTAGGGAACAACCTTGCCACACCAGCTAAAGTGTAGGTTGGGCAATTTATATGTAAAACTAAATTCAGTTGCTGAAGTGCCCCAGTGTCTCTAACTGAATGACATTCTAACCACATAGTCATCTTTCCCGGCTCCTAAGTTCGGCACAACAATTTATTCTTTCTGTGAAGAAGTAAGGGGAGGGGGCCGGTGGCAGAGAATAGAGTGAGTCATTGGCCTGGCCTGTTCAAAAGCCAGAGTAAGGTCCCAAATCTCAGCACTAATTCATTTGCCAGAATGACAGGTGGCATGTGACATGAATTAGCCCATTGTTGTGAGTCATTAATTTCCCTAAGTCCAGCCACACCCCCAGCCCAGCCCAATTCGACTCCTGTTGATCCATCAGTTGCTATCAACACCAGGAGTCAAAGTAAATAAGTATTTATTTATAACGACACTACTACCAAGAATTCTTCCAATATTAAAATCCCAGGCAGCAGGCATGCCTTTCTAGTTCCCCTTTGAAATGGTTTCTAAATGCATTAATAATCTGCCCAGCTTTGTTTTTCTGTCATGCTTTCTGTTTCTATAAATACACAAGCATGTGTCCTAATTAGGGCCTTATGTGGCTTGTGTTAAGTCTGTGACTCTGGGTGGCTGTTAAAGTTCTCTGTGGTTTTGTCCTTTTATTCAAGAAATACTCTCCCAAGTTATCCTCCCTGTGGTTCATGTTCCTGCACGCAGCAAGCTCATTCTTTTGCCGGTTGCTGTTGCTCATTTTTACTCAGGACTGGAGGAAGACGGGTTGAGTATCCAGTTGTGAGATATGAAAGAGGGAGGCATCTGCCCTCTAAAAAAACAGTTATTAAGAAGACAACACCAACATTTCCAGTAGATTGGTTGTCACTGATGGCGGTCTATGAACTATCTCATCTGGAAGCACAGAAATAGCACAGCTTCAATAACAGGCTACATAGTCTCAAACGATTGGGCAGTCTCAGGCTCAGGGCAGTTTTTTAAAACTTCTAGATTTAAATCTATTTTACTTAGCCCTCACATAAAGATTATCACCTTGGAGTTGCTAAACTGTAAGACCATGATGACAGAGATAAAGTGTGTTCACCATCCTTTGCTAGGCTTTGCCCAGACCCCCATGAAGTGAACACGCAAAAACGGAGGCGGCATAACAGTTGATAAATATTTACCACTAAGCAAACCCAAGCTCTTCCATTCTCATTCCTTCACTTCTGCTTCTGCCTGGTATTGGCAGGTCTTGATGCTTTTCTAAAAGCTTGTCTATTACTAAGGGCTAAAGGAAATCCATTTTTATCGAGTCTAAGCCTCTGGAGTCCCTATTTTTTCATATCTTTGATCAACAATTGAGAGAAGCTATAGCTTTCACCAAATTTGGCTATACTGCAAGGGCTGATGACAGCCTTGCTTCTTGTACATCTTCTGTTTGGTGGCTAAGGGTACATAGAACATTGAATGGGCCGATCCATGTGCTGAGGTCTCAGGCCATTAAAGTGATGGTACAAATTATAGTGTAGTGAGAGAGCAAGACTAGACAGGGAAACAAATCATTATTATGGAAATAAGAGAATTAAAGTGAGTGATGGGGATCTTTGATAAAGAATCATAATCACACCCCCCAAGAAGCTGCTAATTTAATGCAAAGTAAACTGGGAAGATTTCTATCCAAATTGGAGTTGGGAAGTGAAAAATCTAACACAAATCTTCCTCTCTTTATCCCCCATAACACAGCCCCTCAAAGAAACTGGGGCTTGTTAACAAAAGCAAGAGCATTCTGCTTGATGATGTCTATTGGTAGGTAACTAGCTTTGCTCTTTTGTCCAGGGCTGTCCTGGTTTAGAGTTGAAACTCTGCTTCCCCAAAACCCTGTAGCCCCATGCAAAGTCAGAAGGTTGATCACACTAAGAGAAAAATGAGTGTGCATACCTTTTAGCAAAACAATCCTCACTAGCAAGAAAATCCAGCGGCTTTCCTGCTGGATTCAGCCTACCTCAATGTTTCTAGGTAGTTGAGTATCAATGTCAACTACTTAGGAATGAGCATGGGGATCTGTGTGTGGGGAGGTTGGAGGGGTGGGGGGGGGGGGGGCCTAGCACCTGTCTTTGCAAGAGTTCCAGGTATCTGGTATATTCTCTCATTTAGACTCGGCTTGTGAGAGATGGAGGGGCAGAGATAACTTCCCTTTCCCTCCATGTTGTATACAGGAGGATGGCAATGGGGAGACAGTGCAGCTTGCTTGAGGTTTCACAGGTAGTAGCAGAGCCCACATGAAACGCAATTCTCCTGAATCCTTCCTTAATCATGGTGCCTCCTAATGAACACTGTGATTTGATGGACTTTTAATGCCTAGAAAAATCGTATCTGACCTGATTTAGGACTACAACAAGGCTGAATATCCAACTTCTGCCCCCTCTATCACCAGTTTGGGGGAAGAAGCATTTACCTATGGCGGAAGTGCATACAGCTCCCACCCCAAATTGCCTAAAATAGGTTCTGACTCAAATTTTAAGTCAGACAATGACCATACTATGTGAGCTGGTCATCAACACCGCCCTCATTCTGAGGCCTTAAAGCTATGGACTGTGTTACAGGAGCAGAGGCCTCTGGGAACTGACAATGTGGGTGATGCCCCTCTCTGTGCCATGTGCAAGTCTACCCTCTTTTGCACCCCAGGTGCACCAGAACCACAGACCCAGGGGCCAGTGCCCTTCATGCCTCCAAGCCTGAGATGGTTTCCCCACTTGGCACCACACCGGCATCCAGCTGTCCAACTGTTTGGTGAGGGCAAGCCGCTCACATGGGCCCACAGAATGGTTTGCTTTGATTTTCCACTGGCACATGATCTCCCCTTTGTGTTTTCAATAAAATGACACCGAGGAGGGCACAGTGTACTGCCACAGAGATTAAGCAGAGGTTTTCCACATCTGGAATTCACTTCCACGAGAAGGTGGTGGCTTCCAGCACTCAGAGAACATCTGTATGTACAGTCTAAGGTGGCAGCCCTGACAGTCTTGAGAGTGTACATGGCTCCTCAGGGTGGCAGAGGGGCTTTCCTATGAAAGCAGCTTATGCTCAATGAGTGAATTAAACACACTTTTAGAGCTTAGTGTGTAGAGAGCCACAGAACCTTGTACTGGGGGCTGAACTGAAAGAATTAGAAATTAGAACTGAAAGAACTAGGCCATGTGTTCCCTCGAGGTGTTCTGAATCAAACATTGGGAAAATCAAGGAATAAGCATAGAAAGCTATTTGAGAGTAACAGAAGTTATGTAGGTTGACTTCAAGGGTTGTGATGTCAAACACCATAGGACAAAAATGACAAACTGAATATACCTCAATCATAGGCTGCCTGGTTCCTGGGCTCCCAGAGAACTCAGTTCAAATGGGGATGTCCTCTGGGTACCCCGAATCTTCCTGCTCTGCCAGATTCTTCAGGTTTCAAGTTACTATTCCTCAGGGACATAGTAAGAGGCTGGGATTCGCTGTTTTCCTCTCCTGGACACAGAAGAGAATTTCTGAGAGAAGAACCTGTTCATCGCTGTGTGTGCACACCCCAGGACAGGTTCTGGGGATATAAAGATAAAAAAAAAATCCCTGCCTTTTGTGAGTTCACCATCAAATGCTCTGCCTCAGGAATTCCCTGGCCTGAGAGCATAAGACCTTAAAATTTATGAAGCTAGAGGGTAAGTTGAAGGTAA
>NW_006383006.1:7018224-7026942 GCF_000327345.1 Myotis davidii
GTTCTGTGAGTTGTAATAAATTATTGAATGTGAGGAGAGGGGAGAGGGATGCCAAGGGGACAAAGACTACTGTCAGCTATAGACCTCCATCCCACCAAGGGTCTTCAAGCTATTGCAAGGTTCAGCTTCTTACTGAGTATGTGGACATCCCATAGGAACAAAGGCTCAGTTGCAATCCTATATAATAAAGAGCTAATATGCAAAGGGTTGTCATGCCCTCACACCGTCATGTTGTAACGGCTCAGACACTCAACACTGGAGAGAGAGGACTGGGGACCAGCCAGACACAAATGAGCTCACTAGAGTAAAATGGGGACCAGCCAGGCTGCAGCCCAGGAGATGGACAGCCACCTGCTCCGAGGTCCTGAGCACTAGCGGCTGGGGCTGTGGCCTAGGGGAAGGACAAGCCACATGCCCTGCGATTCGGGGCCATCAGGCAGGCAGAGGTGGTTAGGGGTGATCAGGCAGAGGGGTTAGGGGAGATCAGGCAGGCAGGCAGGCAAGCAGTTAGGAGCCAGTGGTCCCAGATTGCAAGAGGCAGTTGGACATCCCCTGAGGGATCCCTGATAGGAGAGGGTGCAGGCTGGGCTGAGGGATCCCCTCCCCCTTGCCCCATGCATGAATTTTGTGCACCGGGCCTCTAGTATAAAATAAAAGGCCTGTGATATACAAAATATTCTGCTCTTCATCCCCAGGTCCTGGCACAGAACCCCTAAAACCCTTGTAAATGTACTAAGTGATAAGGAAAAGAGGAGGAGCATCTTTTGTTATTCATAGTAAGCTCCTTTCAAACATACTAGAATTTATGCTAATGAGGTGACTTTAGATGAACCCTTATTTACCTTCAGGATGGGGGCTGCTTGCCAGAGGAAATAACCAGGTGCTTAGAGTTGGAACTTTCAGTCCCCAAACCTACCCACCCACCATCCCCCAACCTCCAGGGAGGGAAGAGAAAATGGGAATTGAGTGAATCACCAATGGCCAATGATTTTAATCAATCATGCTGCATAATGGGACCTTCATAAAAACCCTAAAGAAAGGGCTTAGAGAACTTCCAGTTTGGTGGATACACCCATATGCCAGAAGGGTGCCACATCAGACTTCACAGAGACAGAAATTCCTGTGCAGAGGACCCTTCTAGATATTTCCCTATATACCTCTTCATCTGGCTGTTCATTTGTGTCCTTTATAATACCCACTGTAATAAATACTGATAATAGTAAGTAAAGTGCTTCCCTGGATTCTGTCATAATAAATTATAGAATGTGAGGAAGAAGGGTTCATAAGAACCACCAATTTGTAATTAAGTCAGACAAAAAGTGTGAGTCGCCTGGGGACCCAATACTTGAGATTGGCATCTAAAGTAGGGGGTAGTCTTGTGGGACTGAGCCCTTAACCTGTGGTGTCTACACTATAGGTAGTGTCAGAATTGAATTAAATTTTAGGAAACCTGATTGGTATCCAAAGAGAATTGGAGAATTGCTTGGTGTGGAAAACCCACCCATTTGGTGTCAGGAGTGTTATGACGAGGGCCAGGATCCTGCCATGATTCTGTCATTTGCTTCCCCAAGGAAGACTTTTTCAATAGGCATTGCAACTCAGTTTAATATATAAAATTTGAATTCTGATACTACTCTCTGGCACAGGGTAAGTACTTGGTAACATTTATAGTAATGATAGTTATAATGTTAACAGTGAATGGCACCAGATGTTACCTGCAAAATTAGACCTCAGTTCTTGTGTTATAGAAGACCGGAGAAAAACCAAGCAACACTTAGAGAAATGGAGTTACACTGCTTTATTATGCTGGCGGGCTCAGTGGAGTTACCTCTCAAAATCTGAGCAAAAAAACATGGAGGAAATTTTCCCTTTATATTTTCCCAGTGTCATTATCTCTCAAATATGGGTTTTCCAGACCTTTTGCAGGCTTTGCAAAAGGCTCCATGTGCTCTGAATGGAGACAGTGGGACTATATCTTAAGGCCTGGCTTGGAGCCAATGCTGATAACTTTGTCTGGGGATGGTTTATGGCCTCTTTAAAATGGGAGTAGTACTTAGGCAAATAAGTCTTGCAGGACCAGATAAGTAAAGGGGCAGTGACTCCAGGGGTGGGCAAACTTTTTGACTTGAGAGCCACAATGGGTTCTTAAACTGGACCGGAGGGCCGGAACAAAAGCATGGATGGAGTGTTTGTGTGAACTAATATAAATTCAAAGTAAACATCGTTACATAAAAGGACTTTGTTCCGGCCCTCCGGTCCAGTTTAAGAACCCATTGTGGCCCTCGAGTCAAAAAGTTTGCCCACCCCTGGAATGTTATAGATTCTGATTGCTAGCCCCCCTAAAAATGTTTCATTTTCCCCATTACTTGAGTGTGGCTAAGAAAGAATTCAGAGCCAAGAACTGAATGACAAGTGAAAGTTTATTTAGAAAGTCACAGAGGTAGAAGTGAGCCAGCGGGGCTGCATGGATGAGGAAATAAGTTACAGAGGCAATAGAAGGGTCCTTGGAGCTTAGGAGAAAGAAAGCCAAGGTACACATTTTGAGGGAAGAAAGGCATGGGCATGCGAGAGAGAGAGAGACAGAGAGAGAGAACACAAACTCTTGAGGAAAGAAGGGTGTGGTTGGAGGTTGCAGACTTGAGACAGAGCACTCACTGGGTCCTTCATCTGAAGGGTTTTTATCTGGAGGTCTCAGGAGAGGAACTCAATAGCATATTCATCAGCTTTCCATGTGTGTCCTTTCAGGGTCATGGTCTCTACTGATTGCTTGGCACTAGGGTAGGGAGTCATTAGGCACTGAAGCTGGTCCTGAGGTCAGCCATGGCATTGCTCCATCTGATTTCACTGCTGTTCTGGACCTGGAGTTGAAACACAACTGAGGCCTAGATGTTATCTCTAGTTTGACCCAACTCTGTCTCTGTGATCCACAGACCTGAGGCTTTGTTTCTAAGATTATGGGATGGAGGCTAGCACCTCATTGTCTTGAAGTATTAACATTTAAGGGAGTGGTCATGCGAGGGGGTATATGGAAGTCATATGAGGCTATTCTTTGGCCCTCTTGCTCCCCCTTTAAGGGGGTCTACCATATGACTAAGTGACATGCCAGGCAAGAAAAAGTCAGGGGAAGGTCTGAACCTCGTGAGCAGTGATATGAAAGGTCAGAGGATCTAAACCTCATGACCAGCGATACGCTAGGGGTGTAAAGGTCCCTCCCACCCTACACCACTTGTTTTCCCAATTTTGCCCATTGCTAGGCACCTGGGGCTTTCCTCATTGGTGACCTTTTTGTACCTAGCCTATCGTTCCTACTCTGCTCATATCTGTCTGACTGCCTACTATATCAATAATAGTTGCCACCTTCATAACATAACTAAAGACAACACCTATACACTGACTATATCTGACCTGATCAACAAGAACTATACACTGTGGCAAAACTCCTGAAGACCACAAGAAAATGAATTCATGCTGCACACTTCAAACTCCAAGCCTCCCTGTTCAAACTGTAGATGAGTTCTGTGATCCCTGCCTGCCTCTACTCTGCATGGAACTGTTGGGATTCAGCCATCATGTCATACGTTTCCATGTGATGTATTGTTTCTATCAGAGCACTCATCCTAGTTTTTAATACAGCTTTGTCAGAGCAATCTAGATCCACTTTGATTCTCCGTTATTCCCTAGCACAGTGCCTCAGGAAGAGTATATTTATAACAGATGCTTAATGAGCATGTATTGAATGAATAAATGAAAGGACAAAAGAATGAATGATTGGTTAAATGCTCTTCCCTGGAGGCATTTCAGAGATACGGGAATGATCCAGGAAATTCCCCAGCCAGTAGAGAGTTAAGTTGGCTCTGTTTATCACAGCATGTGTGGATTGGCAAATGTAGTTAATCAGAAAGAAAAAACAACAACATTGAAACATGTGCTAGTGGGAAGTAGCGATGAGCTTATTTTTCTTTTAATGAAAATCAGCCTAGCCAGGGATCCTGGGGAGCCCCCAGCTGATGTGATAAAGCCACAAAATAACTGCAAGAATAGCAGATTGGGTGGGTCCAGTCCCACAGGAGGCCCAATCCAACCCACCGGCCTAATTACAGCACACCCAGTACCCAGCGCTGTTCACTGTTTGTCACCAAAGGCATCGGCCAGATCAATTTAGGGACATGAAAAACAAAACAGCATTTTTGCCAAAGCCCTTGAATTTTCAAGTCTTGTGGTTTCTATTCAGACCATTGGTAAAGGACTGCAGGATTCTATTACCTTTGTGGTTTCAGTCTGCAGTGAGTCCAACAGAAAGAGAAACCTCAAGCCTCGCCATCTGAAACTGGGGAATGATTCCTGTCCCTGGTCAATGGGCAGGGAGGACGGGGCCTCTGCTGCAACCATTAAGCTTCCACGCAGCCTGGATGGCCCGAGCCAGGGCCTCTGCAATTCCTTCCTCCACTTATTGGCTTGGAAAAAAGGAAGAAGGGTTCACCATGGAGACCCTCTCCAAGGGGAGCTGTGTGATTTAATGAACCTTTGGAAAAGGTTTCACTTTTCACGCCTGCAAATAGTCCTTGGGTGTTTGTCCTGTGCCGCAGGACTTGGCACATTTCTTCTAATAGCAAATAAACCAGAGCCTCCCTCCCATGGATCTTGGGATCTGAGGGTCTTTCCATTAGGGTTCATTTTCTTTACAATTTCTATCCTGCTTGTCTGATAAGACTAAGGATGGAGCCTCTTTGCTGGACTGGTACTATTCCCAATATCTGAAAACAGAAGATTTCTTCAAAAGTAGACTCAATATATGTCAATCCTGGATAACTTCTGCCAACACCATCATATAAGAGAGGAAGGAGAAAGCATTTAATATGTACTTCTGTTCATTGCTTCTCAACAAGTGTGTTGGTCCATCTTGATATATCTCCTAGATTTCTTTCTTTCCCTTTGACCTTGTTAAACACATGTTGGTCACATCACCAAAAGGGTCTTTAATTTCACAAATATGTTCTGGAGCCTCATTGAGAACCAGATTTCATGGTTGTTGATCAAATCTGAGACCATTGAGAAATAGTTAAGTAAATGATGGGAAATCTATGTTATTCCATTTTGAAGAACTTTTTATGGCACAGTAAATATGTATGTTAGGTAAAAATAAATCAGAATAAAAATTGTATATATAGTATGATCTCAACCATATTCATAAAAGAAGGGAACGCATCAATACATTATAATGAGATTATAATGAATTTTTATTCTTTGAAGTATTTTCTTTTTCTATTTTTTTTAATTTTCCACAGTAAATCTGCATAACTTTGTTAGAAAATATTTTCCTCATTATCTCCTAAGGCATATGACAAATGAGTCTCAGAATAGTAGAATTTCTATTCAACATACTTTGAGAATTTAAGCAGTCTTAAAGTACAAAAACATGAATAGACAAATATTTATGTAAATATAAATATTATGTATACTAATATATTAATATGTTAAATATTTCAAAATATATAAATGTAATATATAAGTAAATACATTTAAATATGTTTATATTATATGTCAATATATTTTAAACATATTATTTCACCAACTGAAACTCTTTGCCCAAAAGTAATCATTGTTAATTTGAATTATAAAGTTTTCTATATGTTTACATGTGTATATGCTTTATATTTGTACATATATGGGTTTGTGTTTCTTAACATTAATGGGATCATATTATATGTATTTCTCCATAACTTTTTTCTCATCTAGCATATATGTTAGAAGTTGAACTTGTGTCTCCACAGAGACCTATCTCATTTATTTTTAACTGCCCTATGATTATATAGCATTGGTATGCTTTAATGTATTCATACATTCCCTTATTGATGCACATGGGCCAAGTTCCAAGTTATTACTACTCTATTCTTGAATGTACAAACAATTAATTGTATGTTCAAGTTCATGACAATATTACAGACATCTTTTTCAATGAACTCCCTTTTACATATACTCTGTGCATATATGAAAGTATCTCTGAAGATCAGATTTCTATAAGTAGAAATTCTCAGTGAAAAGTCACATACATTTCATTTTGAATCGGCACTGCTAAGTTGTCCTGCCAAAAAGATTGTATCAACTAACTTTCCATCAAGAGCATAAACACGTTCTTAGGAAAATTTTTCTTTTCAGATTTAGAATGAGGACTTTCTCCCAGATTTTGCCTGATTAGCCTGATTCGAAGATCATCAAGACAATAATCTAAACAAAGCAAATATAGAAACCATCATCAAGCTCCTTGAGGCAAGATGATGTTCCAGTAGACTTGAGTCTTTAGAAAACAGGGCTATTCTGGGAATAACTAAGGAATTGTTACCTTTTGAAGAGTTATAATACAATAATCAACACATCAGTTTTACCAATCATGATTTAATAGCTCTTAAATGATGCAGAAAATAACTTTTTATTTTATAATGCCTCAAAGGAAAATGTAGCTACTTGTATTTCCTCATTATGTGTGTTTTGGATAAATGGGCAGAACCCATCATCCTGATGATTAAAAGCAGCTGAGAGATGTTGCAGCCAGGATATCTCTGTACCTAAAATAGAGCAGTCACCGGAGTCTGAAAAGGCCCTGGAAAGTGAGGGCTTCTCCCAGCACTTCTCCAGTTAGAAAGCACAGTATTTCTCTGCTCTTATACATGGTAGACTTCCTCACAGTGCTGGCAATGTCCTTTATGCACATTTCTTCACCTCTATTCACTTTCTAAATTTTTTAAAAATTATTCACTCATGCAATAAATTGAGCATAAGAAACTAATAAAATAGACACCCAGATACCTACTATCCAGATTTAGAAAACTCATTATTTTGTATAATTTGCTTCAAACTTTTTTTTAAAGAACTGAGATGTTACTGTTGAATGCTTCAATTCCAAGTTTATTCTTCTCTCAGGCTCCCCACCAAGAGGTAACCTGCATCCTGAAGTTGTCATAGTCCCTTTTCCATTCATGTTTTATACTTCCACAGCACACATATAAAAGTCCTCTTGCAATACGCAGCATTATTTCTGCATCTTTAATTTACAAAAATAGGATCATATTACAGATATTCTGATTTCTGATAATTTTTACTCAAAAATTTTTCCAGATAATTGTTTATCCAATGTCCATAGAGATAGAGTCAGTTCTTTCACATTAACTGTTCAATTGTACTCAAGTGCATGATCATACAAATATATAATTATTGTGTATTGATTCATATTTAATTGGCTTTTAACATTTTTCTATTACAAGCTTTGTAAGTTTTATTGTACTCTGATAGGAATATATATATTCTATATTCCATAGGAATATGACATATAGTTATATATAATATTATTACAGTTTTTTAAGTGGCATCCATTAATTTTGTAGAAATAACAGTAACTTGCCAGTGCTAATGGTTTATAAGTTCCCTTTGAATTATCTGTATAAGCTATTATAATGTCTTCAAATAATAATATTAGTTCTTCAATACCAATCTGTTTTAATTAAGTTAACATTGGTTTTAAAAAAGTATGTAAGTTTCAGGTATACAACATTATAATTCAATATCTGCATACATTATAGCATCTGCTTTCAATCTGTCACTATATAATTGGCCTCCATTACTCATTTCACCCTCCCCCCACCTCCCTTCCTCTAGGGGTCAACTCCAATTGGTTGTCAATATCTACAAATTTGTTTTTGTTTTGTTTTGTTTGCTCATTTGTTTCAGTTTTGTTTTATATTTCACATGTGAGTGAAATCATATGGTTTGTGTCCTTTTCTGTCTGACTTATTTCACTTAGCATGACACCCACAAGATCCACCCATGTTATCACAAATGACAATATGTCATCTTTTTTATGGCTGAGTAGTATTCTATTTTATATAAATACCACATCTTTATTCATTCATCAGTCTATGGACATTCGAGCAGTTTCTATATCTTGGCGCTTATAAATAATGCTGCAATAAACATATGGGTGCATGCATCTTTTTCAATAAGTGTTTTCATATTATTTAAATAGATTCCAGAAGAGGAATTGCTGGATCAAGTAGCCTTTCAGTTCTCAGGTGTGTTTTTTTGAGGAACCTCCATACTGTTTTCCATAGTGGCTATACCACTTTATAATCCCATCAACAGTGTACAAGTGTTCCTCTTTCTCCATATCCTCTCTAACACTTATTTCTGGTCTTTTTGATGACAGACATTCTAACATGTGTGACATGGTAGCTCATTGTGATTTTGATTTGTACTAGTATTTCCTAATTAGTGATGCTGAACATCTTTTCATATACCTGTTGTTCATTTTTATATCTTCCTTGGAAAAATATCTATTCAGATCCATTTTTTAAAATCAGGCTGTTTGTTTTTTTTATTTTTCTTATATGTATATGAGTTCTTTATATATTTTGGATACTAATCCCTATCAGAAATGTCACTTCCAACTTAGTTATTTGTTTTGTTGTTGTTGTTTTGTTGATGGTTTCCTTTTGCTATGTAAAGGCTTTTTAGTTTGATGTGGCTCCTTTTGTTTATTTTTATTTTTGTTTGCCTTGCCATTGGAGTCAAATCCACAAAAACATCACTAACTGATGTCCAGAAGCTTAGCCTCCATTTGTTTTCAATGTAGTTTATGTTTGCAGGTCTTACATTCAAGTCTCTAAACTATTTTGAGTTCATTTTTGTGTATCGTGTAAGATAGTGGTCTACTTTTATTTAGTAGGT
>NW_006383006.1:7036139-7036759 GCF_000327345.1 Myotis davidii
TTAATAAAATGAGTATCACACCTATCACTAGAAAAAATAAAGCATATTTAACCTAACAAACTATTTTGTGAACTAGATTTGTTTCAGTTTTGTTTTATATTTCACATGTGAGTGAAATCATATGGTTTGTGTCCTTTTCTGTCTGACTTATTTCACTTAGCATGACACCCACAAGATCCACCCATGTTATCACAAATGACAATATGTCATCTTTTTTATGGCTGAGTAGTATTCTATTTTATATAAATACCACATCTTTATTCATTCATCAGTCTATGGACATTCGAGCAGTTTCTATATCTTGGCTATTATAAATAATGCTGCAATAAACATATGGGTGCATGCATCTTTTTCAATAAGTGTTTTCATATTATTTAAATAGATTCCAGAAGAGGAATTGCTGGATCAAGTAGCCTTTCAGTTCTCAGGTGTGTTTTTTTGAGGAACCTCCATACTGTTTTCCATAGTGGCTATACCACTTTATAATCCCATCAACAGTGTACAAGTGTTCCTCTTTCTCCATATCCTCTCTAACACTTATTTCTGGTCTTTTTGATGACAGACATTCTAACATGTGTGACATGGTAGCTCATTGTGATTTTGATTTGTACTAGTATTTC
>NW_006383006.1:7036932-7038964 GCF_000327345.1 Myotis davidii
ATGTCACTTCTAGTTATTTGTTTTGTTGTTGTTGTTTTGTTGATGGTTTCCTTTTGCTATGTAAAGGCTTTTTAGTTTGATGTGGCTCCTTTTGTTTATTTTTATTTTTGTTTGCCTTGCCATTGGAGTCAAATCCACAAAAACATCACTAACTGATGTCCAGAAGCTTAGCCTCCATTTGTTTTCAATGTAGTTTATGTTTGCAGGTCTTACATTCAAGTCTCTAAACTATTTTGAGTTCATTTTTGTGTATCGTGTAAGATAGTGGTCTACTTTTATTTAGTAGGTGGCTGTTCAATTTTCCACCACCCTTTATTGAAGAGACAGTTTTTCTCTATTGTATATTCTTTGATCCTTTGTTGTAAATTAGTTGTCCATATGTGAATGGGTTTATTTCTGGGGTCTCAATTCTCTTCCATTGGTCTCTGTGTCTCTTTTTCTGTTAATACCATACTGTTTGATTGCTAGAGATTTGTAGCATAGTTTGAAATTGGGGAGTGTGATGCCTCCATCTTTGTCCTTTATTCTCAGGATGTCTTTGACTCTTTTGGTTTTATACAAATTTTAGGATTTTCTTTTCTATTTCTGTGAAAAAATACCATTAGGATTTTGATAGGAGTTGCACTGAATCTGCAGATTGATTTAGGTAATATGAATATTTTAACAATGGTATTTCTTTCAATCTATAAACATAGAATATATTTCCATTTATTTGTGTCTTCTTTAATTTCTTTCAAAAATATCTAATAGTTTTCAGTGTACAGGTCTTTCACCTCCTTTGTTAAATTTATTCCTAGGTATATTATTGTCCTTATTGCAACTATAAATAGGACTTTTCTCTTTCTGATAGTGCACTGAAATGCAACAGATTTTTGCATATTGATTTTGTATCCTAAAACTTTACTGTATTCATTTATTATTTCTAATAGGTTTTGGTGAAGTCTTTCAGATTTTTTATATGTACACTGTATCATCTACAAATAGTGACAGTTTTATTTCTTCCTTTCCAATTTGAATGCCTTTTATTTTTTTACTAGAGGCCCGGTGCACAAATTTGTTCACAGGTGGGGTCTGACTGGCTCACTGGGTGGGGGGGTGGGGGGGGATGCTGGATGTTGACAGGCCAGACCTGCCCCCAATCGGGGGGTGTGGGGGGAAATCAAGTGCAGGGCCAGCCAGGGGGAGGAGCCCGGGGCAGTTGGTGGGATGACCCCTCCCCCTGGTCAAACTCTGGTTGGACTCGTGGTGGAGAGGACAATTTGCAAATTACCCTTTTATTATATAGGATTTCTTTTTCTTGCCTAAAGGCTCTGGCTAGGACTTCCAATACTGTGTTGAATAAAAATGGTAAGAGTGGGCATTATCTTGTTCCTCCCCTTAGATAAAAAGCTTTCAGTTTCTCACTGTTGAATAGATGTTAGCTGTGGGTTTGATATATATGGCTTTTATTATGTTGAGGTACTTTGCTTCTATACCACTTTTATTGAGAGATTTTATCATGAATGGATGTTATGTCTTACAATCTTTTTCTGCATCTATTGAGATGATCTTATAATTTTTATTCTTCATTTTGCTGACGTGGTGTATCACATTGATTGATTTGTGGATGTTGAACCATCTTTGCTTCCCTAAAATAAATCTCATTTGATTGTCATGTATGACCCTTGTAATGTATTGATGTCTTGGGTTTGCTCATATTTTGTTGAGGATTAAAACTTTACTGTATTCATTTATTATTTCTAATAGGTTTTGGTGAAGTCTTTCAGATTTTTTATATGTACACTGTATCATCTACAAATAGTGACAGTTTTATTTCTTCCTTTCCAATTTGAACTGACTGGCTTACTTTGCTTATCAAAATGCTTTCCAGGTTCATCCATGCTGTCGCAAATGGTAAAAGTTCCTTCATTTTTTATAGCAGCGTAGTATTCCATTGTGTAGATGTACCACTGTTTTTTAATCCACTCATCTGCTAATGGGCACTTAGGCTGTTTCCAAATCTTAGCTATTGTAAATTGTGCTGCTATGAACT
>NW_006383006.1:7039268-7040796 GCF_000327345.1 Myotis davidii
ATGATCTTATAATTTTTATTCTTCATTTTGCTGACGTGGTGTATCACATTGATTGATTTGTGGATGTTGAACCATCTTTGCTTCCCTAAAATAAATCTCATTTGATTGTCATGTATGACCCTTGTAATGTATTGATGTCTTGGGTTTGCTCATATTTTGTTGAGGATTTTTATATCTATGTTCTTCAGTAATATTGGCCTGTAATTTTCTTTTTGTGTTCTTGTTTGGTTCAGTGTCAGGGTAATATTTGCCTCAGAAAATGAGTTAGGAAGCATGCATTATTCTTAAACCCTTTGGAATAATTTGAGAAGGATATGTGTTAAATATTCTTTGAACGTTTGGTAGAATTCACCAGTAAAGTCACCTGGTCCTGCACTTTTCTTGCAGGAGAGGTTTTTGGTTACTAATTCAACTTCCATACTAGTGATTGGTCAAGTCAAATTTTCTGTTTCTTCATGATTCAATCTAGGAAGGTTGTATGATTCTAAGAATTTACCTATTTTTTCTAGATTGCCCAATTTGGTGGACTATAGCCTATATTATTCTTTCATGATCCTTTGTATTTCCGTGGCATGCATTGAAACTTATTTTTCATTTCTGATTTTATTTATTTGAGTCTTTCCTCTTTTTTTCTTGGTGACTCTACCTCAAGGTTTATCAATTTTGTTTACCTTTTCAAAGAACCAGTTCTTGATTTCATTAATCTTTTGTATTGTCCTTTTGGTTTCTATTTTATTTATTTTCACTCTGATTTTTATTATTTTCTTTCTTCTAGTGATTTGGGGCTTTGTTTGTTCTTTTTTATCTATTTCTTTAAGGTGTGAGGTTAGTTTGTTTATTTGAGATTTTTCTTGTTTCTTAAGGTAGACCTGCATTGTTATAAACTTCCCTCTTAGTATTGCTTTTGCTGCAGCCCAAAGATTTTGGTATGTCATATTTTTACTTGTAGCTTTTATTTTTTCATTGACCAAATAGTTGCTAAGTAGCATGTTGTTTAATTTCCCCATATTTGTGATTTTTCCCAGCTTTTCCTTGTGATTGATTTCTAGCTGCATACTGTTGTGGTCAGAAGAAATGCTTGGTATGATTTCAATCTTCTTAAATTTATTGTGACTTGTTTTGTGTCCCAGCATATGGTCTATCCTTGAGAATATTCCATGTGCACTTGTGAATAATATGTATTCTGTTGCTTTTGAATGAAATGTTCCTTATAAATTTATTAAGTCCATGTGGTCTAATGAGTCACTTAAGGCCAATGTTTCCTTGTTGACTCTGTTTGGATGATCTATCCATTGCTATAAGTGGGGTGTTAAAGTCTCCTCCTATTGTTGTGTAGCTGTTATCTCTTAATAATTGCTTATGTGGCTGGTGCTCTTAAGTTGGGTGCAAATATATTAATAAATGTTATATCTTCTTAATGATTGCCCCATTTATCATTATATAATGTGCACCTTTGAACAACTGAACAGAACGAAGCTATATATTCCAGGCTAATTCTTATTTACTCATCACTTTTGGGGGTCACTTC
>NW_006383006.1:7041070-7045536 GCF_000327345.1 Myotis davidii
CAGTTCCTCATGTTGTGACCCAACCATAAAATTATTTTCATTGCTACTTCATAACTGTAATGTTGCTACTGTTATGAATTGTAATGTAAATATCTGATATGCAGGATGGTCTTAGGCAACCCCTGTGAAAGGGTCGTTCGACCACCAAAGGGGTCGTGACCCACAGGTTGAGAACCGCTGCTCTAGCAAGAGGGAAGATGGCAGAAGAGTAAAACCAGAGTATCATTCCTCTAGCTCCACTTTTGATGAGTCTGTCATTGGCTTCTCCCTCTACTGAAGACAACAGCTCCTATTGGGCAGCCTTATCTATACAGTTTTTTCTGTCTGGATCCTAGCAACCAAGTCCTTCCCTTGCCCCTTCTGACCTTAGTATAGTACTACTTTTATATTTTCTTGCCTTCTCCAAATCCTGCCCACACCTTTATTAAATTCTCCAAATAGCCCAAGTGCACTATGTTGGACTCTGACTGCTACAGATGTTGTAGGTTGCCAAGCCATTCTGTTCCTGCCTTCCCACCTCCCCATGACCAAAGGTGCTTCCAATGTGTGTGGTAAAAGGGACAGGAAGAAGATGTTGCAGTTTCCTGCCACAGCTTCCAGCAGGATTCTTAAATAAGCATCCCTAATGGGGATCACACAGGCAGATCATTTCAGGTAATAGACCTCAACATTTAAGTCTTCTTCCCATGGGGACTCATTTGCCACCATCTCTCTCCTCTGACAAGTGGTGATTAGATAAGAAGTGGGCCCAACTGCATATGGCAAGCAAATCATAATCTTGGCCATTAAATCTGAAGAGGCAAGGGAAAAAGTGGGTGATAAGACATAGGGCCAAAATAGAGAAATAAGGGAACTCAATAAATCAGGCACTGTCCAAATAGATAGAAGGGAACTGAGCTGGAAAAGTTCCTCGCCATTTTCTGTCTACTGTTCCTGGATTAACTTTTGTGGACATAGTGCGTTTAATGGGCTAAAGAAATTGGGCAGTGTTTTCCCAGAATTTTCCAATTTTCTTCTTGCAAATCCAAGACTTTTTTTTAAAGCTTCCTCTTAGTGGTTTCACACTGAGTTGCAGGGGATTCTAGGTTCTATAGAGATACCGCAGGGGTTTTAGGGGGGTTGAGGGAGCTGAGTAGGTGGGGCTCCAGGTTAGTGGCAGCCCCCAGACCTGTCAACTCAAATTGCTCTTCATTTTCCAAATTAGATTGTATATAACATTTAATATTTTAAAGGCAAGAGGGAGGAGTCTGTCACTTTAAAAGAGGGGGGAAAAGAAGAGATGAGGATCACTGTTCTCTTTCTTCTCTTTGATTCCCTTAGTCTCTTTAGAGCTTGCAGTTTCCTATGGCTAAGGAGAACCTCATGATGCTTCCCCCCACCCCCCCACATTTTGCTGCCGCTCACAGAATGGAGATGAAGCTGCAAAATTACTCCAAAGCTGAGCATCTCAAAGTTGAAGCAACAATAGCAGTCATTTCCTATAATCTTCTATTTTGTTATAATATTCCTCATCGGGGAACAATCATTCTCTGATTAAATATTTCCAAAGGCAGGGATTTCTCTGTCTAACAAGAGCTGCTCTTATCGTCCAGCAGCCCTAGTTATCAACATGTCTGCTGGTAGATGATCCCAAGTTATATCACTGTATGACGTGGGTCATTTAGTCTTCTAGACACATACAAAGTGAGTCTACATAGCAATACTTCCAACATTTGAAAACTGCTACTAGAAGTCTTTTCTCCAACCTAAAATCTCCATTGAAGTTCTTTACTATTTTTACATGAGTCCTTGTTTATCTGTGTCCTCTTTAAGAAGTAAGGACAAAACTGGATGATTGTGATGTGGTATGAACCAAGAAAAGTAGCACTAACCTGGACACCAAACTACTATTGGAAGAGCCTAAACTGTTATTACCTTGTTCTGAGCAGCCCCATCACACTTAGGGTTCATTCACAGATTGTGGTAAGTAAACACAAAAATCTGCTTCTAAGCATCCCTATTCCTCTGTTCTGTTCTCAGTCAAGTTGTTAGTTGTTTTTTTGTTTGTTTGTTTGTTTAGGGGGTTTTTTGGTTTGATTTTGTTGTCTGTGTTTTTTGTCTAAATGTAGGATACCATATTTATCTTTGTTCAATTTCATTCTACCAGTTTCAGAACATCACTATAGTTTTTTGGAATCTCTTTTTTAAATTTTGATTCCACTCTCCAACATAATTTTGTGGTGTACCCATAATTAATGAATCAAACTTAATACATAGTGATTTACTTCAACTAGCATCCAAATCATGAAGTTGCCAATCACTGCCATATTGCACCTAAATAACAGTTAGTCAAATATATAAGTAAATGATTGGCAGCATACCTCATTATTGTTGAAGAGGAATAAAAAAAACCTTAAATTTAAACAAGACCCCATTACCATCATGACACCCAAAGGAAAAATTAAAGGTCTCCATTAAAAGAGATAAAGAGTTAGGAAATTAGGAAACATTAGCCAATGAGCTGGTTCTGCTGTGAGGAACAGGCAAAGACAGGAAAAGAAATGTTATTCCCAAGCCCTCGGGGTATGACAGCATCAATTCAAAGAGCAGAGAATGCTGCCTTGATCCTTTGTAAACTACTGAATGTCCAGAAAACAGGAAAACTGAATTGAACTGGTAGAACTGGCATGGGTGGAGGCAGGAGGAAGCAAAGAGACTTTTGCCTCCAGGGCAGGATGGAATAGTTAATAGCAGGCCAAAATTCACAGTGATAATAACCAAAAAGTTTAATTAGCTACAGAAAATGTCATGTATTATTAGGTGCCAGAGGGCATCAAAGCAGTGAGGAACAGAGGGAATATAAGAAAAATGAAAGAGGAAATTCTCTAAACTCTGGTACTTTAATTTTTAATACCTATTAATGAGGAACCAGGTTTCATTTCTGACACTGAAGATACACCAGCAAACAGAATAAAGCTCCATCTTTATAGTGCTTACATTCTAGGGGAGGGAGATAGACAATAAAAAAATACATAATATGGCAGGGAGCACAAAGTATATGTAGAAAAAGAAAACGGGAAAAGTGGGGTGGAGAGGGTGTTTGTAATTTTTTACAGGATGGTCAGGAAGATCCCTTTAATAAGATGACTTTTGAGTCTGAAATCAATAAAAATATTTTTTAAAATAATAGTAAGTGGTGCTGTGAAAACTGGATATCCACATGCAAAATAATAAAACGGGACCCCTAGGTACACCATACACAAAAAATGTGGAATAAGATTAGATACTGCTAGTGATACTTGCCCCTGCACTATTCTATTATGCTTTGTATAATATGCCCCAATGGGTGTCCATTGATCATTAATTTATTCACACATCAATTTATTCCTTTAGCTAATATTTTTCCTTTCCTTTTAATATTTTATTTGTTATAAAAATTTTTATTACATGCAAAAAGCCAAAAACTATTACAAATATTCATGCATCTAACATCCAGGTTTAACAGACGTTATCATTTTGCTATTTTTGATCCAGATATTTTATTTAAAAAGAAACAAAACATTACAGATAATAAACCCTATTTCTTTCCTCCCCATAAAATAGCCGCTATCTTTTAACTAGCCTGTCTTCACAACATGCAGTATTGCTTTGGATATTTAAAAATGTACAGAAATAAGATTTTATATATGAATATACCACAGTTTATCCATTCCCTGTTGATGACCTTTTAGATAGTTTCCGACATTAAACTATTAAAAATAACATTGGAACAAGCAACTGTGTAAAAGTGTTCTTGAACACATGTCTGAGTTTCCCTAGGGTAATTACCTAGAAGAAAATTACTTAGTGGCAGGGTATGTTTATATTCAGTTTTTCTAGATAATGTGAAATTGCTTTCCAAAGTGTTTGTGGATATTTTCACGCTCACCAGTACTATTTGACTCCTTGTTTTCCCACATCCCTGCCTGCATGTGTGTTGTAAGACTTTTAAATTTTTAATCCCATTGATATGAAATATTTTCTTGATGTTTTCATACATTTATTAGCTATTTAGTTTTCTTCTTTGTAAATTTCCTGTTCCATATGTTTATAACCTTTACCCATTTTTTTGTTGTTTTTGTTTTTAATTCTTGTTATTGATTTGAAGAATATCTTTGTATATGCTGGAAACTAATTCTTTTTTTATTTTAAGACTAGAGCCCCAGTGCACAAATTCAGGTACTGGTGGGGTCTGGTTGGCCCTCCCCCAGTCAGGCCAATTGAGCCTGGCTGGCCGGGGGGAGGGGCCGTGGAAGGTTGGCCAGCGAGCCCGCCCGCTGGTCGAACACCCGGTTGAACTCCCGGTTGAGGGAACAATTTGCATATTAGGCTTTTATTACATAGGATTAGAAATATCTTCTACTTTGTGGCTTGTCTTATAATTGTTATGTTTGTTTTTTCACCCAAAAGTTATTACCTTTATTATAATTAAATTTACTGATCTTTCC
>NW_006383006.1:7045549-7066637 GCF_000327345.1 Myotis davidii
GTTTTGTTCCTTACTCCAATGTTATAAAGATATATTTCTGTATATTATTCTAAAAGTTTTCCAGTATTGCTTTGCCTCCACTTCTAAGTTTTTAGTCCACATGAGATTTATTTTTATATAGAACACTAATTTTATTTATTCTACATGTATAGTTCATTGTCCTGGCTTTGTTAAATAGCTGATCCTCTCTACATTGACTGGTATTGCCACCACTGTCCTTCTCAAAATTTCCATATAGATGTAGGTCTATTCCATTGGTGTGTTGGGCTAGTCCTATTTTAATTACTATAATTTTAGAATAACTCTCGACACACAGCATGGCAAGAATTTTTTAATTCTTTTTCTTCAAAATTGTCTTAACTATTCTTGACTGTTCACTCATTCAGATGAGTTTTATAATCAGTTTGTCAATTTCCACAAAATGTGTCAAGATAGTATAGTGAATAGCATTGAATTTATAGGTAGAATGGAGAAAATTATTATGATAATATTGAAACTTCCCAACTATGTGTCCAACATATCTCTTTATTTAGATCTCTCTTTTTTTGTTTTTAATATATTTGGTAATACTTTCCATAAAGTTTTCTCCATCTTTTGTTACTATATTTCTATTTATCTTATAGTTTTTGTTTCTGATGTGCCTAGAGTCTTTCAAATTTCTTTCTAAAATTAAAATGTCCAGTTTACTGCTATTGGAATAGAGAAGGAAGGTTATTGATTTTTTTTGTGTACTGATTTTTTTGTGTGCTGTTCTTAAGTGTACAGTTTAGTGTTGTTAAGTATTGTATACCCTTTATTTATTGTACACTCTTTATTTTTACAATCAGGACACGATAGCTAATGCTTTTTTAAAAATTATTTTTATTGTTGAAAATATTACAGATGTCCCCCCTTTTCCCCATTGACTCCCTTCACCCTCCCCCTCACCAGACCTTCACCACATTATAGTCTGTCTCCATGGATTATGTATATATGCATATAATTCTTACTTGTTTTGTTGTTCTCTATTTATGCTAATATTTTTGTCTATTTTAGACTATTTTAAAATTTCTATTTAGGAAATAATATCATTTAGCCAATTTTTTTTTCTTTTTATCTGTCCTTCATATTACTTCTCCATATCTTACTATGTTGGATGTGAATTCTAATACAAAATAAACAGAGGTACTGAATGGGGGTACTTGTCATTTTCCTGGTTCCAGAAGGCTCTCTTCTATTCCATTCTTAAGTATGCAATTTATATACGTTCTTGAGTTGGAGTGCCTTTAAAACAGTCTAAGCCCGTGACTGTCCCTGCTCTTCTTTCTTAACAGTTATTCAAGGGAGAGGATAAGTTCTGATTAGGCATCCGTTTGATTCTTCAATTTGTGGAGCTAGTTGCCAGCTAAGCAATATGCTGGTTTGGTTCTTATATTTGTGACTTGGGATAATAAATATCAGGCCAGATGAAACCCACACTGTCAGTTTCCTTATAAAAGAGAAGACCTTTTCTTCTGGATGATGTAACTGTGGCAGAATGTAGGTCATGAGCAATAGAGTCTGACTACACCTCTAGATGGAGGATGAAAGGTGACTCATGTGGAGGGCTTAGCCTGGTAGACACCTGGCCTCCTTGGGCTCACCCAAGCCACCAGACTTCAGTTATTTTGGAGAGAAAATTTCAGGGAGTGCTAGAGTATGATTATTTTTATAATATATGTTGCATGATTAGGGCTAAGAAGTAAACTCATTGAGAGATCCAATATCTTTAGCAACGAGGCGTGGGAAAGACAGCCTCTTGATTACAAATAAACATAAATTCAACATTTAAAAAATTTTTCTGAACCTAACTGCTTGGTGGGGAAAAATTAATTTTTTAAAAAATATATTTTATTGATTTTTTAACAGACAGGAAGGGAGAGAGATAGAGAGTTAGAAACACCGATGAGAGAGAAACATCAATCCGCTGCCTCCTGCACATCTCCCACTGGGGATGTGCCCGCAACCAAGGCACATGCCCCCGACCGGAATTGAACCCGGGACCCTTCAGTCCGCAGGCCGACGCTCTATCCACTGAGCCAAACCGGTTTGGGCGGGAAAAATTAATTTAAAAAACCCTTGAACTGTAGCTAATGGTGCAGAAAAGTAATTTTTTCTGCAGTAGAAACTCATAACATCTTAAGAGGGTATAATACTAAAGTTAGTATGATATGGGGCCAATAGGAAAGACCTGGAGGAAAGAAGTTTATTATCAAACAATTTCACCTGTAACCCAGTCTTCTGAGATGGACTCCGTGGATTGTGATTTAAGGACTTTACAGTGAAGTAAACTGAAATTACCAGAAGGGGGGTTCCAGGAGCAGGCTTGTAAGGAACCAGGAAGCTATTCCATCATAAAAATGGACACCTAGAATGCTAGCTTTTTATGTTAAGATTCTCCTAACAATCATTTTAACTGGGGAGCTACTAGAAAAAAAAATAATAATAAGGGAGGAGGAAGAGGAAGGGAGGGAGGGAGGGAGTGGGGGAGGAAAGGAGGGAATGATGAATAGCATAGTTTACAACAACAACAAAACATCATCACCAGGAATGCAAGCTGTTCCTGATTTTGTTTCCAGCATCACCTACTTCTCTGGGGTGAACGTCTTACCTGAGTAATGTGTGGCTCAGTCACAATTTCTATTTGGCTAGGATGACCAAATATTCTGGTTTGCCTATAATGAGCCTGGCTTTTGCATTTCTATAGGCATATTAGTTAATATTACAACCCTTTACTTATAAAAATGTCCTCATTTGTACTATGAGCTGTGTAAGAAACCTTATGAGTCATTCTTGCCATTGTGTTATAATTGTCTATTCACTTACTTGTTTTTCCATGTTAAAGAGTGAACTCTTCAAGGGTAGGGTCTATATCTCATTCATATTTGTGTACCTAAATTTTATCCCAGTGCCTGGCAAATAATAGGTGCTCAAGAATGAATGGATAAAATGCTACCCTAAGAAGTCCCTCTTTGAGTATTTGAATTAATGAAAATGCCTCTCAGAATGACATTTTGTGTCACTTAAGAGCACCTGAATGAAGTGCTTAGGACTGGATCTTAGGATAGAACACCTCCCCTCAACCAAAGAGGACAAGTATGAGAGCTACATGAGAAAGTACTTTCAAAAGCTGATATGTAAAGAACTCTGTATACTTCACAGTTTGGGGCCAAAGCTAACTTTGAGCCTATCTTCTTCACAATGCTATTTTTAAAAAGTGCCGTAGTAAAATGATTCAGTCAGCCTGTTAAGATCTTAAGGAGAGCTCTATAATTCTTAAGGGGTCCAGGGCTCAGGGCTCAGCCCTAGGCATTCCCTCTGCTGTGAGAACATCTGTTGGGAAGGACACACTCTTCTCTGTACTCTGTGCAGTTCTCCAGATAGAATCAGGGATGTATCACTGGAAGGAGCCTTGAACTGTCTAGTTCCAGTCTCATCCTAAGACCTAAAACTGGCTCAGGCAGGTTGAGCAATTGGCCAAGCCCACAGAGCTAGTTAGTATCAGAAGCCAGTTCGGGTAAAGAAGAACCCTCTCTAGGGTTCTTTCTGGCCTCCAATATTTTTAAATCTCTTTCTTGGGCATCCTGAGTTCAACCCCTTTCCTGCTTTCCAAGACTTACATGAAATTGGCTTTGCCAGTTGGCAAAGTCATGCCTTGATCAGCAGCTCACTTTACACAAAGAGAGAATTCAGGGGCTCCGAGGCGAGAACAACATTGCAGACCAATTTCCAAATACTTTTGGAAGGACTGAATGGTTTTGGTTCCCTGCTGACTCGCTTGAAGGGAAGATGGCTTGTCTTATACACCAACATAAGGAGGAGTGAGGGGAGCCCTCAGAGCAAGTTGGGGGCATAGAGGAAAAGTAATTTCCCACAAGGTGGGGAGATGATTGTGTTTCGATATTGCACATGTTAAATTAACAACACTTTCCCATGCGGCCCCTGAGGCAAAGGCAACCCCCTTTCCTTTGTGTGTAACCCCAGCATAAAGACTGACAGGAACAGATGTTCCATTCATGAATTCTGGAGCTTGGCAGTTGATTAAGGGTCCTGAGATGTGGTATGAGTGAAGGCAGATCATCTTGGAGGATTGTGTTTCCATATTGCACATGTTAAATTAACAACACTTTCCCATGTGGCCCCTGAGGCGAAGGCAACCCCCTTTCCTTTGTGTGTAACCCCAGCATAAAGACTGACAGGAACAGATGTTCCATTCATGAATTCTGGAGCTTGGCAGTTGATTAAGGGTCCTGAGATGTGGTATGAGTGAAGGCAGATCATCTTGGCTGTCCATCCTGTCAGGTGGATGGAAAAATGTGCTGGGTGGAAGTAAACAGCCTTCAGGATGCTGGGCTGGCTTGGGAGGGTGGTCTCCAGGGTGAGTGGAGGAGCTGACCTTTCCCCCACCTCTCAGACCCGTCTTTATTAACGACCTTAGGCAGTGAGAAGGAACTTGAAAATGAAATTCACAGATGATTCAGAGTAGAGAAATCTGACAAACACCAGCGTAAGCAAAGGAACAACCTAAAGGCATTAGGGAAATGGAAAAGGCAGGGACAAAATGCGAATCATCATGGAAAAATGCAAATGGATATGTCTGGGGCTAAATAATCTACAAACCAGATATCCATTGGGCAGGGAAGTGTGGAGCATATTAAGAATAAAAGTCTGCTGTAAAATGGTTGCTTCTGACAGTTGAAGACACCAAAGTGCAGTGGTGGGCAGGGAGGGAGTGGGCTTGGAAGATGGGTGGTCCTTACAGGAGGCCTCCTTACAGGGTGAAGAGACCTCCTTCCAGGCCCTGTTCCGTCTTTCTCCTCAGTTAGCGCATTTGCAGCCCATTCGAATGTCCGGGGTGGCTGGTGAAGTGCCTCCCCTGCTGGCGCAGTGCACTGTGTCTATAGAGTAAGCAAGTAGCATTCCAACCACCAGGCATCTGCCATGGAGTGCGCATTGCAGGCTGCATTCTTTTTCTTTTCTTCTTTTCATCTTTATTTTTATGACTTTTTTTTTTTTTTACAAACTAGATTTCACTGATCAAAGACCATTTAGACTATTCTTAAGGAAAAAATGAGAGAGCGAAAAAGAATTCCTATTAAGGAACAAACATGACCTATTTATGTCATGGAGAGTAACACATTTGGGATAATTTTGTCTTTGCTGTTTTGATTGGAGAAATTTGTTACCCAAACCTTTCCTTTTAACTCCACTTGTAAAACTTCAACAATTACAAACTGATGATGACCAGAGATTCTCACATTTTCCAAAACAGCCAGCATGTTTATTACTTTGGAATTGCTCTGTTTTGGAAAGTCCTGCCTGAGACCCTGCTGAGGTGTCCTGTATTGATGTAGCCTTCAGAGGAGAATTCTGAGGAAAACCAGAGCCCTCCGCACCTTTCCTAATATAGTGGTTAGAGGCCCTGGCACACGCCACTCTCCCGCAAGGGCCTCATCCTGCTTCGAGCAGCTCTTCCATTTGAAAAGCTAGGTCACAAGTCCGGACCTTAGGCCTGCTGACCGCAATCATTCAAGGGCGAGAATAACAGTGCCGATTCCTGGGAACACTTTTTATCCTCCGACTGGGTTATCCAGAGGAATAATTCCGAATATATAAGCTGAAAGGGCCTCGTTAAGCCTGCATAATTGGAGAACACGCTTCTCACTACAACAGGAAACCATTTAATAAGATTCTTTTGGTTTTGTTTTCAGATCTTTTTTCATCTTCCTTTGATCATAGTAATTCTCCACAGGGCAGCAGATCGGAATCCCCTGAGGAGCTTGTTAATAACTTGGGACTTGACGCCATCCAGGATAGGGCTGGGGAGAGGAGGGAGCCTTGTGGTCAGATGTGGTGGAGAGGAGAAAGGGAGACAGAGTGACCATGTGTAACTGAAACTTCCAAAGCTACTTGACCTTCCCACTGCTGACCTGACCTCAGCCAGTAGAGAAATATCAGGGTGCAGCTGGAGACACTGTTTCTGGAAGCCTGGCTTTCAGGATCACTTCTAAGTCATCGTCTCATCAGGTGACCTTTGGTTCAGGTGTCAGAGGAGGAAAGCTGTTGTCACCTGGCTCAGCTTTCTTGCTTCTCATGCCCGCCCTCTTGTGATAACCCTGGAAGCCCATTCTTGATCAGTGGCTGGGCTGGCCCAAGCTAGGATGGCCTACAGGGCTGGGGCTAGGTTGAGTTGAGTGTGGAAGAAGAAGAGAAGGTGGGGGTTTACCTCTAGGAAGCCAAAACCTGTTGTCAATTCCAAGAGGCCAGAAATAAGAGGCAAAACCAAGAGGACCTGAATAAGGGTAGACACTGCAGTAAATGTGGGAATGAAGTAAGAGATAAAGAGGATTGCTCTGAATGGTGAAGGGACGCTTAAAGCTCAGTTTTGTGTTTTATAGTGAGCATGCTTTCTTTGTGTTTTCCAGTTCTTGGCTCTGGAGTGCTTGGGCGGGCATGTCTAATTTAGAAGTTCAGGGTTAAGACAACTGCAGCTGACTTCATCTCTTGGCTGAAAGCCCAATTCTGCTTCTATAGGTCCCGCTACGTAAGGCCCATCTGATAGAAAGCTTTGGAACCCCACGGAGAAAGAAATGAGATGTCCAGCAGGGTCTGTCCCAGGTGGCCCCATATCTATCAAGTGACCCCTCTAAGGTCAGAGTTCACAGTCCAGGCCAGTTTGAGTCCACCTGAGCTACCTGGGCTCCCAAAATGGGGGACTAGCTGGGAAGAATGTGGGAGCCAAGAAGGTTCAAATGTCCCTGGGAGCTGACAGTCATTTGGACTGAAGTGTGGTCAGGAGCAAGATGATAGTGGGAGGAGCCAGTCAGGAAAAGGTGGAAGCTGGGACTGTGACGGCATAAGAGGTTGAATTCATCGTCCAGCTGGAGGCTGCTCTGTTCCCCATTATTTTTCTCAGTTCACTGGTAGGTGTTTCTTCTCTCAAGGTTAAAAGCATTAATGATGGCTCTTGACAGATTGATGTGCTTTTATTTTTTTCTCCCAGAGAGGAGGTAACCCTGGGTGCCAGTCTCAAACATCATTTTGTCTTACTTTCAAAATGTCACGTATGGCCCTGGCCAGTTTGGCTCAGTGGATAGAGCGTCGGCCTGCAGACTGAAGGGTCCCAGGTTCGATTCTGGTCAAGGGCATGTACCTTGGTTGCGGGCACATCCCCAGTGGGGGGTGTGCAGGAGGCAGCTGATTGATGTTTCACTCCCATCGATGTTTCTAACTCCCTCTCTCTTCCTCTCTGTAAAAATTCAATAAAATATTAAAAACAAAAACAAAAAACAAAATGTCACCTATGGTGATGCTGATGTTTTATTTATATTTGTTTCCTTACTGAGTCTTCCCCCTACACTGGAATGTTATCTTCCTGGAAGAGGAACTGGGACGCGTTCCCCTCTGTGTCCCCGGTGTAGTGCGCAGTGCCTGACATGATTGGCTCTCAATGATGTTAGACACGTGGCCCAATGCCTTGTGCTGTTACCTGTTCTGAACAAGAACTGCCTCTGCGCAGTTTGAGGTAGCACTGCTCTCCCTGGACAGAAGGTGGCTTACAAAATGGACATGAGAACTTAAACTACTTGCTTCTCCTTAGCTCTGTATTTATTAGTTAATGGTTTTTGTAATGACTCGAAAAACTCTCCGCTAATGACTGTTTTCCAGAGACAACAATGACCTGGCGGGAGTGTTCTCTCCTGAGCTTGTATGTCAAAAGAGGGCTTTGATGTTGTCTAGCTTGGCACTTCCTCTGCTGGGTGAGCCTTCCCCTCTTTCAGAGGCAGCAGGCATGGTGGGTCTCAGGGCAGGCTTCCTAGGTTCAATTATGGGAAATATGAGCTTTCTGACAAAAGTCATTGTCATACTTACAACTGTTACGTATTGAAAAGGTTTTTCATGATGCCCTACACTGCCATGTATGTGTATTTGTTTTGTAGCCTTTATGTCACTGAGTAAAAATACATTAAATAGGAACAAAGTCAGAGTTACTATAGCCTGGAAAGCTTTTTAGTGGCATGACCTAAAAAACTCATGGTGTTTCTTTTTACTTAGTAAGGGAAAATCCCTTTCCCAAAATCCCTCACCCTTGTATGACCCCCTCCTTTGAATATGGTGTGGATCTGGGACCTGCTTGTAAGCAGTAGGATATGGCAAATGGGAAGGAATTTCACAGATGGAACTAAGGTCCCACATCAGTTGACTTTGAGTTAAAAGGGAGATTACCTGGGTGGGCCTGACTTAACCAGGTAAACGTCCTTGGAAGAGGGACTGGGGCTCTCTCTGAGGTGAGAGACTCTCTTCTGCTGGCCTTGCAGAAACAAGAAGCTGAGTTTCGTAGCTGCAAGAAACTAAATTCTGCCCGCCCTCATTCTCGGCTGGGGAGTGTGGAAGTGGGTCTTTCCTGAGCTGATCCTCTGAGGGGAACGTAGCACAGCTGGTGGCAGCCTGGTGTGCTCCTGAGCTGAGGACCCAGCTGAGCCACATCCGCTCTCCTGATCCATAGAAACCGAGACCATAAATGTGTGTTGTTTTAAGCCTCTACGTTTGTGGTAATTTGTGATACACCAATAAAAACTAATGCCCAAAATACTGATTATCTGAAATAATAAAACAAATAACATTCCTTGGGAAAATAATGATACATATTTTTATCTTTCTCTAGTGTTTATTAAAATTTCAGGAAAATGTAAAAATGGAGATGAAAATTGTGTATTTTTTCTGAAGCTTCGGCTCTGGCTTTACCTCATCTATAGTGAGTTAATCCTGCTATAAGAGTAGAAGTATGACGTAAATTATATGCTTAATTATACTGAGTGTAAGACTGTATGCAGAGAGATAAAAAGAAAATACATTTATAAGAGTAATGATTTTAAAAAGCCTAATACAGATCAAATTAGGAAATGACACCTCTTCTCCTCCCTCCCCCCGCCCCCCGCCAAGGTGGTCTGCAATCCTTTTTATTACACATGTATAAAGATCATAGCCAGGCTAGAGCACAGGTATGGGAGAAAATACTTAGAGAGAAAGCTGTATTCTCAAGCAAGACCACCAATGAGTATTTTAAAAGCACTGTAGAAAGTGAGCAGGCTCAGGATTGTATTGTGAAACTGTTGTAATCAGTTAATAAATATGACATTAAAAACAAATTTTGAGAATTTATATATAGAACTCTTGCAACTCAATAATAAAAAGAAAAAACCCAATTTAAAAATGGGCAAAATATTTAAATTGACATCATATTTCCAAAGATATACAAATGGTCGATAAATATATGAAAAAAACACATGCTCAACACTATAAGGGAAATGCAAATCAAAACCACAATGAAACACCACCACACACACACTAGGATGACCATAATAAAAAGACGGACAATAAGAAACATTGGTGAGTATGTGGAGAAATAGGACCCTTATACGTTGATGGTGGGAGTGTAAAATGGTTTGGAAAACAGTCTGGCAGTTCCTCAAAAAGGTAACACAGAGTTACCATATGACCCAGCAATTCCACTCCCAAGTATATACTCTAGAGAATTTAAAACATATGTCCGCAATAAACTTTCACAATAGCTTTTATAGCAGCACTATTCTCTACAGTCCAAAGTGAAACAATCCAAATGCCCAACAACTGATAAATGGTAAAAAATGTGGTATATCCATACAATGAAATATCATTCAGCCATAAAAAAGGAATGAAGTACTGATTCATTCTACAATAGGGATAAATCTTGAAAATATTATAAGTAGGAAAAAACAGATGTGTAAGGCTACAGATGTTATGATTCTATATAAATCAAATGTCCAGAATAAGCAAATCCATAGATACAGAAAGTAGATTAGTGGATTCCAGGCACTGAGGGAAGCGAAAGACAGGACATGATTGCTAATAGATATGGAGCTTCTTTACATTCTGTAATTAGTAGTAATAACTATATGACCTTTTGAATGCCCTAAAAACCACTGAATTGTACATTTGCAAAGGATGTATTTTATAGTGTCTGAATTATATTTCAACACAAAAAAGTGGATTTTGAGTTACTACCATTTAAGGCTCTCAACATGGAGGGGATCAGGTCTAATGCAGATGGCATAAACATGAACAGCAAGAGTCAATGAGAGAAGATTCTTCAGAGGCAGCAGAAGTTTAGATTAAAGTGATTGATAGTTCCTCTATTCCTCATCCAGACCAAAGGTTTCTCCCCAAATCTCCAAGAGCTAGAATTGGACAGGCCCCAGATCAATGTTCTAGTTGGCCATTACCATTGTAACCTGTGATGGCCTCCACACCTCACCCTTACCTGGGAATACAATATGTTTCCTTTTGTCTTTCCCAGTTTGCATCCATCATCATATCCATCCATGGCAGGACCTGTTTAGGCTTTAGATGTTCAGTGTACTAGATCTGAATCACAATTTACACATGTCTTGAGTTTAGTAAGAAATCAAAAGAACATCACATGCATGAAGACCTGTCATGTTTCCTTATTGTCTGGGGCAGTATTACTTTGATTTCATTGGTGAATCCTTCAAATTCTAAGTGATTTTCTTCTTAAATGTGTCTTGTTGATTTGGAGAACCAATAAGTATTTTAAAATTAAACACAAGAAATTGGGTATTCACTATGAAATGAACTGTATGTGGTGCATATTCTCTATAAGCTTTTGGGTTAGTTAGGGGGTTAACTCACAGATAATAATTACACTAGGCATCATGTCACACACAGTGCTGAAAGGTAACAGTTACTGTCACTCAATAAAGCTATAGTGGCTAAAGGGCAGGAACCTTTGAACTAGAGTCTAGAGCAGGGGTGGGCAAACTTTTTGACTCGAGGGCCACAATGGGTTCTTAAACTGGACCGAAGGGCCGGAACAAAAGCATGGATGGAGTGTTTGTGTGAACTAATATAAATTCAAAGTAAACATCATTACATAAAAGGGTACGGTCTTTTTGTTTGTTTGTTTGTTTTTTGTTTTATTCATTTCAAACAGGCTGGATCCGGCCCGCGGGCCATAGTTTGCCCACGGCTGGTCTAGAGTCAGTGGTGGTTAGGGTAACTCCTCTGAAGAAGATATATTTGGGATGAATCTTGAATTCTGGATTTGATTTAGATAACCAGAGAGAATGGAAACAGAACTCCAGGCCAGAGGGAATGGCAGACATGAAAATATAGAGGCCAGAGAGCTCACAGCAGGCCCTGGGAGGCATGATTTGAGCAGCTTGTCAAGGAAGATTTGCTTTGGGAAGTAATGAGCTTGAATTTCAAAAAGGAACGGAAAATGAAGGGAACCCTTATTTCTGAGAGGAAGGCACAGTGGGAGGCATGTTTTGTTACTTCTCTTGTGGGTTTGAAAATGGCCTAGGAGTTTCACCCCCTTAGATAGCTCCTCTCTCTCACAGCTTAGAGGAAAATGAATCTAAAGCTTCCTGAACCCTGGAATTAGCTACATTTCAGCAGAGAATACTTCCCTGCCTCCCTGAGAAAGCCTCAGGCAGCACAAGCAGAGCACTGTCTAACGCTCATGATGATGTATGTTAAAAGCTTTCTTTGGAAAGTCTTGGACTGTGGTGGTATATGAACCCAGTATTTATTCTATGATGCAGTTGTCCTTGCACAGGATGCCCTTGATTACCAGCTTTGCCCACAATGATGCCATGCATACCCGTTGGTGTGGACATATAGAACAGGTTTTCAGCACTGCTGGTTTACAATTGGCTGCCAGTCAAATTCGCAGTCCAACTCATGCACAGGCAGCTTCACAAATCCCAGACAGAACAGCTTTGTACCTTCTGCTTCACCTTGAAAGAGAAATGGACCTTTTATGGTCTTTCTTGGCTTCAGCTCTTGGCACTGTAGGGCCTTTTTCTTTGGAGACATGTCCGATGCGGCTGTGGCCATTCAGGGAACTCTGCTTTCCCATTCTGACCCTTGAAGGGTGCCATGGAGTGCTGAGGGCAAATAGTATGACCTCTTCAAGCATGTGAGTGTGTCCTCCTTCAAGTTAGAGACCCATTGTCCCCTTAGCACAGGAAAGTTCTTAACTTACAAAATTGCCCATGGAAAATCGATGCATTAAGCAAAGAATGAGGAAATTAGCTGTTTTCTCCTAATTTATATCTTTGATTGCTTTATGAGGGTAGCAGTGATGGGCAAAGGGCCACATGAGTTACTTTCTCCACAAGCAAAGTTTTCTGTGAGCCATGGAGATCCTCGGGTGGTATCTCTAGACAGAGTATTAGGATTTCCATCCAAACTAAACTCAGAGCTCCAGGTGGGCCAGTCTTCTTGCCACGTCATGCCATGGCTGCTTCTCTCTCCACACCTGTACATGTACTTTTCCTCTGGTGAAAATACCCTCCCTCGTCACATCTCAGTTCTCCTCATGCTCCAAATCTCTCCAAATCTCATGTCATCCTCTTCCTGACATCGTCCCTGGTGAGCTCAGCCCACAGGCATGACCCCCATCTGCATGCTGCTGCCTTCCCACCACATGCTCTCAGGTGTGTATTTGTTTTCTTGACCAGATAGTAAACTCCTTGGACAGGATCCTTGAGGGAGTAAATTCTCGTGATTAGAAAGAAAGTGAAAAACTGTGACTTGGTAAGAACACAACGATCATATTTATGCATTTGTTTTGCTTCTGGAAAGAAATGTAAGTCGTGTAGACTTTGCCAAAACTATTACCATTAGGAGAACATCATCAAAAGGGGGTGGCCTACAGCACCGCACTCTGGCTTTGAAAGCAGGTTCTTTGTCCTTTCTTATCCCTTAGAAAAGCCCAAAATGGAGGTGCTAGAGCCAAGGTTGGGGCTAATGCGGCTACTTCTGAAGTCACAGTGTCTACAGGGGAAGATGGACAAGAACAGCAGTGTTGTGCAAGCTTGGGAGCCTGTGCGTGCCAGTGTGACAGAGGGACACTGTCCTGCTTTGTAGTGATTTTACACTTTTAAGAGGCGAGGTCTGGGACTCTCTTGCTCATCATTATTTTCTCTCTATCTAATAAAGGATCTGACACATGTTTAGTAAACATTTATTAAGAGGATCAAAAATGACAGAATAATGTAATTTATGAGAAAGGAATATGCTAAATATACTGAAAGTTAAGGAATGATAGTAAACCCAAAAAGTGTTTTTGAGTGTGCCTGAGTTGTGGCTTAAATAAGAGTGACCATTTCTGAGCTTTCACTTGGGGGAATTTAGGTACCACATCCACTTGGAAAGGTCAATGAAGTCTCTATTCAGAACATCAAGATTTTAACCATTGTATTGTGTCTTAGCCCATGAGAACTTGTGAATTCCAATGAGTCCCTTACCGCCTTCACCTTTCACCTTCAAACAGCACTAAGCCAATATGGTAGTTTATCTTGTAAGTCAGTGGCCTCACCAACAAATACTAAAAAGCTGGCTTTTAGAATAAGCCAAAGACACATGATGCTGCCTACATATCTCTGGCTTGATCAAGATTTAGACCTTCTCTGACATAGCTTAGAACTTTTATCATGGGCATATTTGTACCTTATCGGGAGTATAGGCTCAAGAATTTCTAAGGATTTCCTGCCACCCACTTTTACACAAATGTCTTTGTCAGTCACAGAAGGCACAGATCCCTAAGTTGGCCAATGATCTGGGCAGCCAGGTCTCTCAGGAAATTCCAGGTTACCCACAAGCATTTCAAGAGTCCTGGAAATTCTCTAATGGACTAAGCCAAACACACAGGGGCAGGGTTTTAACAGGGCCAGGTGGGCCCAGGGGATATGGCTGTATTTACTCTGTTGGGCCCCTGTGTGTGCTGGGGGTGAGGAGAGGGAACCTCGTGTAGTAAGAGGGCCTTTCTTTGGTGTCCAGCAGCTCTCTCTGAGGAAGAGCTGTGTTTGCTTGGTGCTCTCCCATCCTTCCAGAATCTCCAGGAAGTGTTTTCAGTTGCTGTTTCCGAGCACACAGCTGGCAGCAAGAACCAACTTGAATCTCAAGGCTCTTCTGGTCTCAGCTCTGCTGTGTTCCCTGCCCCCACCCTGAATGCATACCTGGAGAGAAGGGTGTCTGGAGGGGAGGAGAGTGAGGGATAGGCTCCCCTCGCTGTTGGCTTCACCTCTAACCACAGGAAAATTTTCCACTATTTCCATTATTTCTGGCATAAAGCCACACTGTAGGAAGACAGACTTTCCGTTCAGAGAAGAGGGAAGATGGGGTCTGGTGAGGGAGTAAGTGAAGCAGGCAGGAGGAAGGAGAGCGGGAAAGCAAGAAGAGACAAACAAAGACAGGCAGAGAGGGAAGCAATGCATGCCAGCCCTTATTGGGCAGGGCCAAAATGTCTGGGCAGGTCTCTGAATAGCAAAGTGTATATAGCAAAGTTAGATTTGTCTAATTACTCATGAATCATGTTCAGTCTATGCATTTTTACTTAACTACTCTGTGATAGAAATTCATCTTAACTTTGTGTCATTCAAAGTAACTTCAATATTCACAAGGGGGAGGGCTGTGGGTCTCAAGTTTGCTTGATTCATTATGAAATAAAATCTGGATTTTTTTTTTTCAAATAGCTCCAAGATAACAGTTTCCAACTTCCACTCCTAAAAATAGTAAATAAACAAACAAGTGAATTCATTGCCTTGGGGTAGGCATATTGACTAGAGACTGCATTCATTTCCTATTCATTTCTACTCCAGGAAACATGGGAATGCAAAGAGTGAAGATTACTGGTTACAGGAATAACTTGCAATCTCTCTGATTTATTTTTCAAGAATCATCATTCAGACACTTTGGTGCTATGAGTATTAATGGTTGGAAATTACTCGCATTGCGCCTCAGAAAAGACTGAGATGCTCTATGACTTAAGACTTACTACCCCCACATCTGGTCTTCCCAGATATTTTAGGAGCGAAGATTATTGTTGTCTGTACAATAGGGCAAACAGTGAGACACTTTGCCCCATTCCCAACGGGAACCACAACCGAAAGGGAGCAATGCTATCCTGAGAGTTAAACTTTAAAATAAAATCTTAATGGATTAGAGAAGATAGAAGCAAAATTCTGAGGCACTCTGTGCCCTGGGAAAGAAAAGAGAGAGGAAGTATGGAGAGAGGGAAGAGGAGAAGCCACTGTACCAACCATTTTCATGAGCAAGAAGGGGAAATAGCACACACCTACAATTACACGGGAAAGAGAAGAATGAAAGGTTGGCAGAACAAATGAGGAGATGGAGAATAGCTCCCTCTTGCCCTTGAGGATTTTAAAATTTTCTTCAGATCATGAGTCATCCGCAGTCTTTCAAAGGGTGAAATCTATGGTTTTTCTCAATACATGTTCCACCCTAAGAAGACATTTCTGGAAAAGACTATTAAGAACTTAATAGGATAATTTTCCATTTGTTTCATTGTAGATTCCCTTCTAATGGATCTGTGGGGGGCAGCGGGAGGGCACCAGGTGTTAGACCGCTGGGGTCAGATCAGACCTGGGTTCAGCAACTTCGGTACTTGAGTTCTGGCTAGGAAAGAATGGAGAACCAAGCCTCCAACTACAAGAGAACATTGATTTATAAGCTCTCAGAGATGGAAGAAGTAATTCGTAGAAGAAGTGGGCTTAGAAAACAAGTTATAGAGGCAAATGAAGAGCCTTTGGAGCTTAGAAGTGAGGAAGGTCAAGGTGATGCGCCTGGGGTTTTGGGAGGAAGACGAGAAAAGAGCAGGTGTGCTCCAGGACAGAGAGCTCACCGGGTCCTCTGTCCTAAGGGTTTTAAGGGTGGAGATTTTAGGGGAGGTCCCAGGGGAAGATCTCAATAGAATATTCAGAAGCTTTCCAGGTGTGTTCTTTCAGGGCTGTGGTCTCCACTGATTCATTGGCTGGCGCCAGGGCAGGGGGTCATTAGTCAATGCAGCTGGTCCTGAGGTCAGCCTTGGTTGGCACTAGGCTGGTTGTCTGGTTTTGCTGCTTTTCTGGGCCTGGAGCTGAAATATAACTGAGGCCTAGATGTTATCTCTAGAGAGGAAAGGTCAGAGGATCATGATCAGCCATATGAAAGGTTGGGAGTCCAAACCACATGACCAGCAATATGCTAGGGGAGGAAAGGTCATCCTGGGGACGAGGTCATCCTAGTGACCTTCTGTGTACCTGGCCCATCGTCCTTGTTCTGCTCATGCCTGTCTAATTGACTACCACAGATCTCTTATCTGTAAGATTTACATTGTGATTGCTTCTGTGAGTTCTTTAAAAGTTTTAAATTTAACAAAATTAATCATTATATCATAATGAAGTAGTAAATAAGGCTTTGAAAATGTAAATCAGTGATAACTTTAGTATTAACATTAAAAAATATATTTTCTCTTCACCTCCAGATAACTACCTTTGCTTTTTAGTCAGCAGATTGTGGGGTGATCCTAGGCCTGCCCTTAACCTCATAAATCCTTTAGGATCCCATTGGTCAGAATTTCCTAATTTACCCTAAGGCAGTGGTCGGCAAACTGCGGCTCGCGAGCCACATGCAACTCTTTGGCCCCTTGAGTGTGGCTCTTCCTAAGCCTTAGGAGTACCCTAATTAAGTTAATAACAATGTACCTACCTATACAGTTTAAGTTTAAAAAATTTGGCTCTCAAAAGAAATTTCAATCGTTGTACTGTTGATATTTGGCTCTGTTGACTAATGAGTTTGCCGCCCACTGCCCTAAGGCCAGTCCAAGCTTGGGTTAAAACCACAGAGAAAAATAGGGAGAGAGGGTTTAGCACTTAACCCCATCTGGTGGAATAAGGGCCAAGCTTGAAGAATCCTGACAAATGAAACCAACAAAAGGTACTGGTGCCGGTTCAGTGGCTCAGGGGAATTTAAAAAATATAATTAAAGCCTGTCACCTTTTAATTTGGGTCACCAGACACATTCGCCCCACTGACAGCCTGTTAATCATTGATTCTACTCACTTGGACGTTACAGAAGTCTTAGGTGGGGATAAGCTCAAGTAATTGATTTAAATAAAAAGAAATGAGAGGAGAATGGTTTTAAAACTCTTAGGACAATGGATTTAAAACTTATAACTTGTTGGTAATGATGGCATCTCTCCTGCAATCAGCGGGTCCTCAGGCTTCGTCCTAGGCCTCTCCTGTTTGCTCTGTACTCACTGCCTGAGGGAGGTCACCTCCCAAGCACCACGCTGGAGCCAGCACTCTAGGGGGTGCCTTTTTCCCATCAGGCCATATTTCCCCATCAGGAAACACAGAAATGAGAGCTCCAGGAGGTCCCAGACCAAGAACATAGTACTTGTTTACGCAGTACCCAGCACAATAGCTCATAGTAGGTATTCAGTTAATATTCATGGCATGAGGTTTAGAATAAATGGTTCATTCAATGAAATGGACACTATTTCCAGTTGTCTGTCAAAGTCTGTTCACCAAGCATTTCCAAACTCAAACTCAGAACCCCCCTATCTTGCTCCCTTGACACTAATCTTCAAGAACCCAAAATTTGTAACTTGCAATCGGCTTATGTTTCTCTTCCTTGGGCCCTATATTGGGTTCTACCAATGTCTCTTTCAATATATCTGATTATCTCCTTTGTTCCTCTGCCAACACCCAAGGCCACAGTACAAACCTCAAGCTTTTAGTGGAGAAATAATAGCTTTCCTTCTATTCTCTATTTTCCCCCTGTTCAATACATCTAGCAAACTGGTACTTCTTAGCTTCCTGGGCTACAACGACTTCATGTGTATGCTCAGACCATGCACAGAGGCACAAGACACAAGCATTGAAAGACCCTTCTCTACTGATACCTGTGAGACCTGGAAGAGTTCCTCACCACCCTAAATCTTCATCACCTCAGCTGCATGGCGTGAGGTTTAGAACAAATGGTTTCCAAAGGTAAGTCCACGCTGAAATACTGCCATTGCTATCCTGCCATCCCCACCACTTCCTCCATTAACACCACATTCCTCATCCATCTAAACTATGCCCCTACCTCCAGTCTATACCGACTACCTCTACTCCTATCAGGCTTCCTGGTCTATACAGTAGGTTCCATTCCAGCACAATCTTGGCTCACCTGACTTTTTTCTCCACATACCACCCCATCCCACCTCCTTCTCCATTCAAATTCTGCATCTACTTCAATGTCCAACTCATATCCAATTTCTATGAAACCTTCCCCACCTGCCTACAACTACATTCCCTTTATCCAAAATGTCACCCTGTCTCCCCAAGGCAGACACACCTAGAGAACCAGGTCTCCACAGGGGATAACAATGAGCCTGCAAAGGAAGGGAGCGGCAGTGGGTTCTACATTTCTAAAAGCACGTGCCCAAGTTAAATATTTAAAACCAGTTCTTCTGCATTTATGTTTTGCTTTAAAGCTACATGTATAGATGATATGGAGAAAATTTTATCCTCTTGGTAATGAGCTACGCAAGAATTTTCCTTTGTAAGAATAGTGTATGTGTTGCAAGAACTAAGGAAGATACTTTCAATAATAGAGAACTGCACAGGTGGAATGTCTCCTTTGCTAGTGGGAGTGGGGTGTTTGCAGTGGCCACGCCTACACACCTACTCTGGCCAATGCCCTATTCCCAGGTATGACTGACAGGCAAGCACCTTCCTATGTCATCCAGACCTTACTGGGCATGTGTCTGTGGTCCAGAGCCTTCCCCCATCAGTCTGTGGGGAACAGACATGGAGAGTGCTGAACTGCACCTTCCTGGCAAAGCTGTGCAAATGGCCTGTCTATATGATGGCCTTCCCTTTACTCCTTTCCTGTTAATTACTAATAATCAGGTTATTACAACAGTATCACTTTGAAAAGACAAAACCCCAGAGAGTATGCACAAGTAACAAAAGATGCAACCCTAAATGCCCTCTCATTCTCAAGTATCAATAGATGGAACCCTAAATGCCCTCTCAGGATGGCATTTCCTATTAAGTACAGGACTTTGCTGAGCACTAAGACAAGTGGAGTATTCCACTGAAACAGAATGCTGAATGGGTCTTTTCCTGTCATCTAGAATTTTTGACAGCATCCCAAACTGAGAACAATAGAGGAAAGACAGTCTCACATTCCAAGGAGAGATGTTAAACACACACGCAGGGCTTACTAGAAAACAGGAACACTAACCCTGCCATTTTCAATCTCCTTACACACCTGCTGCCTGTCCAGGAGGACTGTGAAGACCTATCTGAATGCAGAAATTAGAGCCTACCCCCACTTACAGAATTACAATTATGTAACCCTGTTGGGCAGGGGGGATATGATTGAAATTAGGTTGTTTCTGAGAAGTTATAGGCTGAATAGGAGAGGGTGGTGTTTAAGGACATGGCCTTGGACTTACTTGGCCTGGGTTCAAATCCTGACTGCCATGTAGCAGCCAGAGAAACTACTTCATCTTTGTGAGTCTATTTCTTCATCCTTAAAAATGCAGAAAATGACAGTACCTAATTCTCAAGGTCTTGTGAGGGTTAAAAGAAGCAATGCTTGTACTGTGCAAGCACAGAGCCTGTTGCTTGGTCAGTGAATGTGAGCTATTATATATGCACCAGACAATCTGCCAGCCACAGCAGAAACTCGCTCAGGAAGCACTTTCTCCCCCATCTCGGTAGAGCACAAACCTTTATTCTTTATATGAAAAATTCCTTTCCTGATACATAGGAGAGTTTGCTTCCCAAGTACACAACTATAAATCTCAAGTATACGTGTGAATCACAGAGGCTTGGAGAGAGACCCCCTGGACAGCATGCAAAAGTTATGAAAAACTGTTTTGCAGTTTTCTTAAATGTTTGTAGCTGTTGGGGGCCCTCCGGTGGAAGAACCATCCACTCAGTATTAAGCTGTTTCCTGATTCTATCAGCAAGCATAGTTATCTTTCCATTTCTTCCAAACTATTGTGTGTGATGGTAAAAACCTAGGAGACACGGGTAGGCACATGAAGAGTCACACTGATAAAACTCTGAATCAACTTCATTCTTAGGAAGGGGGTTGCCCTATATAGACAACAATGGCTCTGCTGGTGATGGTGACATCATCGAGTGGCTGTCCTGTTAAACATCAAGGAACACTGACCCCTGCGCATTATAATATTCTTCCATGTTACCAATAGCTCACATACTGCCTGGGTGGGAGCGCATTCCTCTTGGTGCCTGGAAGACACAGGCTCTCTCATCTCTAGCATGACTGATCTTACCCCAGATGGTTATTGTGACCTTGGCTGTCTTACAGCCACACTCCAACCAACTGAGCTCACTGGCTTAGACACTCTTAGGGATGATGCAGGGACCCCACCTCTGGGATAACAACACCCTATTTCTAAATCAGTCTGTGGGAAATGTACGTGGTCATGGTCATGTTATTTGCATGCATCTCGGAAATGAAAATGCATTCCAGCAGGCCACATGCTAACTACAAATACCAGAAGAAGTTATAAATACACAAGAGGAAAACCCAACAGTCTGCTCACATTATCTCAGAATGCTAGGAAACTGAGCCAACTGCATTCGTGGTTACAAAGGGCTTGGACGAAATATTATGGCCTCGCACATCAGATGTTTTCTTTATGCTAATTTGTAGATAGCAACTTTTGCCTGACATTGTCATGATTAAACCAAGGACTGCAGGAATATATGTACTTTTTGGAAATCCATGTATATTGAAATCACTTCTCTGTGGTGCTTTTGGAGCAGCAGGAAGCCCCAGATTTGACTCCAGACTTCCTCAAACTTCCTTCTTAGCAAACGGAAGATACCAGTAAACAATCAACTTCTTACCTCCTTCCTCCAAAAGTTAAGGGCTTTCGAGCAGAGTTCAAAGTCAGTTCATCGTCATCTTTCATCCCTACCTAAAAGTTATTTTTGTCATATTAAAGAGTTCATTTAGCATGCAGATTTGAGTAGTTTATTACCCCCAAAAGGAAAGGAATGAAAGCTACCTCAAGATAGTTCACCTGCAGGGGTTCTCAGAGAACCACCTGTAGTGCAGGATGTGAGGAAAAGTTGATCCACAGCACCATCTCCTGGTCTCATCTGGGTGTTGCACTCAGAGAGTGAGAAATGTTAGGAAACAGCTGGCCACTTCTTAGCGTGACTTTCAGGGCATTAAAGTAAAAAACACC
>NW_006383006.1:7066693-7074395 GCF_000327345.1 Myotis davidii
TATTGCAGGATGTGAGGAAAAGTTGATCCACAGCACCATCTCCTGGTCTCATCTGGGTGTTGCACTCAGAGAGTGAGAAATGTTAGGAAACAGCTGGCCACTTCTTAGCGTGACTTTCAGGGCATTAAAGTACACCACACCAGCAATGGTGTCAAAGAACTGTACCTAAAATATGAAAGTGTGAATGTTGCTGCCCCAACAATCTGCAGGACATTGAAGGGTACCAAGTATTAAAATCCACCAATCTGATCTAAAGCCACCTACACTAAAAGCTGGCAAGAACATGCAGCTGTTAAAAAGGAAAATATAAAAATCCTCCCTAAGAATGTGAGGAAACGTGCAGTAGAATACTAGCAAGAGGGTCAAAGTAGAGGATCAATTATGTCATGAGCATATGAAAAGAAAGGGATGAGGACAAGGGGAAAGTGGGAAGTAAAAAGATGGCAACAATGTGGTTGATTTCTTTTTCTAATATCACTTAATATTACATAGTGTATGTGCACTCTCCCTTCCTGATGGTGCATCATATTCACCAGAAACATCTGCCAAACAGAAACAAGCCAAGGACACCCAACGGGCACACGGTGACCACTGTCAGCCCTGCCCAGAAAACCATCCTTTCTCCCCCGAATCAGCTGTAGATCCTGTGGGTAAGAACACTCCGACAGTGAAATCACCTGAGAGCATTACTGCAGCATCACTAATGACCAGGAGTTTCATCTGCCAGTCACACAGTGCCTGCGACATGGCTTCCAAACCTCGCTCACACAGACTCCCTTGGAGAGATTTTTTAAAACTGAGTTTCTGGTCCTACTGTCAGAGCTACTGCAACAAAATCTTTAGGGCTGGAACCCAAGAGCCGGAAGATTCAAAATGGTCCCTGATTGACTCCAAATGCAGCCATGAGTCCATGAGCTCCCAACTGGGACCTGCTGGGGGATCACAGCTGAGCCTCGCTGAGAAGGCAGGCAGGCTGGGAATCCTGGCCTTGTCAGTCAGCACTGCTTAGGAGGGCGGCGGCTTCGGCCCCACATCGCCAAAGGTGAGCATTCTTGACTGCGAACGTTTGCTTACATTAACAGAGTTCCTTCAGGGTAGAGTATTTTCAAGTGAAGAAATAATACAATCTATATACGTAAAAGCCTAATGTGCAAAGTGTCCCCTGGGGAATTCAACCAACTGGGAGTTCAATTGATCGCTATGATGTGCACTGACTACCAGGGAGCGGCATAGAATGAAAGAAGGCCCCGGCCAGTAGCTGGCAGCGGCTAGGGACCCTACCCATGCAAATTTCGTGTACTGGGCCTCTAGTTTGTATATAATCGATGGCTGCTTTCTTCCCCAAACCTTTCCTAATGAACTATGAAAGTCAGGCTCATTTTACGGCTGACCAAAGTCTGAATCCAAGAAACAATTATCTTGGGTGATGGGAACTGGGGTGCATGCAGTTACCCAAAGGAGGAACCCCTTGGCCCAAGACCTGTCTGGGTGACAGGAGCATTTGCTCTATCCTATTTCCAAGAAAGGGCCTCCTGTGTTATTAAAATAAGACTGCTCGCCTCAAAGTATCCCATTCTCATATCCCCCTCGGGCTGCATTGGGGTTGATTGGGTGGTGTGTATTCCGACTTCCTGGCCAACAGATTCAGTGTTCAGAGGACAGATCTGCATGCTCACCTGGCATGCCCTGGGGCACCTACAACAGGACTCTGTCCATGAGGAAGGCTCATAAGTGTTAGCTGTATTCTTCAAAGAAATTGCTGACTGATTTGTTCAGGAGCAAGGATGTGTAGCCACTGAAGGTGATTAGAGCTGGCCCTTTGTTTAAACCAAACAGGAACTGGAATTCCTGATGATAGAAATTACAAGGGAGGCGGCAGAAGGCCTCAGCAGCAGTCTTCAGGGGGAACTCAAGACTTGCTGTGGCTGAGACTCCTTAGCCATGACAGAGAGAGGAACATGAGCCCAGGCCAGTCTCCCCAGAAACACCTTCTCACTGGGCTCGAAGCAGAGCAGAGATTGTGGGACTTGCTGATACATCCAGATTTTCCACCATCTTAGAGCTCACAACTCAACCTTCTGACAATGAGAAAGGAAGGGATGTACATAGATGATGGGGTTCGGTGAGGCCCAGGGTGGGAAAGGAAATAGACTTTAGAATGGAGAGTGGAAAGCTAAGGTGTTCTGACAACCAAAGAAGCTCAGTGGGGTCTGCTGAATGATCTAAAACTTTCTGTGATTCTGCATTTTATGCATGCTGGGAGGGGAAGACCACCAGGAAATAAATACAGAAGGAGCAAAACAGGTGAAGAATTTTTATACCCAGAAATACCTTTATTGTTTGCCTGTCAATGAAAATATTTGTATAACTTACATATGCACCACTATTCAATTTCACGGAACACCATTTTCACGTATTTTATTTATTCCGTTTCTCTCCAGACTCTAAGCTCCAGGACATTTACTTCAGCCCCATTAATCAATCGATAAGCACACTCTGAGCACACTCTGTGCTACCAGGTGCGCCGGGCACCACAGCTTTGCAGAGAATAAGCCGATTGCTGTCCCGCGGGGCCTTCATGTGTAGCTAATGAGACACAGATGTATGACTATCAGTGAGCAGGCTTATTGTGTTGTGTGATAGTCAAAACAGGACAGTAGGCAATAGGTATACATTTTAAGTCATTATTTTCTGAATGATCTCATTTATTATAAATTCATACTGCAGGTATGTCCCTTCCCATCTCAAGCAAACCTGATGTACATGAAAATGGAGACTTACATCAGGTATAAATTAGAGAGAAGTAGCTCTGTTTCTGAAATAAATATTCAGAATGTTTAAGAAAGGGCTTCTCACAGCTCCTTTGAACTTGTGAGCTCAAAGTGCAGGTCTTGCTGATAAGAGCACGTGCTGCAGGGCCACCCTGCTAGCTGGGCCTGGTGTGCGCAATGCTAGCTCCTTGCTGTGTGACTGCAGTCAAGTGATGCAATGTCTCTGGCTTAGTCTCTTCCTCTGTAAAAAGGAGATGATGCTCGAATGTCCCCAGGGAAGTTTCAAAGATTCAATGAGTTTGTATAAAGTTCTTGGCGCTGGGTCTGGGCCTCATCTGCTGTGGAAAGTTGAGGAGGGACCCTGTCGGATCAGATGAGTGGGAAGCACCGGGACTAGGTAGGAAGTATGATACTAAATACAATTTATTTTCTCTGGAAAGATCACAGCATAAATGTGTGTGCATCTTTTTGAGAAACAAATAGATGTTATTCCTTTCAGAGATGCAGTGAGAAATCAGGGTCTGTTATTTAGATGCATATTTTCCCCTTTGATCTCAATCTTAAGGCAGATGTGCTTGTTCTTTGGCATCAAGTTGATGACAGGATCTTCCCATCCTCATCAGAGTCAGTCCTAAGGTGGACAGACAGGTGGGCAACAGGCAACCAATAGAGGACAGCCAAGTGGATAGGTAACAAATTGCCCCTCAAACAATGGAAACTGAATGATAGTTATATCTAACTAGAGGCCAAGTGCACAAAGTTCATGCCCTGGTGGGGGGGAGGTCTCTTAGCCCGGCCTGCACCTTCTCACAGTCTGGCACTCCTCGAGGGATGTCTGCCTGCCAGCTTAGGCCCGATCCCCACACAGTCCGGGGCTCATGCAGTCCAGGACCCCTCGCGCCTTACTGGCTGCCTGCAGCGGGGGCAGGAGAGGCTCCCGCCACTGCTGCTGTGCTCACCAGCTTCTGGCTGAGTGGCGCTCCCCCTGTGGGAGCACACTGACCACCAGGGGCAGCTCCTGCATTGAGCATCTGCCTCCTGGTGGTCAGTGCGCACCATAGTGACCAGTCATTCTGCCATTCAGTCGATTTGCATATTAAGGTTTTATTATATAGGATGTCTGTGCATAGAAAAGCTATGCTTTCTGATCTTCCACCCAATCACAATAAGTATATGGTTGAAAAACAGTGATCATAGTAATTATTCTTTTCATTGAAATGAGGCCAACTTAACACTAAATGTAACAATGAATTTAGCAAAAATCAAGTCAAATGAAATGCTGGTTCAGAGAATATTCTTATGTTCTGATTTTGTCTGGGCCTAATAAAGTTTTAAAATAAAGGCCCAAATAATTCTAAGTGCTTCCTTATAAATAACTAGAGGCCCGATGCACAAAATTCATGCAAGGGGCTCAGCCCTCGCAGCCCCTGAGGCTTGCCTTGGCCCTCACAGCCCTGGCTTCATCTGGAAGGTCACCTGGAAGGATGTCTGGAAGGACATTGAGAAGGTCGTTCGGCTGTCTGGTCTAATTAGCATATTATGCTTTTATTATTATAGGCTAGAGGCCTGATGCATGAAATTCATGCTAGAGTAGGCCTTTCTTCCGTCGGCTGCTGGCACCTGGGACCCAGGCTTCCCTCTGACTTCCAGCAGGCACCTGGGACCTGGGCTTCCCTAGCGACCCCGGCTTTATCCGGAAGGACGTCGGTCTAATTAGCATTTTACACTTTTATTATTATAGATAGTGGATAGAGTTCAAAATAAATAATTTCATAGATTTTCTGAATAGTGGTTCAAATTTAATTTATTCTGGATTTTTATTTCAGTCCTTGATGATTTTAACTTTTCTTTTTGTGTCTGATCTCAGCCAAATTTGCCCTTGAAAAATTGGTAGGGGCATATCTCCTCTATTTTTAAATTTCTGTATTCAAATGTAATAAAAATATAGAAAAATGCACAGATGGTAAACATACAACTCAATGAATTTTCACAAACTGAATACAACTGTATAATTAGCACTCAGATCAAGAAACAGAACTTACAGGCCCCTCAGAAGCCCACTTCTTACCTCCTTCAAGTCATTACCCACTGCTCAAGAGTAACCTCTTTCCTGACTTTTAACTACATAGTTTAGTGTATCCATTGGCTATTTCTGTATCACGCAGAGACACAAAATGCCGTGCCACACAAAAGCAAGACTTGTGGTTCACTGGCTTGTGGTGGTTATATAGACAACTCTGCTCACCTTGGCTGAGCGTCTCCCACATCCAGGGATGGGGCACAGCTCTCTCCCAGTAGGCCAGCCAAGCCATGGCCATGGTGATGGCACAGGATAGAACTGACAAAAATATACAAGCCTCCTATTTATGCAACACAGGATCTGACCGAGGCAGGGTTAGCTTGAGGCTAGTCAAGGGAGCCGTGCAAGTGCAGGGTTCATTCCTGACTTTATTAACATTTTTGATATTTTGTTCAGGGATTTTTTTTTACATTGACTTTGATTTTTTTTTAATTGCATTAAAATTGTATTTTTCTTGACTACTGAGGTTTTTGACAACCCCTTAAATGTTGTGCCCAGGGTAAATGCCTTACTTGCCTCAACCTAGTCCTGGTCCTGCTGGGGAAACACACTCCACAACTTCAGTGAGAGGCCCTGCAGTCACACACTGAAGGGCCTGGGTGTCGGGGAAGGTGAAGAATCAGAGCTGATCACACAATCAGTCACACCATTAGTTTGGGCCACTTTTGTACTGTATTAATGGGAATTGTACAGTATGTATTCCTTTGAGTTTAGTTTCTCTTAACAGTATGTGTGTGGAATGTATCCATCATGTAGTGTGTAGTTATAAATATTTCATTCTTATTGCTGAACAGAAAATTCCATTGTGTGAAGACACCCCAGTGTTGTTGACCATTTGAATAGTCACAGGTCAGAGTTATTATGAAGGGTGCTGCTTTGAACAATCTGGTATAAGTTTGTTAAATAAACATGCGTCTTTGTTGGGCATATATGCAGGAGTGGAAATGCTGGGTCAGAGGAGTGCACATATTCATTTTTAGTAGCTCCTGCCCGTTTTCTAATGACTACTTCCTTTAGTGTTGTTGTAAGTCTTGATTTCTGGTGGTATAAGTTTTCCAATAGGCCAGCCATGGGCCCTGAGGAAACAGATTGGATAATGAACCTTGAGGAGACAGAAGACCAGAAACATAATCATCTCCTATCAGGACTAGACTTTTAGACTTTTTTTTATGCCACAAATTCCTTCCAGCCTCGAGTAAGGAAACTGAGGCCCAGAGAAAGCAAGGGACAAAGAGATGGGCCTGAGGAGACAGAGCCTGAGCACAATTGTCTGGTTAATGCCCTGGTTGCTAGGATACAATATCTACTCATAAGCTTGTGGTAGGGTTTTAATTGTCTTGGCTACTCATGGGCCTTTGCTTTTCTAGATGAATTTTATAAGTAGCTTGTCAATTTCCACAAAAGAAAAAATCTGATAGGATTTTTATTGGGGTTTCTTTGAATCTATAGACTAATCTTGTCTTGATATCATTGCAAACAACATGCTTCCCTATCGTCTTAAATTTATCCCGATGTCTCATACCTTTTTATACCTACCTTGAATGAAATAGGTATCCAGTACATATATGAAGTGTGTATGTGGTCAACAAATGCATTGTGGGTCCAAGGCCTTAGGCTGAGTTATGTTTTCTGTCACACTGCACATCTCATCACCTGAGTTCTTCTCCTCTTCCTCCCCCCTGGGCATTGCATACGTTCTCCCTTCAACCAGGTGCAGTCCCTGTGGGCCCTCTATACCTCCCACCTGATAAAATCAAACACTCCGCTCAGACGTCACTGCTCTGCAGAGGGAGCAGGTCTTCTTTGTGGTCTCCTGCTGTCTCCTCCCTCACCTGGTTTTAAATCCCACAGTGTATTGGGATGAGCTGCTCTGCTGCCCATTCAGCTTTTGAGTGCTGAGTAGAGCCAGCCCAGCACTAGGCTGGATATATGAAAACAGCCATTCCTTGTTGTTATTGTTGTTGCTGTTTGGTTTATTGGCTGATTGTGTGACTTCATTTGCATTTAGCTTTAGTCAGAGAAAAAATGTAGTGTCCTAGCTTGGCAAAACATTGTACATCAATCTGATTTTTGAAGCAGATATGTTGTTTGGTCTGATCCACATCACACCTTCTAAGTTATTTTAAAAGAAAGCCATTAACTCTGAAGGGTGTTCATGAAAAGGCAGTCACACCTCCCATGACCACTAGATGGCAGTTTTACCCTTATTAGTATGATCAGCTCAGCAACGTCCTTGCTGTCACTCAAGAGGTTTGGAGTAGGCAAAATAAACCATGAAGCAAGACAGTCCTAGGCCTGTGGGTGAAAAAAATGAAGGCCAAAATCAGCCCTAAGAAAACTGGAGTTACGGGGAGTACAACACACGGAAAATGAAAAGGACTGCCATTAGATATTATTTCCCTGAAACATTGCAAAAAGCTGACTTAACCACATCCACAAAATCAGTAAAGAAGGTGTGTAAGACTAGAGACAGGTCAGACAGTGTGGAAAGTTCACAGGGTCTCCTGTGGGCCCTCCAGAGCTGGAGCCCAGCCCTTGGGGTGGGGCAGATAGGGCCAGGATATGTCTCTGGTAGCATCATGACCCAGGTAATTGTGGAATTCTCCTGGGAGGAAAGAGGCTTAAAGGCTTTAAACAACATTGGATGGGACTTTCCAACTACTTTTATTTTTTTTTTAATTTAAATCTTTATTGTTCAGATTATTACATTTGTTCCTCTTTTTTCCCCCATAACTCCCCTCCTCCCGCCCCCCGCCCCACCCCCACCCTCACTCCCCACCCACTGTCCTCATCCATAGGTGCACGATTTTTGTCCAATCTCTTCCTGCATCTCCCACCCCCCTTCCTCCCC
>NW_006383006.1:7075141-7082359 GCF_000327345.1 Myotis davidii
CTCCTGTGGGCCCTCCAGAGCTGGAGCCCAGCCCTTGGGGTGGGGCAGATAGGGCCAGGATATGTCTCTGGTAGCATCATGCACCCGGCAATGTTGTTGAATTCTCCTGGGAGGAAAGAGGCTTAAAGGCTTTAAACAACATTGGATGGGACTTTCCAACTACTTTTAATTGCAACTGTGATTAGCACCCAATTTATTGGAGGATCAGGACAAAGTTATGTTCTGTGATTGAGGGGTGGGGGTGGGGGACATTATTAATCAGCTATTTCACTTCATCTCATCCTCACAACTTTATGAATTAGGGAATCACTTTACAGATAAGAAACCTGAGGCGCAGAGCCAGTCTATATCTCATCCAGAACCTCAGAGCCCTTAGATGTTGGGGGTTGGAAGCCAGGACCCTGACTGTGGCCATGACCCCAACCTGATTCCTAAGAGATCACCCCTCCCTCTCCTGAGAATAAGGAGAGCATCTTCGCCTTACGTTGCTGTGTGATGACAGGAGGGAATGCTCATAGAGAGCCCAGCGCAGCCGCTGGAGCACAGCCAGCATTCCGTCAACAGGCTCAGGGGCACAGGGTCCCTGCCCACCAAGGCCCTCCACGCTGGCCCGAGGATGGGCACCACTGTTTTACCCAATGGTGATCTCACCTAAGAGTGACATCCTCACCCCCAAAGAGGAACCTTCCGATTATGAGGTCCTGGTGGAGGGAACCGAGCCAGGAGGCTGTGACTGAACTGAAATAACTGACCTCAGTGGTCTGTAGCCCCAGGACTGGTTAGTTCTCTTCTGGGAAACCACAAGAGGAACCCTGAGGGGCTCTGTTCACGCTGCCTGGTTCTGATTCTAAGTCTGATAAAGGGACTTTCCAGGCTCAGTGTATAAATCAGGGCCAGGGCTTATCTCTACAGAATCGTGAAGTGGCTCCAAGAACCGCAAATCCAGGCATTGCATGGGTCCTTCCCCAATAGGCCACCCACAGACCCTGAGGAAACAGACTAAATAATGAACCCCGAGGAGACACAGACTGAAAGCATCAACTGTCTCCTCTCAGGACTGGGGGTGGGGTGTTAGGCCACAAATTCCTTCTGGCCTGGAATAAGTACACTGAGGCTCAGAGGAAGCAAGGGACAACGTAACCCCAACCTGCATGAGGAAGAAGGGCGCTGAGAGGGGCTGAGGAGACAGCCTGGGCAGAGCTGTCCACTGATGCCCTGGTTGCTAGGACACAGCATCCACTCATAAGCTTATGGTTTTGATTTTTGCACACAAAGATCCGGGGCATCAAATTACCTGCTCTTTTTTTCTCTGCTATCACCCCCACAAAGACTGTTAATCGCAAAGACACTCAAGTCTAGATCAAATTGCTAGATTCAGAGGAAACGGAACCATCTGTGAGTTAATAAACAGTAGAAATTACAGTCTGTGGGAACAGGAACTGCCTCCTTATTGCCCCCCTGCTGGAGTGGCAACTCTAAAGGAGACTGACCGAGAGAGGGAGAGAAAGGCTTGAAAGAAGAGCTAATAGGAAGGGACTTGTAGCTTCTCCCCTGCCATCCTCATCAGCCCTCAGGCCCAGTTCCTGGTTGGGTGGGGAGAAGGAAGGAAATAAGTAGGGCCCCCACAAAAGATCTGAGGAGAGGAGAGATCGTGTGCTCTCCCCCAGTTGCAGCCCCTACAGACACCTCTGCCAGTGTCATGTTGAGACAGGAAGTGGGGAGAGGGTTGGGGCAGGCAGGTGGGAGGGGCTCCCTTCGGCCTCCCTGGCAGTCAAGTGTTGCAATGGAGGAGAACCATCAGACTCTTTGGACATGGACTGGTCCAGAGGCATTACTGGAACCTGAGACAATTTGCCAGTCTGAGGAGGACACCTGGAGGAGAGAAGTGTGGGGCCCGGATGTGGGTCACCTGCCCGGTGTGAGGGTTCCGCCGCTGCCTCTGAAGCAGCAGAGAGGACAGGAAGCCATGGGGAGCTCTCTGTGCTTCCTGAAAAACCAGCCTCTAGCAGCATCTATCACAGGGGCCAGGCCGGTGGGGATGCCAGCAGCAGATTCTAGCGGCGAAGTAACCCGGATGTGCCAAGCAGCATATAGGACCAGAAGAATGCCCTCCGCCAGAGCCCACCCAACCATGAAGAATGACTTCCTTACCACTGGCAGCCACCGAGGAAATGGGGGATGCCAGAAGCAAGAAAATTATGATCAGTTGTGAAATACATTCCACTTGGCAGCCATTTGTATTAGTTGCCATAAAAATTACCATAACTTTTGCAACTTAAAATATAAATATATCTTAGTTCTGTGGGCCAGAAGTCCCATGAGTCTCACCGGACAACAATCAAGGCATTGGCAGGGCTCCGTCCCTTTGTGGAGGCTCTCAGGGAGCAGTTACTTCTTTGTTCATTCCCTTGTTGACAGTTCCATGGGGCTGTGGGACTGAGGTCCCTGTTTCCTTGCTGGCTGTCAGCTGGGGTCACCCTTAACTCCTACAAGGCTCTCTCTGGTCCTTGTAGATAGCCTCTCACAGCTCCAAACCAGCCAGGGGTGGCGAGTCCTACTCACGCTGCCATCTCTGACTCTTCCTATAAGGCACGTTTCCCTCTCTGACTGCACCAGGGACGGTTATCTATGTACTTTTAAGGACTTGTGTAATTAGAATGGGCCCACCCAGATAATCCAAGATCACCTCTCCATATCAAGCTCCATAACATTCATCACACCTGCAAAATCCCCTTTGCTGTGTAAGGTAACGTATCCACAGGTCCAGGATTAGGATATGAACCTCTTTGCAGACCACTGTTCTGTCTACCACCCCATTAAATATTCATCAAGTATTTATTTAGTGCCCTAATGAGCCAGGTAGGTGCTGATTTAAGATGTCAGCATTTAGGGGCGTTAGGCTGGGGAGGGAAGCTGAGGTAGGGTGCAGTACACTGGGAGACCTATCTAAGGGCTCCTTGCTATACTCCAGGGGTGCCATTTACAAAAAGTACAATGCAGACAGTATCCCCACACACACTCTCCTCTCCCCCTTGACTCCCCAACCTTCATCCCTGAATTATGCAGACTGCATAACTCTGGGTCATTCCAGTTCCTTGAGGAGCAGGAGCCAAGCCCACCAAGGGACTGAAACAGGCACCTGCTAGACCTGGGTTCGGCCGTAGCAGAAAGACCAACAAGAGCACAGGAGGACTTGCAGAATCCCAGAGAGGCCTGGAGGCAGATGCTGCTACTGGCCTTTACTGTGTTTCCTGACCTGGTTTCATGGTCTCCCAGGGGACTCGAGAGGGAAATGCCCAGTGTCCTCTTGGGCCCCTTATAAGTCCAGATCACAAAGGAGAATTGGGGAGAGGACAGTAAAAGGTTGGCTTCTCACTCACTGAAACCCCTTCCGGCTGAGGCTCCCTGGCCTATATTTGCAACTCCAGGGCTCATGAGAGCTACCAGCTTGCTTCATTTTGTTTTGTTTTTTATCAGCCACAAGCATAGTGAGTCAGCACAGTGGTTAGCTTTCAGCCAGAGGCCACAGCCCCCAGCAGAGTTCCAGGCGGAGCAGCCTCTTGATCAGCCCAGCCCCTGGTTCTGCCTACATCTTCCTTCTAGTCTTTTTTTAAAAAAAATATATATTTTATTGATTTTTTTCACAGAGAGGAAGGGAGAGGAATAGAGAGAAACATCAATGAGAGAGAAACATCGATCAGCTGCCTCCTGCACATCTCCTACTGGGGATGTGCCCACAACCAAGGTACATGCCCTTGACTGGAATCGAACCTTGGACCCTTCAGTCCGCAGGCCGGCGCTCTATCCACCGAGCCAAACAGATTAGGGCCTTGCTTCTAGTCTTGAGTCTCACTGGACTGACTGGCATCCTGGTGGTATATCCACGCAGCAGTTCATCATGCCATGGCTCAGTGATTCCAAAGCCATGGCATGAAAGGTGAAGGTGGCAGATAAACCAGAAAAGAAGTCATCAGCCTGGTCTAACAAACACAGCACAGCATTGGGCCAAACTTGGCAGCTGAGGCTCTTTGCTCCAGGCCAAGCTTGAGATAAAAGGGAGGTGGTAGAGCATCCTGCCTTCTGCTCTAGAATCCATATGTGAAGCCAGGCCCGGACCACCTGCCTCCTCCAGATGTAATCCACACCACAGCGCCACACTCTGACCAACCAGTCTTCCAAGAGCAGGAACAGCTATCAGGAAGGGGTGATCAGTACCCCCTCATTTCATGGCTCTTTTCTATTCACCACAAAACCCCAAAGGCCAGTGCTGGTTGTCACTTCTGTTCCTACCGCTTAGAAGTTGCTGGTAGGGGAGATCTTCAGGGGGTGATGCCTTCATGAGCAAAGCAAATCATCCCCCTTTATCTTTCCTGTATCCCTCTTCAGGGCCAAGTCTCTGACATATTCCCAGACATAGGAAATAGCAGGAAAGGTCTCTGAGGTGGTAACAAACATGGGGTGAAAGGAACAGGGAGAAGGCTAGTTGGTTGGAGCGGAGGAGGTAGGGTCCAAGCTCATTCCAAGGGCATGGTTGAACTTGGGACAACCCCAGGACATGACTGGACACCTGGTGCTGAAGGTTCCTAGCTCTTCTATCACTGTCTGACATTTTCTTAGATCTGATTTGCTTATTGTCACCCTTCATAAGTGAGCTCCGTGGAAGCAGGGCCCTTGTCCATCTTGTTTGCTGCTGTGTTCCCAGGGCCTCAGACAGTGCCTGGCAACTAGTAGATGTCTGTTGAAGGGATGCTGAAAGTCATATTCATGTGTAGATATTTGGTGGGCTGGGAATCCCCACACGAGTTGGACTTGGAGGGAGATAACAGAGGAAATCCCCTGAGTGGACGAGGACTGGTAGAGAGGGCGGGACCAGGAACCTGGGCTTGGATGCCCCACCAAATGTCTGTTGCAGGTCAAATGTAAGGCCGTGTCATGTAATTCCTACCACATCCCCACCCCAAGGAAAAAGAGCATGGATTTGCACGTTAACCAGGGTCTTCCCAGCCTCTGATGAAAACCCTTTGGAAAGATCTTAGTTCCAGAGAGCTTCCATGAAGACCTCTGGGAACAGACACTGCAAACCAGACGTCTGTACCATCAGACTCAGGATGCTCAGGAGAGCACCCCAAGTTTGAGAAGTAACTATTTGGGAGTGCAGGTAAAGTGAGCCAGAAAAATTGTTTGGTTCCAAGCCACTCCTCCTCCTCCCCCTCACCCCCCCCCCAACCCCATAAGTTTGCCTAATGAGGAAGGGACAGAGAAAACTCTAGAAGAGGAGTGGGAAGTAAGGTACAGCCTTTCCCCTTGCCACCATCCAACCCTGAGGCCTGTCCTATATGGGGGAGGGCAACTGGGGAAAGGAAGAAAGACAGAATTGTCTCTCCATGAGATTTAGAGATCTGATGAGCAGTTCAGATTGGAATTTTTCCCTCTGCACCATCACAATTTTCTGGGCTGTCCCCTGCAAGCATGCCCAGAAAAACCATATTATAATTCTCATTTCCAGGCAAAAAGTTGCAGACTCGATGTGTAATGGATGCTTGTTTGCCTGAAAAATTGCCACCTCCACAGCACCTCTTCTCTGCATTAGAACCCTGATTTTAGGTATCAGGTGGACAAGGCGCAGGGAGACTGAGCTCCTCCTCCAGGCCAGGTAAGGAAATCTTGATTAGACTGAGCCTTGGTCTCAATGCTGGCTGCACTTACAACCATCCCAGTGCAGCCAAATCGGCCTCTCTGGGGGTTAGTCAGAGGCCTCATAGTTACAAAGCTCGCCAGTGATTTTCATATGCAGCAGGGCTGGGCGTCACCCACCTAAACTACAGATGGTCATTTTTATTCTCACCAGTGTGGAGGGAAAGTGTTCTCGGGGCTTCTAGCACAGCAGGATTCCTTTCTTTTAAAGGTACCTATATGATCCATATGATTTCACTTATATGTGGAATGTAATGAATAATATAAATGAACAAACAAAAAAGAAGCAGACTCATAGATAGAGAGAACAGACTGATGGTTGCCAGAGGGGAGGGGAGTTGATGGACTGGGTGAAAAGGTGAAGGGATTGAGAAGGACAAATTGATATTTACAAAATAGTCACAAGGATGGAAAGGAAAGCAGAGGGAATACAATCAATAATATTCTAATAACTATGTATGGTGCCAGGTGGGTACTAGGAGTGTTGTGGGGAACACTTTGTAAAGTATATTATTGTCTAACCACTATGCTGTACACCGGAAACAGAGGCAAAATAATGTTGAATGTAAACTATAATTTTAATTTTTTTAAGAAAGCCAATGACAAAAAAGAAACAAACATGTATTATGCTAGTGAAACAGGCCGTGTTGCCCTTAGATGTGATGCCTGGAAGAGTAGGTATCATCTGAAGAACAAAAGCCAATACACTAAGGTTGGCACAGAAAAGAGAGGGGGAAAGCCTGGATACTCCAGAAGTTATTGAATAAATGACTTAGCCAGCCCTGGAACTGCCCCCTGTCTGGACTTTCTGTTTAAGCGAGTAAATAAAGGTTGATTTGGCCAGTTCCAGTTGGGATTCTCATTACTCATGGCTGACAGCATCCTAGATGATATGGTCACACAGACTGTGGCAGAGCTGAAAATCGAGCCACGCCCAACACAAGGCAGCTAATAGGAGCTGGGAGGAAGGAGAAGCCAAGGGGCACTGGGAGGGTAATTGGATCAGATCATTAGATTTCTAATCAGTTTTATTGTTTCTAATAGTTTTTTTGTGAGTCTTTAGGGTTTTCTGTATACAGAATCATGTCAGCTGCAAAAAGTGACGTTTATTTCTTCCTTCCCAGTTTGGATGCCTTTTACTGGTGTTTCTTCCTCTTGCCTTATTGCTCTGGCTAATACTTCCAAAACTATGTTGAAGAAGAGTGGTGAGAGTGGGCATCCTTGTCTTGTCTTCCTGATTTTAAAGGAAAAGCTTTTAGTTTTTCACCATTGAGTATGATATTGGCTGAGGGTTTGTTATATATGGCCTTTATTATGTTGAGGAACTTTCCTTCTATCAGGTGTACCGGTTAATCAGATTTTTTTCAATAGATGGAGTTATACATATATTGATATATATGCAATTAGATATGTATGCTATTTTGTTGTATTGACAACAAGATTCAAAACTTTATATGTCTGAAGGTGTTAACATCGTAGATATTTTTACATTTAAAAATGTCGAATTTTGTGCCAAAAAAAAAG
>NW_006383006.1:7083430-7084651 GCF_000327345.1 Myotis davidii
AGTTTTCTTTTCTTTTCTTCTTATTTTTTGTTGTTGTTATCCTTGCCAGATTTTTGTATCAGAGTTCTGTTGGTCTAATAAAACGTGTTAGGAGGTATTGCCTCTTCTTCAAGGTTTTGGAAGAATTTGAAAAGGAAAGGTATCAAATTTTTTTTGAATTTTTGGTAGAATTCACAAGTGAAGCCATCTGGTCTTGGACTTTTATTTTCTGGGAAGTGTTTGATGGTTGTTTTAATTTCCTCACTACTTATCAATATATTTCAATTTTCCAATTCAGTCCAGGAAGTTTATATATTTCTAGGAACTTATCAATTTCTTCTAGGTGAGTGGTCAGCAAACTCATTAGTTAACAGAGCCAAATATCAACAGTACAACGATTGAAATTTCTTTTGAGAGCCAAATTTTTTACACTTAAACTATCTAGGTAGGTACATTGTTATTAACTTATTTAGGGTACTCCTAAGGCTTAGGAAGAACCACACTCAAGGGGCCAAAGAGCCACATGTGGCTCGCGAGCCGCAGTTTGCCGACCACGGTTCTAGGTTATTGAACTCGGTGACATATAGTCTTTCATAGTATTCTAGTATGATTCTTGGTATATCTGTGATGTCTGTGGTAACTTCTCTTTTATATCTGATTTTGTTTACATGAGTCTTTTCTCTTTTTTCCTTAGTGAATCTAGCCAAGGGTTTGTCAATTTTATTAATTTTTTCAAAAAAACCATCTTTTGTATTAATTTTTTATATAGTCTTTTTCTCTATTTCATTCAACTCTGCTCTGATTTTTACTATTTCCTTTCTTCTGCTGACTTTGAGTTGCATTTGTTCTTCTTTCAATAGTTTTTAAATATGTGATGTTAGGCAGTTTACTTAGGATTTCTTTTGTTTCTTGTGATAGACCTGTAATGATATAAACTTCCCTCTTATTACTATTTTCGCTGCATCCCAGAAGTTATAATGTTGTATTGTCATTCTCATTTGTCTCTCTATATCTTTTGATCTCACCTTTTATTTCTCCTTAGACTCAGTCATTTTTCAGTAGTATGTTGTTTAATCAGCCATATTTGTGGGTTTCTTTACTTCCTTTTTGTAATTGATTCCTAATTTTAAAGTATGATCAGCCCTGGCCAGTTTTCTCAGCGCTTAGAGTATCAGTCCACAAAGGGTAGCAGGTTTGATTCCTGGTCAGGGCATGTTCCTTGGTTGCAGGTTTGATCCCCAG
>NW_006383006.1:7084710-7092730 GCF_000327345.1 Myotis davidii
CTTCTCTCTCTCTCTCTCTCTCTCTCTCTCTCTCTTTCTCTCTCTCTCTCTCTCTCTTTCTCCCTCTTTCTCCCTCTCCTCCCACTCTTCCCTCCCTTCCACTCTCCACTCTTTCTAAAAAGTAAATGGAAAAAATGTCCTTGGGTGGGGATTTAAAAACAGCAACAAAGCACTGTGGTCAGAGAATATGCCTGGTATAATTTCAATCTTCTTGAATTTATTGAGGCTAGTTTTGTGACCCAGCATATGGTCTCTCCTTGGGAATGTTCCCTGTGCACTGGAGAAGAATGTATAATCTGATGTCCTTGGATGAAAGGCTCTGTAAATGTGAATTGTGTCCATATGGGCTACTGTGTCATTTCAGGCTGATATTTCTTTTTTGATGTTCTGTTTGGATGATCTGTCTAGAGCTGTCAATAAAGTATTAAAATCCCTAACTATGATTGAGTTTTGATCTGTTTCTCTCTTTCGTTCTGTGAGTGGTTTGTTATATATTTCGAGGCTCCCTGATTGGGTGCATATATATTGAATATTATGTTTTCTTCGTGTAGTATCCCTTTATCATTATAAAGTGTCTGTCTTTGTCTCCTGTTACCTTTGTTATCTTGAAATCTATTTTGTCAAATATAAATATGGCTATAACTGCTTTTCTGTGGATGTCATTTGCTTAGAGAGTCACTTTCACTTTGAGTGTAGCTTTATTTTTGCAGCTCAGATGGGTCTCCTGAAGGCAGCATATGGTTGGGCTTTGATTGTTGATTCACTCTGTTACTCTGGTCTATTTCTTGGGTGAATTCAGCCCGTTTATATTTAGGGTAATAAATAAAAGATAAGATGTCCTATAGCCATCTTATCTTTTGTTTTCCGGTAGCGCTGTGTCTCCATTGGTTCTTTTCTTTGTGCTTTTGTCTGTTATTTTTGTTGGTGGTATTCCATACTTCTTTCCTCTTTTTTTAAGCTATGTGTCTCAGTTTGGGCATTTTATGTGTATGTGGTTACCATTAGGTTGATGAAAAAGAAGTTTCACATATATAATAGTCCTTTTTCTTTTGAATGCATCTGCTCTCCATCCTTCTTTGCAGTCAGACCTAACCAGTTTTCAACTAATGAGAGGTGGTTTGTTAAGATTATGATAAATTACCTTGACTTTCTTTTCTTTCTTTTTTTTTTTTACTTATTCATGGAAATGAAGAAGAATATTATCTAGATAGGGAGTTGCCAGCTTTTAGTTTAAAAATAATAAAATTGGAGATACAGGCCAAGTTTGAAGTTTGAAAAGGTATTAAAATTAACAGCTAAAATAAGGAATCTGTGTTGCCTTGGATTTTAATTAAATATATAATAAATCCAATCATTTAGCCGGTAACATGAGTGACTAATAAGTCCAACCAGTTTTTCAACTGAATCAAGTCCTCAGTCCAGTCATTTTCCATTTGAAGCCCCCAAATTAAACATGTAAAAGGCCTTTTCTACTTGGTCATCTGTCTATATAAAACCCTAATATGCAAATAGACCAAACAGCAGAACAACCGAGCAACCAACCAACCAGTCACTATGACGTGCGCTGGCCACCGGGGGGCGTGTGCAGAACATGGCGGGCATTGGCGCCAGGAGGCAGAGCAGGGAACATGGTGGACATCTGCTGCGGCAAGATGCTGGAGCAGGTGAGCAGGGGCGTCAGACCAAGGCGAGGCGCTGGTCGCTGTCATCGGGGCCAGCCTCTAGTAGTTACTGAAAATTCTTTGCTCCCACGTGCCACGGTCCCGCTGGGTGCTTGCACATACTGCCAGTGCTGGCCCTGCTCGTACCTGCTGCGGACACCCGGCACCAGCCCCAATTGCTCAGCACCATCAGTGGGTGTGAGAGGTGGCTGCCAGCCCTGATTGCCCCTCAGGGCTTCTCCACCTCCACCTGCTCCTGAGGGGCAATTGGGACTGGCAGCCACTGCTCTCACCTGCTGCCAGCAATGGCCCTGCTCTCACCCACTGCTGGTACAGGCCCCAATCGCTCCACACCGTCAGTGCATGGGAGCAGCAGCAGGAGCGGGGCTGCTGGCAGACAGGGGACTGCGGCAGGAAGGGTGTGGGGGGCACGGAGGATAGGCCGAGACCCGCCCCTGTGCCCACTGCAGCCTCTCGCAGTCCACAGTTCCTTTCAAGGTGCACGAATTTGTGCACTGGGCCCCTAGTTATAAAATAATCAAGTCTCCACAGTGAAAAGGAGTCTCCAGAATTCTTGGAAGGTTCTTGTACCATATCCCTTAAGGATGGGGATTGCATGGTTCAACTCACAAAGCTGAAATGGCTGGAAATGTCCCCAGCAGTGCTGAGGAACGGCCTACAGGTGGCGCTTGAGGGTGCTACCAACAGAGTGATCAGGCAATTTCAGCATCGGGAAAGAGAAAAATCAAGGCTAGTCTGTCTTTTCTTTTGATAAAATTAATTGCCTTAAGTTAACGCACAGCATGAGACTTTGTGGCATGAAAGAATAACAGAAGCATAAAAGGTATAATTTGGAGGCTTTGTCAAGCGCTGTGATGATGACACCCTAATAGGTGTAAGTGTTCTGAGGCACTAATGCTGAGGGAGGAGGGTGTCTGGAGGAGGAACAATGCCTGCATTAGTGTGCAGGCTCTGCAGAGGAAAAAGCTTTTTGGTCTGCAATTACCACTCTGCTATTCTGTAAAAAACATCGGCTTGCTGCTAGCTATTTTTTCATGCATACTTTCCCCCTGATGGTTTCACATGTACACTCACACGAGTAAAATAGGCTTTTTACACTTTGCTGGGGGGTGAAGTGGTTGCCGGATGGAAAGGCTTAGCTTCTCACTTCGTAGTGGCTTTCCCTAACGCCGGGTGCGTGAAACTCCAACATGCCAAACACACTCATCTAAGCACTGCCACGAGGCCCCACGTTGGCCCTACTTCCTGAGGCCGCATCCTCAGGTGTACCCCACTACTGTCCTTCCCTCTGAATGCCTGTAAAAGTGCGGTCTTGCCTCCCTGCAGAGTAAGCTGCTTCCAGAATAGAACTTGCCCGCACTTTTTCTTCTGTTACTCGGGCACTAAGTAATCAACCTCCGACTTCCCTTCTGGGTCCCGTTCACAGCCATGTTCTGCCCCAATACTTTCCTACTTTGGGCTAAGACCAGCATAAAACGGATTTCCCCACACATCCCCCTGCTTTTAGAAGGTCGGAAACCCTGAGGTTTGGTCCCTTACAAATTAGACCAAATCCTATGGAAAAAAGCTCTTTGAGGAAGAAATTGGAGTTCACCTTTCTACTCAGAGCACCCCATCCGAGATCTGAGAAGAAAACCCTTTCTGATCCCTTTTGCCTGTAAGGACCCTTGACTGGGCTGGATTGTGAATATGAAATGTGGCCAGGACGGAGGCAGATCAAAATGGATTGTCAGTAAGCACTGGTCTGGCCTCACACCTTCCATGACTCCTAAAGCTATAGCTTCCTGTATGGGGCAGGACGATCTTCTCTTTATCTTCTTTTCACCTCCACAGCCCGGGGACCTGGTCTGGTTTTCTGCCTCCTGCCCCATTGGGTTTCTTTCTCCCAGGGTTGCCTCCAGAGGGAAGTTGTTCATAAAGAGGGAAATCAAAAAGCAGACTTGTGGAAAGGTGGTGAGCCACAAGAGGGAGCTTGAGAAACCAAATGGCTTTGGTTGAGAAGCGCATGTTCCCCCAAGGCCTCAGCTCACTTCCTTAATCCACAGGCGTGTTTTGAGTTAGATAGATGTCAACACACTCCCCAGTATTTCTTCTTTCTGACCAGACTAACTCTAGGTCATTGAAGGAGCGCCACTGAATACAAGGACCCACATCTTTATTCTTCCTTAGGATGCCCTTTAGAAAAGGCATCTCCTCCAACGTCCTCCATCCACACGCAATTTCACTACAAGAGGGAAGGCTGGTGCAACCTCTCATCTGTGCTGGATGTATGAATGTAATATTCTTTAGTAGAGGCCCGGTGCACGAAATTCATGCACTGGGAGGGTAGGGGGTCCCTCAGCCTGGCCTGTGCCCTCTCGCAGTCTGGGACCCCTCACTCTTTACCACCCGCCTGCTTGCTGCTCATTACTGCTCGGCTGGCTGCTCCTTAGGCTGCCACAGAGGCGGGAGAGGCTCCTGCTACTGCCACTGCCGCTGTGCTTGCCAGCTGTGAGCCCGGCTTCTGGCGCACTGATCACCAGGGAGCAGCTCCTGCATTGAGCATCTGCCCCCTGGTGGTCGGTGCGTATCATAGCAACCGGTCGTTCTGGTCATTCTGCCGTAATGGTCGCTTAGGCTTTTATTATATAGATTACCTTTACATTTGAAATTCTCCTGGTTCTCCACAGACCTCCTGGTCAAACCCGGGAGACAAGCAAGGCACAGAACACTCACAACGCACAGGCCCCTGGCCACTGTGCCCTAAACTAGCACCCACACGGATGCCCGTGAAGCAGATGCTGACCATCAGTGGCTGCAGTTCTCCAGATCCTGAAATATTTGTTCTCGAATGTGCTTAAATTTACCGACTGTTTACTAGGCCCAGCCACGCTTACTTCGTGGCTTGACTCCCTTACAACAAATGACTGCAACAGCCATACCTTTTGGGCACTTAGCGTTTGAGTACGTTTACATATAATATCAGTTAGTCTTCCCAACACCACCAGAGGTTGGTACTGTTATTATTCCCATCTTAGAGATGAAGACACTGAGGTGCAATAGAAGGTAAGCAACTTCCCCCAAATAAGTGACATGATCAATTATGCATAAAGCACCCTGAGAACATTGATGAAAGAACCAATGGTATAAGGAAATAATAGTCATAACTCATGTTTATTGAACTCTGTGTATCAAGCCCTGTACCAAACGCTGCAGAAACTTTCTCTCCTTGAACCCTCACATCAGCAGGTCTGGAAATTACATTGTAAGCATGTGCGGGTCCAGCCATTTGGGAGTGTGAACACGTTACAGAAAGGCCCTGTCTTGTGAGCATCTTCTCTTTTATCTCTTGTTCTGATCACTAGTGTTTCAAATGCATTTTGAACAGACCTAGTTTCCTCACTACTTCCTCTCATGTGCTGCCATCCAAGTCTACACAATAGTTGTATCTGGTGTAACAACTGTGCCCCCCTTCCCTCTAGCTACACTGGGAATTATTATTACAGTAGCCCCCCTTTATTCACGTTTTGCTGTCCAACAGTCTCAGTTACCCATGATCAACTGGTCCAAAAATATTAACTGGAAAATTCAAGACATACACAATTAATTCATAAATTGCCCACCGTTCTGAGTGGTGTGATGAAATCTCACGCCATCCCACTCCATCCCACCCAGAACGTGAATTATCCCTGCGTACAGGGAATCCCCCAAAAATATATATCCACACTTGAACAGCTGATAGCTCAATTTTGAAAATGAAATGTATTTGAATAAACACTGCCTTTATAATTACTCAAAGTATGTGTATACATTGTGGGGAACACCCGATATATGTCGTCCACTGTTAGTCACCTAGTAGCCCTCAGTTGCCACATCAGTTATCATAGAGAGACCACATTTACATAACCTTTCTTTATGTATATTGTTATCATTGTTCTATTTTGTTGTTGTTGTTGTTAATCCCTTACTGTGCCTAATTTATAAGTGAAATAATACCGTAGAGATGTGTGCATGGGAAAAAAAACATAGTATATGTAGGATTAGGTACCTAGCCGCGGGTTTACGCATCTACTAGGGGTCTTGAAACATATTCCCCACAAATAAGGGTGGACTACTGTGTTCCCAGTTTGGAGATGAGGAAACTAAAGCTCAAATAAGCTAAATAACTTCATTCAGAATTCAGAGCTCTGAGGAGGGAGATATAAACCCAGCACTCAGCTTCTGAGCAAACGAGGGAAGTTAGGGCCTGGGTGGCAGCAGAGGAAACAGCCTGTTTGGTAGGAAATCCAGCGAGATGTGGGGAGTGGAAGCACAGGGCAGTGACTGGGCATGGAGGGACCTGACCTTGCAGTTGATTGGTAAAGAAACGTGTGCACCATGCTGAACGATACCACTAACCTGTGAGCCAAGGATTCTAAAACGAGTTTTAATGTGATCAGATATACTTGTTACTAAGACCTTTGACTAGAATATTTCAAAATAATTTACTACTTTTGATTGACTTAGTTAACAAAACCCATGAGACGAGATAACGGCACTGTCACCCCATTTTATGGATAAGGAAACTAAGGCCAAGAAGTTAAGTGATATGTCTAGGATTATAGATTGTGGGGGACAAAGCAAAACCTGTGCCTAATCTTCCAACTCCCGGTCCTGAGCTCTGTCCCTAACAGTGAGCCAGTGTTTGACTCCAAGAGATCTGCCAGCCTGGGCACACTTACCTGGAGCTGAAAATATAGAGACCGCTGCCCACCGCCACCTCGCTGGGACCTGCCTCCATTGCCTCACCTCTGTGCACGCTCTCCACTGCGCAGCAGACAAGTTCTGCCACCCTCAGCCTTTTCCACGCTTGCAAATGCAACTGTTAGTTCACACAACAAGAGGGAGAATTCAGAGCCTCACTGACCTTTCTCACTCTGAGTTGCCTTTTGCACTTTCCCTTTCAAGGTCAGAAGAAGAAGAAAAGAAGAACCTTCACAAACTGAGTTTCAACAAGTGTTTAAAGCATTTCATTGAAGAAAGTATCAATTTGGCATCTGAGATCCTCAGCGATACCCCGTAACGCTGGGTACATCCTTTGAAGAATTCTAAGAACCTTCTCACAGAAAAGGGTGGCTAGAGGGCCTTTGGCCTTCTCTCTGGGTTCTTTGAAGTGTGGGTGGGGCCAAAAAAAGATTGTTGGGGTGAGGGAGGGGAGGAGGAGTGGCAATCAAGGGACAGAAAGAATAGCCGTGCAAAACCTTAGTTAGCCAAATGTATCACTTCTTCTAGGGATAGTGGGCCTCTCCTTTATACATGGCTACATCCCCACCCCTGAACCCCCACACACAGTGGAATAAATACATTTCGCTGATGTTGACTATGGCTCTCTATCCCCAGCTAGGCGAGGGAAAAGCATGGAAGGCAGCATTGAGAGACAGCGGATCCCTAGGAACAGCTGGTGAGGCTAGGATATGGGAGCTAGGACTCAGGTACTGGATTGAACGGAGTGGCAGTCACATAAACCGGCTGCGAAAGCCCAGACTCCAGATACAGTAGAGCCAGCGTGCCGCCCTGGCCCACCCCTCCTGCCGCAGGACTTTGGGCAAGTTATAGAACCTTCTTGTGCTCACATCTCCTCTGCGAGCTGGGGAACATAGCAACACTTTCTCACAGAGTGCCCAGGAGCGTTGAGGGGTAAAGCATGCAGAAGCACTTAGCCCGGGACCTGGCACCTACCAAGTACTCAATAAACGGGAGCTATTCACTAAAAATTCAAGACTGTCCTCCTTGATTCCAAAGAGTCTGTCACCTTGTGAACATTCTCTCATAGTTTTTATTATTGTTGTTGTTGTTGTTGTTTCTAGAACAGGTATTTGCAAAGCATATACAGGATGGGGCAGAAGTAGCTTTACAGTTGTTCATATGGAACATAGCATAATCTACACTAATAAGAGAGAAACATGGTAATTGGTGTACGACCGCTACCCTTCCCATTGGCTAATCAGTGAGATATGCAAATTAACTGACAGCCAAGATGGTGGGCGGCAGCCAGGCAGCTTGAAACTAACATGAGGCTTGCTTGCCTCAGTGACGGAGGAAACCAAAGTTCCCCGCCTGCCTTGCTGGCCTCTGAATGTGCAATTTGAAACATTTTAACAAATATAGAAGCTAAAAAAAACCCCAGAAATCAGCTTTCAGCAAGCTGGGATCTAAGAGCTGGAGTTGATACAGTGTTTCCATTATAGAACCAAAACAAACCAGATACCTTCTTTCAGCAGTGGAGGCCTAAGAGCTGGAGCCTTAGAGCTAAATCTGGCCCAGAATAAAAAAAAAAAAAAAAAAAAAAAAAAAAAAAAAAAAAAAAAAAAGAAAAAAAG
>NW_006383006.1:7093243-7095862 GCF_000327345.1 Myotis davidii
CCCCCCCCGCCCTCCCCCCCAGGCTGACAGGTCCTGATCACCTGCTCTGAGCCAGGCCTTGGGCTGAGATGGGGAACCAGGGGTGGGTAGCAGCACGTGGGCAGTGAGGGAAGGAGGAGCGGGGAAGATGGGGAGGCAAGGGACCTGATCGGCCCTGATTGCTGGCCAGGACTAGGGACCCTACCTGTGCATGAATTTTGTGCACCAAGCCTCTAGTTAATAAATAATAATACAAGAATAAACTGTGTTTCTCATACTGCCCGCTGCAATGCTTTGTTCACCACCTTCTCCGCATTCAGCGCCCCAGACCCTCACAAACCATGCAGCCTCCCAGCCTGCTGCGCAGTCAGAGGGCTCCCTGCCTCCTCCTGCTGTCCTCCTGGCTTAACTGGTTCTAGTTTGTTTCTGATTTTCTGGGAAATGTTTGACTTAGGCTCCTCGTCCCCAGAGCCAGCAGTGAGCGCCTCGGTTTCCCACTCGCTGAGCACATAATGGGCGCGCTGGGGAGTGGATGGTTCTACAGAGCGAGGAGGAGCCAGTCTGTGGGTAAAGGGTGCCCCGCGGAAACCTCACTGAGGCACTCCTTCCATTACCATGCTCCCAGCCTTCCTGTCTGCCACGGTTACCTTCAATTAAGCTTTGCTCTTTCAAACCCTTCGTCTGCCCCCAGGGCCATGAGCTTGCATCTGGCACAACCATCGCAGCCAGAGCTGGCCTGGAGCTCCTCCGAAATCTCCAAGTTCAGGGTCATTCTTTCCCTTGGATGTTTTCAGTTTGGGATCCTGAAGAGCTGATTTTGTCTCCTAACCACTCTGAAAACCCAGGCTACATCCAAAGCCCCCTAGCCAGCCACATTGGGGAGGGGGTAAACTGGAGGGGGTCGGACTGATAAAACAACTGCTCTGTGGTGGCCAGACATCCTCACTCCAGAGCACTTTTCTACTGACATCTTGAAACATCGCTCATTTTCTAACACTCCGTTCCACTTCCCCTCACTCCCACTCGCATACCCTAACAAGAATTGAAGTCTGCGTCCTTAGTCTTTACGTAATGGAAAAAGAAACGCTCCTGAAATGTATGCATACTGCCACCAGGTGGCATCAGAGGTCACAGTTCCATTGTGCCAGCTATCCGTGGTGAACAAAAGGAGAGTCCCCTCTCCTCAACCACCGCCACACACACACACACACACACACACATGGCCCTAACACGGAAGTCACAAATTGATAGTCTCATTGAGCTATGTTAGCTTTGGTTATATTACCCTCCACCAACCACACACACACACACACACACACACACACACACACACACACAATTCCAAATCTAGCAAGGCAGACATTAAACAAAATATTACAGACAGTTAAGTTACAATACTGGGAGGAAGTGTCCGGAGGCTAGTGTTTGGAGCCAGCAGGAACAGCGAAGCTCCCCACGATCCATGGGCGTCTCCACAATCTCCAGCCACCTTGCACTTGGTGGGGCCTTGTGACTAGGTCAGGGCAATGGGATATGAATGCAAATCACGGCTGACCCTTGAGAGCAAAGCAGAGGACAGCGAGTATAATATCTCCACGTGTCTCTCCTTTCTGTGATAGCTGGTGACATGGTGATGGGAGAGCTCTGTGGGCCAGAGCCCCTGAGGGTCAGCGAGGAGCAGAGCCTTCACTGATGTCCATGCCGCTTGACCCAAACTTCCACTGCTCATGTTGGATAGGCAGCATGAATCTTTACTTAAGTAAGCCACAGAGATTTGGGAGTTAATCCATTTCTGCAGCATAACTGAGTGCTCACTTTCTAGATGGAAGTAAGGGTGAGGTCTCTTCTCTAAGTCAGTGGGCCTTTGCATGAAAAGCACAGACTTGTGAGGATGGAGGAATTGCTACCTCCAACCCTGCTGAGATCAGTGAGAAGGAAGGGGAGCCTTCTAAGCAAAGAGGCTGGGTATGGTGACCATTTCTTACCACTGCAGGCAGGATACTGAGCACATGATAACAGGCAGAAGGGCATGATTGCAGGCCCAGGGTCAGGCCAGAGGAAGGCAGAACTCTGGGCAGCTGGTCCCAGCAGGGGTAACTCATAGACTGATGTTTCAAGCTGGCCACAGTGATGGCTATACGGTCTCTCTGTTTTTAGCAGCCACAAACATCATGAAAGAGAGTTGTCAGGTATTCAGTGATTGGCTAACCAGGCATCAGTATCCCACCAGTCAGCTGTCTTTTCAGTTATTATTATATATATATACTAGGGGCCCGGTGCACGGAATTCGTGCACTGCGTGGGGGCAGGGCAGTGTCCCTCAGCCCAGCCTGTCCCCTCTCACATACTGGGAGCACTCAGGCGTTGACCCCCATCACCCTCCAATCACAGGATCAGCCCCTTGCCCAGGCCTGACGCCTCTGACAGAGGTGTCAGGCCTGGGCAGGGGACCCTCTTTTCCCCCCATCACTGGTTCTGCCCCCAGCCCAGGCCTGATGCCTCGGCCAGAGGCGTAGACCCCCATCACCCTCCAATCGCCTGATCGGCCCCTTGCCCAGGCCTGACGCCTCCACCAGAGGTGTCAGGCTTGGACAGGGGACCCCCATCTCCCCCTGGTCACTGGCTCTGACCCACGCCCCGG
>NW_006383006.1:7096156-7103541 GCF_000327345.1 Myotis davidii
CACCCCTCGGGGGATGCCCACTTGCCAGCGAGGACCTGGCCTAAACTGCAGTTGGACATCCTTAGTGCTGCTGAGGAGGCAGGAGAGGCTCCCACCATCACCGCTGTACTGGTAGCCATCAGCCTAGCTTGTGGTTGAGCAGAGCTCCTCCCATGTGAGAGCGCCCTGACCACCAGGGGGCAGCTCCTGCATTGAGCGTCTGCCCCCTGGTGATCAGTGTGTGTCATAGTGACCAGTCTTTCACAGTCGCTCTGCTCTTAGGGTCAATTTGCATATTACCCTTTTATTATATAGGATAGAAGCCTGGTGCATGGGTGGGGGCTGGCTGGTTTGCCCTGAAGGGTGACCCGGATCAGGGTGGTGGTCCCGCTGGGGTGCCTGGCCAGCCTGGGTGAGGGGCTGGGGGCCATTTTCAGGCTAGCCACACTCCCTTCAGGGAGGGGTCACCCCTGGTGTACCTGGCCAGCCTGGGTGAGAGGCTGATGACTGTTTGCAGGATGGCCACAGCCCCTTCAGGATAGGGGTCCCCACTGGGGTGCCTGGCCAGCCTGGGTGAGGGACTGATGGCTATTTGTAGGCTGGCCACAGCCCTATCCACCCAAGCTCCCAGGGGAGGCTGGCTGGAAGCAGGCATCTGGGATTTATTTAGCTTCTATAATTGAAACTTTGTTGCCTTTTGCGGAGGCCACAGCTGACCAGAGCAGGCAGGAAGATTGGCTTCCTGCATCGCCGGGCCAACCAAGCCTCCTGCTTGCTCCAGCTCCGTGGCTGCCGGCTGCCAACTTGGTTGGGTTAATTTGCATATAGTTGCTCTGATCGGCTGGTTGGCATGGATTGGGCATAGTGAAGTTATGGTCAATTAGCATCATTGTTTTTTATTAGTGTAGATAATTTTACACAGAAATAAAATAGTAGAAAGAACACCCATTCACCCTTCACCTAGATTCACTAGTCTGTGCAAAAGAGTTTCTAAAAACCAATTGATCTTTCATATCAAGCATAGCTTTACCACCTTTCTCAAACTTTAATATTAAATACAAGTTTCATAAACCAGTTTTATATTTAGACTTGCAAAGTATATAGTGTAGCCTTAATATAGAAAGAGTTATTGTAAATTCATAAAGTATCATCTCTTGGAAAAATAGGCAAAGGCCATAAGTAGCCAGTTGACAAAAGAAGTGGAAACTCTGAAAAAAACTCAACCTCTAGTAATTAAATATAAATTGGAACCTCAGTTGCACCTAGCAGACAGACAAAGCATTTTGCATGAATGATAAAACTTGTGATGCAGACAATGTAGGAAATGGGCACTCATGCAATACTGCCAGTTCTGGAAATAGTGCAACATTCAGATTGGCTTCTCTGGCAAAAAAATACCAAAGTTTTGTGTTTTGTTTTTTTTAATGCACTTACCTTTTAACACAGCAATTTTAATTCTAGGCATTTATCTGTGGAAATAGGCAACAAAGTGTTGCTGACCCTCCCCTGAGAAAGAAGGGTATTTATTACAATGCTATTTCAGAAAAAATATCAAAAAGTAGGGATTTGTGCAAAAGAAATAATGGTGTTTCATACAAAGGCCTACCACTGCCTACATAGCACTCACCAAAGGCTAGGCTCTCTTTGTAACATTTTACATATGTAATCTCATCCTCCCAAGAGACAGGTACCATCAGCACTTCACAGGTGATGAAACTGAAGCTTACTCCCTCATCCCAGGTCTTAAAGCTGGGAAATGTGGCGCTATCCTCCCCTTGCCCCAGGCAGTCTGGCCCCAGAGGCTGCCCTCTTAGGCATGTGCTCTCCAGCTTCTCTCTGCAGCCCTTAAAATAACAGAAGAGATTTGTATTCACTTCATAGAAACGTGTTCACAGTGCAGGTATACCTCAGAGACACTGCGGGCTCCCTTCCAGACCACCACAATGAAGTGAGTGTCACAGTAGAGTGAGTCATCATCCTTTTGCAGGCAAAGAAAACACGAGATCTTTGAGGCACAATAAAGTGAAGCACAGTAAGACCAGGTATGCCTGTATCTGAATGAGAAAAATAGGAATGGAGCATTAGCTACAGTGTAGAAACCAATTTTTAAAAAGGGGATTATGTATATTTACATAAGAACATATAAAACATATTCCTCAATCAAAAGGTTAGGATTTGGGGGGACTTTTGCTTCTTTTGGTTTCCTCTTTATTTTCTAAGTTTTCTGCAATGATCATGTAATTCTTGTAATATAAAAATGTGAGTGATTCTCCCACTGCCCAAGTCTGCTTTCCCTTCTTTCCTTCTGTGGACACTGGTCCCAGGGACACTCCCTAATCCACATCCTGTACACTAAGCTTCATCCCGAGTCAGCTTCCCAGAGAACCTGACCTTCCAGGTGGGTGCCAGGAGTGGGCCAAGAAAGCTGGCGAGGATGGAGGAGCTGGCCGCTCACCAGCCAGCTGGCCATGGGGCCTCCCCATCCCTGTAGGCAGCTGCAGCACAGACAGCCCCAGATCGAATGATTGAACCAGGTTAGTGCACAGGAGGAAGGGAAGGCAATAGCAGGTGCCATGTGTTCGGTGTTAGAAAAGTATCAGAGAAAGAGTAATGTTCTGACTCTGTTGAAATTCTACGAAAAGAATATGCATTGCTGAACTAAGGCTGAGGGCAACCAGTAGGCACTTGAAAGCCAAATGGCAAAGCCAGAGGTTTGCCTTCAAGGCAAATGAAGCAGCTCTCCTCCCCTGCAGAGGGAGGGCAGGGAAAGTGGGGACTCAGGCCAGATCCAGGCCAGTGAAGGTTAAAACTCTCAGTCAAGGCAGGTCTGTTCTGCCAAACTCAGGAATTTGATTGGAAAATATGAATCCTGACCCATGGAATGGAATGTCTGGACTGATTTCCCCCAAACTCTTGAATTAATTTCCAGATTCCTCTAAACCAGTGGTACTCAACCTTCTGGCCCTTTAAATACAGTTCTCCTTGTTGTGACCCAACCATAAAATTATTTTCGTTGCTACTTCATAACTGTAATGTTGCTACTGTTATGAATCGTAATGTAAATATCTGATATGCAGGATGGTCTTAGGCGACCCCTGTGAAAGGGTCATTTGACCACCAAACGGGTCATGACCCACAGGTTGAGAACCGCTGCAAACCCTCTGAGCCTGGAGAAATGAACCACCTCCCCCATTAAGATCTAGGACCATTCCTTTGCTTAAACACAATGCAGAGGCCTCCACCTCACCCCTTACCTACTTGGCCTATGACTAGGATTAAGGTGCAGCCTCACCCAGCTGCAGACATGCTGGGCCAGATGAGGAAGAAAGGGACTCCACCTCCATAGGAGCCCCAGGCTTGCCTAGCAGGTCCATGCAGGGGACTGAATTCTGAGGGCACGTGATCATGGAGGCCAGAACGTAATATGGAATAAGAGGAAGTTTATTCATTTGGGAGTTTGCTTCTGAAATACAGATTTCAATATCCTGACAAGGATGCCAAGAAATGGAACATATTTGCTACTAAGCTGTTTCCTAGATGCATGAAGAAAGCAATGGTCTCTCTCAGTGAAAGTGAAATGCCAGAATTACCAGAGCAGATGCTGGAGGAAGGGACTGAAAGGCTCCAAGAAGGGGGCCTGCTGGAGTAGGCATGCTATGCTAGGCCAGAGTACCCACTAATGATTGCCCCTCACAGGAGAGCCCCAGTGCACCACTGAGCGGCACTCCACAGCACTGCATTCAGCGGTGCCCCTGCTTGTAGACCACTACAGGGAAGGGTGACGGTGGGAAAGGCAATTATAGAACTAAGTTTACCGATACTGATAGAGATGACAGGAACCCCACCCTACCCCCCAAACAGAGGCCAGCTGGTGGTGCCTATCAGAAAATAGATGGATCTAATTATCATAATGAGTGGTAGATTGGAGTAAGAGCAGGGGGCCTGGCCAAGATAGTTAGGGAAATAGTTACTAGAACATAGCAACCCCTAGAGGCAAAACACATGGGATTTAACAAAGGCACTCTGCACCTTACCCTCAAAGTAAACCAAACATGGGTGGTCAAGAGGCTGAGTGCACCTGCCCCAATAAAAATCCAAGACCCATCCCTTGCCCAGTGACTGCACCCAACCTAGGATTCAGACGAGGAATCAAGCAATGGAAGGAGAGGCTGGGTGCCCAGAAGGAAGAGCTTTGCAGAAGAAAGTCTACAAATGCCCCATTATGCATAAAAGGCTGCTAATAACATCAATTGTCATTAGAAAAAAATGCAAATTAGAACCACAATGAGACACCATTTCATACCCAGTAAAATGACAGTTACCAAAAAGACTGGAATTACAGAATGCTGGCCAAAATGGAGCATTTGATTTGGGGATCAAAACTCAATCTCGTCAGCATCAGGTGGTAGATCAGACATAGTCAGAGCATGTGGGTGGCGAACGCTGCCCTTCCCAAAGAGTTCATGTTATGACACTTTTTTCCATGGCTATTTTTTTTTTCATTTATTGAAAAACCTTTAATCCCACCATGAGGATATATAAACTCTGATAACCTTTTTTTTTGTAAACTTATTGATTTTTTTCCATGATATACAAGCTGTTTAGTGACCTACTTTTTTTAGACTTTATTTTAGCTTTACCGAAATATCAAGAAGATAGTACAGAGGGTTCCCATATACCGCTCCCTCAGTTTCCCCTGAGTATGGTACATTTGTTACAATTAATAAATCAATATTCATGCATATTTATTCATTGAAGTTCATATTTTATCCCGGTCTCCTTCATTTTTCCCTAGTTTTTCTGTTCCAGGGTCTCATCCAGGCGCCATATTGTATTTAGTTGTCATGTCTCCTTAGGCTCCTCTTGGCTGTGGTGGTTTCTTACATGGTCCTTGTTTTTGATGACTTTTTATGGCCTAGTAATATCTCATTGTATAAATGTTCCACAGCTTTTTTTATCCACTGGTCTATTGATGGGCACTTGAGCTGCTTCCATTTACAATAGCATGGATGGACCTAGATGAATGACTAAGTGAATAAGTCAGTCAGAGAAAGACAAATACCATATTACTTCAATTATATGTGGAATCTAAAGAACAATATAAATGAACAAACGAAACAGAAACTAATTCATAGATACAGAGAACGGACTGATGGTTGCCAGAGGGGAGGAATGTTAGGGGACTAGGTGAAAAAGGTAAAGGGATTAAGAAATACAGATTGGTAGTTACAAAGTAGTCATGGGGAAGTAAAGTATAGCATAGGAAATATAGTCAATAATATTGTAATAACTATGCATGTTACAAGTTGGGCTCTAGAAATATCAGAGAGAACACTTTCTAAAATACAGTAAACCCTTGACTTTGTGGACCTCAATTTAACGGACTCTAGATTTAATAGACAAAATTTCCAGTTTGTATGTCATATGTGAAAATTAACACCTTGTTAGTTTTAAAATGCTTTTAACCATTTTTTTGTTATTGATTCACTATTATTTTTAAAAAATTTTAGTGAGTAGGCCATATGTTGGAAAAAAACACTGTAGTAATTTTGCTGATATAAATAAACATTACATATCTACAACTATAATCTACATATTTAACATACTTAAATCCAAGAGTCACCGCTGGTGAACAATGTTCTGTGAATGACTAACACACGGTCACATTTAGTTCTGTTTTACTGGGTGTGACTTTCTGCAGCAGATTTAACACGCAGCCACACCCTAGCCATTTACTCCAGGCGACTGGTGAGTGCATGCGTTTACGGGACCTATTCAATATAAACTTAAAATGTTTAATACATATAGAAAAGTTTCCTGTTCAATTGAACTTTTCATACACACTTAATTTTAATTACACAATTTTAATTTGTCAATTTTTTAATTGACGTATTTGGAAAATCTACTTGATTACCTAACAGACTTTTGGCTTTAAGGGACACCCCCTAGCCTAAATTAGTGTGTTATATCAAGGTTTTACGGTTAAATGATTGTCTGACCACTATGCTCTACACCTACATCTAATACAAAGTCATAGAGGATGTAACTATAATAAAAAATTAAAAATAATATTTATTTTAGAGAGAGAAAAAGGGGGAGGGAGAGAGAGATAATTGGGGCAGGGAGAGAAAGACATTGATTTGTTGTTCCACTTATTTATGCAGTCATTGGTTGATTCTTGTATGTGTCCTGACCAGGGATTAAAGTTGCAACCTTCTTTATCAGGATGATGCTCTAACCAACTGAGCTACCCAACAAGGTAATATAAAATAATTTTCTAAAAAGGAAAAAAAAAGATCTACTCTGCACTGCAGTCCCTGTGAAGAAACCTAGCAGTTATCATCATCAGTAGCTTTTATTTCATTAGCATCCATTTGAGTGGCATGGCACTGCTGTCCCCATTTCAAGGACGCCTAAGTCTTGTTTTAGTTTAATAAAGATGTTTTTATAATCCCTTTATAATCCTTGTATTTTAATAAAATACCAAAGCACAATTAGCTTTTGTGAGGGTAATTGTAATTGGCATTAAGATGTTATTTGTGCTTGAGATTTCTTTCTCTCAAACACAAAAGTAGAACCACAGGATGGAGAAGGCATGCTCCATTGACTAACAATAGAAACGCTGGCAGCTGCTCTTCTTGGTATACATTTAGGGCACTTCTGTTGTCTTATAAATACCTCCAGCTAAACAAATGGAAAGAACATTTGAGGGGGGGAAAGATGGTTTGCTGTGTGAAAAATATCTGAGGAGTTTTTCACATGGAGGTATAACTGCATACGGTAAGATACATGGACCAATGATCACTTTGATGAGCTTTGACAACTGTATTCCATCATCCACTGCCCCAAACAAAGCAAGGAGCATCTCCAATGGCCAGAGGTGCCCCTGTGCCCCTTCCAGGGAACCCGCCCTTCCTTCTCTCCAGAGAAACCGCTTTCTGATTTCACTGATTTGTTTTCCTCACACTTACACTTTGTACAACTGATCGGACCATTTGTGATCTTTTGTGCCTAGCTTCTTTCAATGAACTTAATTTTCGAGATTAACTACCCAGAATGGTACTTTACCGCCCAGTTCAAGGGAGGTCATAGCCCCCTGGCATCTGCGCTAGGCTGGCCCATTGTGGCGTTTATTCCTGCAGCTCAGCTCTCTTTAGGTGGGACACCGACCATCCAGAGCTTCTCCAGGAGGAGGTTCTGGAGGTCAGTGAAGACTGAGGAGCAGCTGAGAGGGTTCGGGCCTAGAAAAAAGACTTTATGATGAAGAATCTACACTAATAAAAGAGAAACATGGTAATTGGGGTACGACCGCTACCCTTCCCATTGGCTAATCAGGGCGATATGCAAATTAACTGACAGCCAAGATGGCGGCCAGCAGCCAGGCAGCTTGAAACTAACATGAGGCT
>NW_006383006.1:7104405-7116448 GCF_000327345.1 Myotis davidii
GGCTGCCCGTCTGCCCCCCGGGAGCAGGCCTAAGCCAGCAGGGCGTTATCTCCCGAGGGGTCCCAGACTGCGAGAGGGCACAGGCCGGGCTGAGGGACCCCTCTCCCCCCCAAGTGCACAAATTTTTGTGCACCGGGCCTCTAGTCTATAATAATAAAAGCGAATATACTAATTAGACCGGAAGACTTTCCGACAACCTTCCGGATGAAGCTGAAGCGGCAGGGGCCGAGGCAGAGGCAGCCCCACGGTGGCAGCAGGGGCTGAGCCTCTTGTAGGCATTTCGTGCATTTGGCCCCTAGTATAGAAGAAAAAGAGAGGCAAAAACAGTGGCATAATATTAGTCCTTTGAAGGAGAAAATCGATTTTGTGTGTGTGTGTGTGTGTGTGTGTGTGTGTGTGTGTGTGTAGCTCGAGATTTAGAAATTCCCAGAGACAGTTTTCAGCTCCATATAAAAAGGAATATTGTCAACAGCAGGTCACTGGGGTACCTTGAACAGTAGTCAAGTCTCTAATCACAGAGACTGCTCAAGAAGGCTCGTAGCCATGTATCATGAATGCTACTCAAACAAATCCCCACCAGGTGGGAAAGGACATCTTCTTATGACTGTGGTTTTCGATTTAGACAAAGCTGGGCCTTACCCGCACTTTAGACTAGTTGATCACTGTGTTTTCTTATCTTGTATATTTCACATTGGCAACAAGGTCACATGGTTTTCACTTGAAGTATCTCAGAACCAGCTGCTGCCATCAAAATTTACCAATCCTAAGTAGTCAGGACTCCTAGTGTGGATTTTGTGTTATTTTCAAAGCATTCTCTAGAAGAAAGAGTCCTTCCCGGCCTTGCCCCCAAAGTTCCCCCACAGGCTATGAGAGGTCTTCATCTCTAACAGATGTAAACACAGTATCCACAAGGGTTTGCCTTGTCCTCCTTCAAGATCCGGCTTGCAACTGAAATGAAAAATCAGAGCTCTGCAAATCTTTCGCAATTGCCCTCAGTGTGTGAGATAAATACTAGTACAAAAGAGGAAGCAATGAGAAGAGAGGAAACATTTATAAGAGAAGATGGCTGTCCTTCAGGTAGCTGAAAGTTCTCCTAATCTGTCTTCAGATCCCGCACACCCTTCCTCCCCATCTCCTAGCCCACTGCCAGTTAGCAGAGGCCCAGCCACTCGCTGTAGATATCTAAGTGCTCCAACCCCAGGCAACTGTTCTCAGAAGAAAAGAAAGCAGAGGAAATAAGTTGATCATAATCTATCAGATCCTAAGTTGACTTCTTAAAACCTTCTACAAATCCCAATTTTTAAAAAATGTTTTAAAAATATATTTTATTGATTTTTTAGAGAGAGGAAGGGAGAGGAATAGAGAGTTAGAAATATCAATAAGAGAGAAACATCGATCAGCTGCCTCCTGCACACCCCCTACTGGGAATGTGCCCGCAACCAAGGTACATGCCCTTGACCGAAATCAAACCTGGGACCTTTCAGTCCGCAGGCCGATGCTCTATCCACTGAGCCAAACTGGTTAGGGCTACAAATCCCAATTTTAACAAGCATCTTCAGTGCCTTCATAATCTGTTATTTGCATTTTCCCTCCCCTAGCTACCTTTAAGCTCCAATCCATCAGACAAATACTTCAAACATTGATACGATGCAGGGAACTGCCCCTCCGAAAGAAAGAAAGAAAGAAAGAAAGAAAGAAAGAAAGAAAGAAAGAAAGAAAGAAAGAAAGAAAGAAAAACACACCTTTGAGAAGCCTGCCAGTGAATCTCACCCACTTGCTTAACTGCCTGACTCCACTTCTCACAGTTTGTAAACAGCCAGGATGTGCCAGTGTGACCTCATTTATATACTGCCTCATAAACACAGCAGCCTCGTCTTCATAGATACATGCGATGTTTCATAACACCAACTCAACAAACACCTCCTTTAATTTTCCATCCACAGACTTTGGACAATGTGATCTTTAAGGTGAAAGCCGAAAGGCCTCCCACATTGCAGCCCCAAGTTGTGCCCTGAGAGAGTGCATTTCCAGTGCCTCTTCCCAGGCTCTGGAGGCCAAGAAAGATCTGATCCTTGTAGTGGTTCCTTCCTCCCAGCCGAACCCCTGGAGGAGAACTAAAGGTCAGGATAGGGCTACAGAAGCATTCAGATGGGCATGCAAAATAGCTAGAGCTACCGTGTCTCTTTAGAGCTGAGTGTGCTTTCAGAGTCTAGCTGGCTATTCTGCCAAAGGGGGAAGTGGCTTACCCACTGCCTCCCTGTTAATGAGGGGCAGAGCTAGGGCAGGAACCCACATTCCCCGATTTGCGCGTAACTTACCTTATGCAAGGAGTTAAATGTGGGTAAGGAAAGGTTATTGGATCCGTGGGAAACTGATGTAACACAAGAACTTACAGAGCCTGACATTGACTCCCTGGAGCCAGTTTCTCATCAGGGAAAAAGCATATTAATATCTCACTTAAAGCTTCTGTAACAAGGACATAATGCATGTAGACGGCCTGCTGCTTATGGACATGCACCACATAAAGTTTTCCGTGTCGCTTTTTGTCATTTAGCCAGCCTCTGGCATTCATTTTAGGTTTATGTCACCCCCAGCACACTAAAAATTGCCGCAGATATTTGGAATACGAGGCTTAGCTAACTCGATGTGCAACATCAAAATCCTCCTCTTTAACGTGAATACTTTTTAAGTTATTTTTCTAGATTGTCTAGACTGGTGTCAAACAAAATTAGAAGAAATGTTCTCAGGCTCTTTGTGGCTCTTAACTTCTGTTGGAAACAGCTGGGGCTTGTTTTTCACCTTTGAAGAAGACAAAGGCTTGTAATTTTGCAAGTGCATTGGCAGGTAGCACACGTGAAAAAAATCCCGGCGTGGGACAGGATACCTGGATGGAAACTTTTTCCTCCCTGAGAGTCTCTTGCTTTCATTTCCGAATCCATTTGTAGAACATGAAGACCTTGCCAGAACTGGGAAGGGATGAGAGATGGGGGTAGGGGTAAGGGGGGTGACACTGTGCTTTGTTGCTAGGAGGTGGGAAATAGTGGGAGTCAGAGAGCTCTGCAGTGCTTGGGTGACATGAACAAGCCCAGAGCCTCGCCTGGGCTTTGGGGACATTCCCACTGGTTCCCCAGTTGTGTGGCTGAACTCTGACTCAGAGAAGGAGGTGGTGAAGTCATCAGCTAATGAACCAATGCGCCAGCAGACAAGGCCAAGTCAGTGGCCTGCTCTCCCCCATGTCCCCTCCCGCAGTGAGCACGCAGCACACACGTCCCCAAGTTGTAGCCCATCTTCTTATGACTTCCCCTTGGTGCTCTTCATAACCTGATTTCACTTCTAAAAAACATGCTGTGGGGGAGGAAACACGCAGAGAAGTCTGGCCCAGCTCTGCATCTCCCTCCCTCCCTCCCCACTCCAGATGGTTCTAGTTGCGAAAGTTTACATTCTGGGCTTTCAGATATGTTTATATTTTGCCTTGAAAAGCTACCATGCTCCACAGCCCCTCTCTCTCTGGTCCACTCAGAGCCTTCTGCTGTGCTGCTCTCTCCCGCACAGGGCTAGTTACTTTGCTTCAGCGTACATTACCACTTTTTAATCGTGACTCTAAAATAACATGTACTGTTATCCTAATTTTAGAGAGGGAAAACAGATACTTCAGAGAGATTATTCTCTCAGTGCAGAAACAAAATTCCTTACCAGGTTTGTCTCCATAATATTGCCCATTCTATAATCATGTCTCTATAAACAGAAGCCTCAATTAAAAGAAATTTTAATTTTCTATCTTAAGAAAATAAACTGAGGCTATGGATTTCTTTCTAAAGCAATGCAGTGACATTTGTGGCTGCCCATCCCCAAATCCATCGCCATCTTCTTTCTTCCTAATATAAGGCCACACAGCCCACGTCTCCTAGAGGAGCTGACCCCACCGGCAGGTCCAGGATGGGATCGCTGGTGTAAGAATGATCCCATACCTCTTGTCAGCCACTGGCTCAGAAATGGACATGTGACCCAATTCTGGCCAATATGTCATGAGGAGATTCTATGGGGGTCCTCTGAAAACTTCTCCTGCTCTTAAGAAAGAACCACATCTAATGACTCTCTCTCCTACTGGACGTGAGCAAGGAAGCAAACAGCCACAAGGACTACTGGCAGCCTTCCTGCCATAAGAGGAGTTGAGAATGAAGACATACTGGGCATGTCACAGAGGACAGATGAGAGTAAAATAATAAGACATCACTTTATGATATCACTAAAGCATTAAATCAATATATTAGTTCTAATTAAAGAAGTATTAGCCTCAAACAGTGTGAGTAATGACCCGTTGGAAGTTTCTCAGTCCCCTGAAAGCAACCATCCACCTCTAGACTTCCTACCTAATAAGCAAATGCATTTTCATTTCACGTTAACAGGTTTTATTTAGCTTTTCTATTCTTTACAGATAAAGGCATCTTTGATTAATGCTGGGATCTGTCACATCTCCTGCATCCACGTAACTATGAGGTCATCATTCACATCTGGAATGATGGTGGAGAGGCACCACACAACCCTTAGTCAACAAAACCAAGTCTGGCTTGGCTGTGGCAAGCTTTGTGTGGGGCATTAAGGATGGCCACAAATCTTTTGTCATTGGGACACCATAGAGAGATGAAATCAATTTCCCCTTTCCTTGAGTTCGTGCTGGCCTTGTGACCAACAGGATGCAGTGGTAGTGACACTGAATGACTCTGAGGCTGAGCCTTAAGAAAACTGCAGCTTCAGCATGCCACTTGGAACACTCCCTCTTAGAACCCAGCCTAGCCTGTGACCACCTAGCTTGCTTGCCCAGAGGGAGAGGAAGAGGAAGGAGGGAGAAGGGCCAGGGGGAGAGTAGGGGAGGGGAGGGGAGGGGAAGGAAGGGAAAGGGAGGGGAGGGGAAAGCAGAACCCTCGCCCATCTAGAAACTTCATTCCTCAGGACCTGTATTCCCTGAGTGCCTCAGCGAATGCAGGTGGATGTCTGTGAGCTGGGACCAGGGGCTTCATCCTGTTGCTTCTTTTTCTCCTCTATCCTCCTCAGATCTTGGGTGCTCACAAAGTTTTCAAAAGATTAAAGAAAATGTATGGGAGGATGATAGACAATTAAGGGGAGCCCACTCCCTTGGTCTTGTGTGCTTGCCACACACACACACACACACACACACACACACACACACAATGTCCTTCAAGTTCGTGTTCTCCTCGGTTTCTAGTCACTGTGCTTAGCTTGGCAGAACAGCAATTATTCAAGTATTTATTCCATAAAAAATCAGTAGAATTTGAATTAGCAACCAGTTTTTTTTTAAGCTGAGCTGACATTTTGCGTTAATTTTTGTCATATTTTAACTAGGGATTATTTTAACTAGGGATTTATGACAGGAAAGGAATAGTTCTAATTAAATAAGTATTAGCCTCAAACAGTGTGAATAATGACCCGCTGGAAGTTTCTCAGTCCCCTAATAGCTAATTAACAGCTCATAACTGGGTTCCCTTTGTGTCCCAAGGCAAGTGTGAAAAGGAGGCCTTGACTGATTAATGAGATCGGCTCCAACAGGATTAAAAATGAAAATTGGCTTTGTGGACTCCAGACCTGCAAATCCCCTCCACGTTATCAGAAAGGCTTACTTGTAAGGCTTCCTGGGTGATCACTGGGAACAGAGAGTGCAGAGCCAAAGGCACTGATCTGTTGGTGGCCTCCTGGTGACCCCTTTTCCAGCAGCCCCGACAGAGGACAGCATGCCAGTGGGAGGGAAACGGCCTCACCAAGATCATGGTGTCCATAGGGTTTGAGAGGCAAAGCCAAATAGCCTTTGTAAAGACTTTTTTCTTTTGTTGTGTTTGTATTTCAGGAAAAATTTTAAGGCGGGCAGACAAGCTAGAAGCCAATAAATACATTCTAGAATGTATGAGAAGTTCTTCTCCCTCCATCTGAGCTGAAGCCCAACTTTTCCTCATTTAAAGGGTTTTGCTCAGCTCTCCTGAGGCAAGAGTGAGCCCACACCAAGCCACCTCCCACATAACACTTCCTCTGGCACTTACCAGAACATGGTTTTGAAAAGCAGTCGTGGACTCTGGAAAAACGTTGCCTGTTTTTCTCAGAAGCCCCTCTTCACTGGAGAGAACCACATCCCTTTCATGGAGCTGAGAGCTGTGGTCACATTGGCGAAGCCCTGGGCAGGCCCTTGCTTTTACCACCAACAAACCCCAGAAACTAAAATAGTCCATGAAGCCAACATCTATTTCTCAGTAGAATTCCATTCAGTGCACAAAATTGCCTTTAGTCTTGGGAGTGGGGGGGGACTGGTGGGGAGGGGTCACAGACAGATTATCAGGAAATTCAAATCCTCTCAGAGCAGCAGGCCCACTCTCACCCCACCCCACCCCACCCCACCCCACCCCACATTGGAACTGAGAACACGTTCTAAGGGTGGGCCAGAGCAAGGCCACAGTTGTAGGGGTACCGGTGTGGGGTCTTTATCACATGGCTGACCCACAAACGACAGGTTAAATGTAGAGGGTGGAGGAGGAACTACCTCCTTTCTGAGTTGACAAATAAATTTATGACCTGCCATAGTCAAGAAATGGGATGCTATCTGTTAACCACATAGACTGTCACTGTTCAAAAACATAGGACTTTATTGAATTGAATCTTTATTATTTTAAAAGGCATTAGAAACTGTAGTGCTTTCGATTTCTCATAATAAACCTTATCAAAAAGCAAATAAGAGTTAATTAATAGATCAGAAGATTGGGAGACCGATTTTTCCAGTCTGAGTGCATTATGCTCACCCCGCATTCCAAAAGAAGATTCCTTACCTTCCAATATCTTCTGTCTTCTCCCTACCATCTTAACCATGGCCAACATAGAACCAGGGCAAAGTCACACAATTGTTTTTCCTCTCCTTCAAGAAATCCACATTTAAAAATAATGTACGGAGAACACCTAGGCATTGTATAATCCTATACTGGGCTTAATGACAACCTATTTGGTTTACTGCCAAGAAAAGTGTTAACTCTCAAGGGAGACGGAGACACACTTAATTAACACTCCCTCGAGGTGAGCAGAAGTGCTCTCCTAGGCTGGATAGAATCTCATTTTCTTCCCAACATGTGACTTGGGACTGACACTTAAAAATTGTCAACAGTAATTTGGGAAAGGGAATGTGTCTCTTTAGTTATGTTCAGCAGCAGCATGTACTCAGCACACTTTGGTGCAGAACTCTGTCTGCATGAGCTTCTGTGGAACAAATAACAACTGTGTCTGCCCTCAGTTAGTTGATCAGGTGATGTAGGGAATTAGGACCAGCACAGATTACACTGTGAAGGGAAGCCCATAAAAAGCAATATTACATCAGGGCAGTAGTCGGCAAACTGTGGCTCATGAGCCACATGCGACTCTTTGGCCCCTTGAGTGTGGCTCTTCCTAAGCCTTAGGAGTACCCTAATTAAGTTAATAACAATGTACCTACCTATATAGTTTAAGTTTAAAAAATTTGGCTCTCGAAAGAAATTTCAATCTTTGTACTGTTGATATTTGGCTCTGTTGACTAATGAGTTTGCCGACCACTGCATTAGGGTAATTGTGTGTGTGTATGGAGTCTGAATGACTAAAGGATGGCCATCTTTTAAAATAGTGTATGGAAAGAAGTGGTGGGTGAGACTTAACAGCAGAGAGGGGTGAGCAAGTGCGTCCTGTCCTGTACAGGGACTAGCCAGAAAATTTGATCCAGCAAGAACATAAAGAGGTCCAAACTTTCATGGCACAAGAAGCAAGAAAATAGTATAATATTTTAAGTTATAAATGTACAGTATGCTAGGCATAGCTAGGGAAAAACAAAATAACTCTTTCAAAATGCAGTCCGTATCAAGAACAAGAGAAGCCCAGGTGTTCCTTGCTGTATTATTCATGTTAAAGGCATCTCAGGACAGGGTGCCTCATGCCTGGCGGCATATTTTGAAGCCTTCACTCTTATTTCACTTTGAAGGGCTATTGGTTTTGGCCAGATAGTAAAATCAGACACTTTCAATTAGTGAAAAATCAGCAGCATTTCTGGAGGACTTGGAAATATTACCATTCTAAAATCCTTCATCCGGCTGTTAAATCACTAAATCCAGAGTGAGCCAGAATTTTCATTTTCTCAAGATCTAAAAAAGTTGATCTGACATTTGGTTTCTAATCATTTTCATAGCTCCCTCTCACATTATATACCCAGCTTATAGAATTGTATGATTTAAAAGGTCATTTTAAGGGTCATTTAGTCTAGTTCTCTCATTTTAAAAGAGTGCCAAAGTGGGGCCTCACAGGAGCTCTGTGACTTGCCATGGGCATGAACAAATTAGTAAACTGTCTTCTTTCAGAGGCATTGAGGCCTATAGTTCTCTTTCCTGGGTCTTTTCCCTCACCCCAATAAAATCTAGGAAGAAAATGCTTGCGAACAGTAAAAAATTACCTTCACCACAATAAAGAGGTGAATCATGTACCAAAATTTCTCTCCCACCCATCCTTTTTTATGCACTTCACATTAAAACATCCTTTTTTTTTAATTCTGTGAAGAAAAAAACAACCTTTAAGGGTCAAAGTGTCTTAATTCAGTCAATGTGGAAAGAGGGAAGTAAAAAAAGAGCTCTCCAAGGATAATCACAATGAGAACAAAAGCTATTCCAAATTATGCAATACATTATAATTATGCTAACAAATTGCTCTTCAGCTGGAGGTGTCAATGGAAAGCGTTACAGTTTTTAAATAGTTCTGTTCTTGATGGGAATTCACGAGCATTGGAGGTGCTCATGTGTGTGCATTTATATTTAGACAAATCATGGGGCTGTAAGCATCCATCCAGACCTCTGGATCCTTTCCCCTGCAATAAAAAATTAATGGATAATAATAAGAAGAAAAAGAACTGTCTTGATGTGCATGCAGGCATTGCCCTGATGGTGTGATCCTTGAGGGAAAAAACAAAACAAAAAAACAGTAGCTCTAAATTCTTGCCCTATGCTGTTTGTCCACCTGCAGATGAAGCCAATGGAGGAACAAGCAGTTGAGTATGTTCCAAAAGTGAATGGAAAACAATGCTAGAAGCAAAAAAAATAAATTATGAGAAAGTGCAACATATTGATGTTATCTAAGTAGCTCTCTGAGCAGAGCATTTTTGGAAATACAACAAAGCAGACTTTTCTTACCTAAAGAATTGAGGAAGTCAATGGTTTTAGCTATTGGTTCTAATAAGAGTCAAGATTTACAAAAAATATTACTTTTAAGGGTTGTTCTGAGTTTTAAATTCCTACTTTTGGGTCTCTCATTTTTTTTCTTTCTTACTTCAAACTTTGACTGACTCAACTGTTTGCTGTTGTTAATGTTTTTGTGCTTATGTATCAATGGTTCCCAACCTAGCTTCACATTAGAATCCCCTAAGGAATCTTAATTGAGTGCCCCCACCACCACCACCGCCCCCCGCACTCCAGTTAAGACCAATTATATCAGCATCTCTAAGTCTGGGCATCAGTATTTAGGAAAGTTCCCTTGATGTGTCTATGTGTAGCCATGAGTGAGAACTCCTCTTGGTGTAGACAGTATAACAAGATCATTCTGTAGAAACTTCAGTTAAAATCAGTTTTGCTTATTAAGTTAGTCCAAAGTTCTGTGTGTGTGAACAGGCCTCTTGTGGAACATGACACCAATGTGCCTATTATAAGACCTGTAGATATCATTGGATGACACTAGGGTTTATAGAAAACTCCGGAGTTTAGTTACTTCAAGTCTGGGACCATTTCCTGATATGGACAATGCACTCTGGTTTGTGCTACATTTCTACCTCATTATATGGTTTTGTAAGACAGTTGCTTGTCAAAATCTTTTTCCAAACTGACCACAAGCTCTTCCCACTCACAATGGCCCTGGAACTCCTTTTGCACAGTAGGCCTGCTCTAGACAGGTGTATCTATAAGAGACATAAGGCATTCCTTCCCAGAGCCCAGGTTTTAGAAGTAGATTGGCAACACTTAGCTTCAAGAAAGAGGGGCATAAGCTTATGTGATATCAGTTGCTGCTTTCAGTAGTATTTGTCTCCCCACCATGACTTTGTAAACTGAGTCTGTACTGAGTGTGGGATGGGAAACTCTGAGCTCAGGTGGGGACAGAGGGCAAGGAGGACGGTGCTGAGGGCTAGGGGCAGCAGCATGCAATGGTGACCCGTGAATTACATTCTATGTGTGAGTGACCATGGAAACCTGGGCTTTAAATATTTGTACTAGAATCTTTCTTTGGAATATTATGTATATTCTAAACATACATATACCAATATATAAGGTGTCCCCAAAATGTATACATATACTTTATATAATTATAAAGTCAGTGTTTATTAAAGTAATTTAATTTTCAAAATTTCAGTCATTATCTGTGACTTCATTGTATAATAAAGAGCTCAGGTGGGTCTGCCTTCAATCATCATACCATGTGGGAAAGCCCTTAGCCAGGGGCTAGTGCTGAAATTCAGGCCTAGAACATTACTTACAAGTAGACTGCCCAGAAAGTGCTATTTTTGAATTGCCCTCTTGGGGAGGAAAGTTAAACAAAATGCAATTTTTAAAAAATTTCATCAGGTGAGATATTCTGTACTCCAGAAGGAATGGGAAGAAGAGGGAAGACTGACAGAGTACAAGAATAGAACATTCTAATTAAAACTATAAAGTGAGAAATTTTCAGGGGAGTACCCTTCCTTGAAAAGATATTTAAATTGGAAAATTCGAAGAGAAATGACAATAGATGTTGGTATAGGGTCCTCATGGACAAACTGTGGTTAGTTTGCATATATCACACTAAAAACACTGGCCACTCAAATAATCTTTGGACCATGATTTCCCCTTGATCCAAGCCTTGTGAAAAGGATGACACAAATAAAGGAAGAAAGAGCCTATGCATATTATCAATCCATCAGCAGAGACAAAAAACTGGTCATCTTGACTTTCAAATGTTATTAACAACTTGAAAAAGTGAAGAGAAGCACATGAAGCAGAACAAGTCAAGCCAATAAATAATAAGTGCTTTAAAAAACAAATAGGACCACACTCTCTGATAGGGTGTGGGTATACCAGAAAGAAGGGTGACACTGGGACCTTCACCTGGAGTCTATGTCAGAATTTGTGTCCTGAGGAAAGAGTGTTTTTTCAATAATTGTGACAACTGGATTTTTCTCTCCTTACATGCATTGATTTATCTATTAGTTAGTAAAAACTCAGAGAGCTCCTATAGACCAAAATAGATAACATAGCTCCCCAAAATTGGACAAATGTCATGAAAATGTCCTACAAGAAAACAGCAGGGCTGACTTTGCTACCTCTCCTGGTAAAAGCTCTCCATCAGCTTCAATGTGAGGTCAATGAGAGGGTGAATTTTTCAGATCTGTCAGGGTGTCAACATATTTTTGAAATTAATAAAAAAGAAAAAGCATTTAAAATATAGATTCACATCCACTGTTATTAACAAGGAGCCATGTCCCTAAGTGAATATTTTCCTTTGAGATATAAGCTAATAATAACATGAAGACATGACAATTAGTATATTTTAAAATATTATTTCATTTTTACCTCATCTTTTAAATTTCTCTTATTTCTGTATAATGTTGTAGAGCAATTACATGTATATATTTTAAAGAATCAATAAATACATGTTCTGGGAGATGTGCTAGAAAATGCTCTGCTGGAACGGGTATGTAATCAGAGAAGCAGAGATCACTGGTTTACTTATGAAGTAGCAGAAATTCAGAGAAAGAAAGGTCAGTAGGAGCTGAGGTCAGGAGAGTTTCATAGAATTTGGATTTGGAGGATGAGGATGCATAGAGAAGGCATATCCAGATGAAAGAAAAAGTTTCAACAAAGGCATAAATGAAATAATGTTAGATGGCAGATATGTCTGATCTGAGAACTGGCTGTAAGGATGAATAAAGGCATAACAGTTCAGTTTGGGGCATACCTGCCTCCTAATAACAGGAAGACAGAAAGTCTGTTAGACTTCTCTTCCAGTCTTACCCTCACTC
>NW_006383006.1:7116460-7118865 GCF_000327345.1 Myotis davidii
GTCTTACCCTCTCTTCCCTTCAATTCTGTCTTTCTATACCTTAGCTATCTTCTCTGTAGATGGCCCCATACATATCTCTATCTCCATGCTGACTTTTCCAGGTACCAGTTGGTTATCTCCTCAAATGTCTATGACTTATCAGATTTCACAAGTTCAAGAAACTGTATTAGACTGAAAGAACCTCATCTCCAGTCTCCATCTTCAAATAGCCTACCACTCTGCATCTCAGTCAAGTAGAAGGATCAGTTTAATGCATGTATATTTATTGTCCCAAAACCTACGTTTTACATCTGTTTAAAAAAACTAAAAGCAACTACTCATTCAACAAATATTGATTAAGCACCTACCATGTGCTAGCTACTGATAACAGCATCCAGGATACATCAGTGGAAAAAACACACACAATGATCTCTGACGTAGAGAAGCAAGGACATCTATATTTAAGAAAATAAACAACTTATCCTACAGGTAAAATTAACTGTCAAGTCCACCAATTAACTGATCTTAGAGAAAGAGTTGCCTGAGCTACTTAGCAGCAGCATCTTTCACGTTACAGGGCAGTATGCTGTTTTTGAAGCCAAGTCAATCTGGCTTCAAATATCAACTTCCTCACCAATAAGCTAATCTAAAGTCTCTTTTCTCCTCAGCAAAGTGGTAATTAAAAATACAAAATTGGGATGTTGCAGGTTTCTATAAAATGCAATCTTGGCCTTACTGAGAGGTGGTATGTGTGTGTTTATATAACATATAAATACATTAAATTGAAAAGATGATTTGGGATGAGGAGGGTTTAGGGAAGAATCCCTCCCAAATCAATGCTGCCTCCTCTATGGAAGTTTCTCAACCTTTCAGTCAGAATTCATTTTTCCTGGGCCCTTAGTTTAATTTCTAGACCACAGTGGTTTTTACTGTGGTGATTTTTTTTTTTGGAGGGAGGGGTTGATTTAAACTAAAAACATTTATTTTCTCAGTTCTGGAGGGTAGAAGTGAAAGTTCAAAGCAGATATGGTTCCTTGTGAGCCTTTCTCTTTGTCTTGTAAATGGCTGCTGTCTTGTTGCCTCTTCACCTGGTCTTTTCTCTTTGATCTTTTTTTGTGTCCAAATTTTCTTATAAGGATATCCGTCAAATTAGATTAGGGCCCAACATAACCTTATTTTAACTTAATCATTTTAAAGGGCCCATCTCCAAATATAGTCACATTGTGAGGTGCTAGGAGTTAGGGTTTCAATGTATAAATTTTGGGGAGATAACACTTACCAACAACTTGAAATGATTAGTAGTTTCCATTTGCATTTTCCTGCTGTGGTGATTTTCATATCTCCCTCTCTACACCTCTTGAAGGCTGTGTCTTGTCATTCTTCATGGCCTTTTCAGCATTCATTATGATGCCAACCACAAATATAGGCCTCAGTGAATTCAGTAGCAATTGAGTGCATCAGGGAAACATCTCAGCAAGACATTCTATATGGCTGGAGGAGAGACTTTGGGATAGATTCTGCATTAGCCAGCTTGGACTATCATAACAAAACTAGAGGCCTAGTGCATGAAATTCATGCAGGTTAACCTGCCTCGCAGCCTCCCCGCCTCCTCCTTCCCTCACTCCCTCAGCACCCCACAGCCACTGCTGGTCGCCCGCCATGTTCCGTGCCGCCTCCTGGTGGTCAGCGCACATCATAGCGAGAGGTAGAACTCCCGAGTGAGCAATTTGCATATTAGCCTTTTATATCTATAGACTAGGGGCCCAGTGCACTAAATTCGTGCACTGGGGGGTGGGGTTCCCTCAGCCCAGCCTGCCCCTCTCACAGTCTGGGAGTCCTCAATGGATGTCCTACTGATGGCCACAGTCTGGCAGCAGAGGCTTGGAGCAGGAGCCCCTCTGTATTGATCTCTCAGGCTCCTGGCCTCCACTGCATGTTTACTCTCCCTTTAGCTATGGCCAGGATGGGGGTGCTGCTTGCAAGCTGGGCTTTCCTGCTCCTGGATCGCCATGGCAACCAGGGAGCGGGCCCAGCTAGGGGCTGCCCGAAGGCTGGGCTTTCCTGCTCCCGTATCAGGCCCAGTTTGGGGCTGCCCGCAGGCCAGGCTTGCTTTCCTGCTCCTGTATCACCATGGCGACCGGGGAGCGGGGAAAGTTTGGGGCTGCCCGTAGGCCAGGCTTGCTTTCCTGCTCCGGATCAGGCGCAGCTGGGGGCTGCCTATAGACCGCACTTTTCTACTTACTGATGGCCGGAACACCACAGCAACCCAGGGCCCAGCGGCACTTCCCTGCTCTCCAATAGTCATAGGGTCCCGGCTGGGGGCAGAGCTTAGCAGTGCGGGACTTAGGTGGCACGGGGGTCCCGGCTGGGGGCTCAGGTGGCACAAAGGGGTCCTGGCTGGGGTCGGGGCTTATGCCCTGCTGCCC
>NW_006383006.1:7120847-7125829 GCF_000327345.1 Myotis davidii
CATTTCCCTTAGGGTTCTTTATTATTGAAGCAGAACCTAGTCGATCCTGACTGCCAAAGACAGCAACTATCATTTCTGACCCCTTCCCATATTCTTATAATCTCCTGAAGGACACAGTCCTTCTGTCAAGGACACTGTAGTCCCACACATGTGGTTGTTTAAGCATCCACCATTAAATTTTACAACAGAGAATAGACTCTCAAGATCACTTAAAACACACGTGTTTATATAACTCAGTTATCTGGACTCAAAATTAAAGCGCAAAAGGTTCCATCATTTGAGATCCCAAGTTCTGACCTGCTCTGTCTGACATGGTAGTCTAGTTCACATGTGCTACTGAGCATTAAAATGTATGTTGTCAGTGCAACAGAGGAACAAAGTTTTTAATTTAATCTAATTTTTATTACTTCAACATTAAAATTAATTTAAAATATCTCAAATGTTACTTATGTTAAATGTGTGGAAATGGTAATATTTGGATATATTGCACTAAGTAAAATCCTATCTAATAAAGAGGGAATATGCTAATAGACCCTCACACCATCACAAAGATGGTGCCCACAGCCAATAAGAAGAGAATATACTAATTGAGTGTCACATCCTCAAAGATGGCGGCACCCACAGCCACAAGATGGCAGCACCCAGTCCCCTCAGCCCCCCAGCCGCCCAAGGCCAGCCAAGGCTTGTGCTGCCAGCAGTGGCAGCAACAGAGGTGTGTTGGGGGGCGTCACCTTCCCCTGATTGCCAGGTCTCCTCACCCCCCTGAGGGCTCCCAGACTGTGAGAGGGGGCAGGCCGGGCTGAGGGACCTCCCGCTCCAGTGCATGAATTTTCATGCACTGGGCCTCTAGTATATTAATAAAATAATTTAACCCATTTCTTCATACCTTTTTAAATGTGACTACTAGAAACTTTAAACATATATCTGGCTCACATTATATTTCTATTGAACAGAGTTGGTGTGGAGCCTAATCCTCAGGTTGCAATTCTTTATTCAAATCCAGCTTCTATCATCCAGTCCCATGTAAAGCTATGCTGTCACCCCAGCACCACCACCCCTTCAGTTTCTAGAGGAGTAAGGTTTACCTCTGTGGTCCTGGAAGTCCCCACCTGCCTAGGGGTTGAAAGAAGTGTTTCCCTGCTTCACTAGGGTCCTAATTCCCTGAGAATCCATGGTTTGATTCTCTCCTCTGCATCTCCATCTCTCAGTCCTGCCCCAGCACTGCCTCCTTGGAGTGCTGCACGGCGGTTTCCTGTTTCTCTGTGTCCTTTTCTCAGAACTACCCCAGAGATCACCCTGCTTAGACATTGTTCCCATTTGCATGTTGACTCTATGGCTCTGAGACGTCACCTAATCTCCTTAAACAAGGAAGTTACGAAAGACACCTATATTCCTGGCCTTCTTGTCTGATGTGGGGAAAGAATGCCTGTCAGCTCACCATTGCATTGTAGGACAGGGGAGAATTTATTCTTACCTTCTTGGGAAGAGATTTGACTCAATCTAAGTTAGAGGAGTCTCAGAAAATACACTTCCCCTGTTGGCATGGCTCATTAGAGTTAAAGACCTCTGTTGGTCCACCTTGATGTTCAGCGACATCATTTCAGCATCTGTCCACAGTTTTCTCCCGAAGCTCTTACAGTCCCTTGCTTTTGATAATGAAAGTCCTTAAAGAATCTTGGATGGTTTAAATCCAGGTCATTCGAACAAGTTTATAGAATCTACCAGAGCCTGGGAGTTGCTCGCACAATGAATACTTGGACTCCTTCAATTTCCTTTCTTTGCATCAGATATTTATCTGGCCTTTGGTACTCATTCCCCTTCCGAACTGCTCATCTAAATGTCAGATAGCTGACCCAGTGCCACATTCTTCAAAGACAGGTAAAAAGTCCCCCCACGTGGCCTATCACCAACCAAAGGCCCACTGAAGCTGGTTATCATTTTCGGAGTCTGCAAAGATCAAACAATTCTTCTACACTTGCTCAGACAGCCACAGAAAAACTCCACCTCCCTCCCCAACCTAACTTCCTGACCCAAAACCCAGAGTCTAATTACTGAGCCAATAGCTTGAAATTTGAGGTTTTTGACAGCTACAGAAAGCCAGGCTGCAAGAAAGTGGCTTCCAGACAAGAGGAGGGGAGGATGCAAGAGAGGTCCTGCAGGTTTACTTACTTTTAATCTGCCAGTTCTTCTCATCTACTTTGCATATATTTTCAGTTTGAGTACCTTCTCCTTCCAACCCTTGAATTTGATTAGTGTCAGGAATTAAATTAGGATGCTGTCTACTTGATGAATTAATCAGCAGGGCAAGACCTGAATGCACTTTACATGGTCTCTGTCCCAAAATGGGGGTCCCAGAATACAAGGCTGACATTGGACAGAGATTCAGATCAAATAGGTTGCACTGGACTTTGGGCCAAATACAGTGTTGAATGTGAATAAATAAGTGAATGAAATGGATGAATATTTTCATGTTGAGAGATATCACCATGCTTCTGACCTAAGCTAAGTGATCTGAGCTCATAGTACTTAAACCACAAGGCTCAGAGGCTAGAGCTACCCAGCATGACATGGATTGATGGGCTAGACTGACTGGGCCTTGATCATTGCATGGAAGTTTCACTCAAATCAAAGTTCCTTTGCTTTTCTGCAGGGAAATGTAGGAACAAAATTTACTTAACTGTGAGATTCTTATACATATTTTAAGAGCGTTTAGAGGTGTAGACTACTGTTTTGCATATGCGAGTAGGTAGCCACTCCTATAATAAGATTTTAGGCTCCATAGCATACCCTCTACTCACACTATTTCTTTTTCATGAATCGCTGGTGCCTGAAATGCCCACTAAGTAATTTGGCTTAAGGAGAAGAATATCCCTGGAAAGGATGATACATTAAAGCTCATTAATTATCTATAGTACAGATGATTCTACAGTATTTTCTCTACCTTTGTGTAAATGCATTTTCTCAATTCCTTTCTAAAAGCTATTTTGAGAGAAGAAGAAGAGAGTTGTAAGGTGCCCAGGAAGTATTTGAGAGATAGAAAATGATGCCTCGAGTTCCCCTAGCACCTCTGCACTGGGCCAGCTCCGCGTGGAGATGGAAATTGGAGAGGCAGGAACCCCCAGTTCTGCTTTCTCTTTCCCGCTCAGTTGCCCTTCACTTCAGTTTGCTTGTTGCTGGAATGTAGAGGCCAGACCAGGAAAGATTATCTTTGTCACCTGGAGGGGGAGGAGGTGTGGTTGTAGTTTAACTTCAGCTTCCTTTGCTTCTTGGGTGCAGCTCTCACAAGTACTAACTTGCTCTGCTTGTGGGAGCAGAGTAGTTTGCTACCTGAGCCCATGTACTTCGGCAGAGAGAGGAAAAAAACAATCCCTTTGAAGCAAAGGTGGGTGAAAGAGAAAGCCACATTAAACAACCAGCCAATGTTAAATTTGGGCTTGCACCTATTTGTAAGAGGTTTAAAAATACCCTAGGCCATTTTCTGCTTTTGCACTTTTTTATTTAGTAGCTTGTCCCATTTCCAAGCAGCCTGGTGTGAAGGCATTTCCTTTGACCCTCTTACACCTGCTGAGAGCTTTAATATCAGTTATCTAAAGGCTCAGGTTCTAGAAACTCCTATTAGAAACTTGAAGACTCTGGGACCCAGCTAGGGAAGAAGATCTCAATTCAAACATAACAAACAATAGTGAAGAACTATTCATCCTACCCCATCCACCAACACACCCCAATTAAACCAACCTAAACCCACACTTGAGGGGTGTGTCCCCCAAGGTGCTTACTGAAAGATAAGTTGATCTAATTGTTGAGCAAATTGTGGAGTGCACTTGTTTGAGGTGGGGTGGGGGAGTGTCTTGATTTGCCTCTGATAGTTGAGCAAGCCATGGAGTCATGGAGCTCTTTATAGGAAGGAAAATCTTTCTGTGTCCTATAGGAACAAGTTCTCAAATACTGTGTCCAAAATGAAATACAAATGGGAACAGACATCCGCGGAGAGTGAGTTAAATATAATATGATGTAACCATAAATGGAAAACTGAACAGTTGCAAAAAAAAAAAAAAAAAGAGGAAGCTCTCTGGCCATTGATATGGAACAATCATCAAGAGATATTATTATGTGATAAAAAGCAAGGTATATAACAATGTGGATAGTCTTCTACTATAAAAATGTCTCCTCCTTCTTGTATACTCACAGATAGATGGTCTGGGATCCAGAAGAGAAGATGTGTTCTGTCCTGTCTCCCAGAGCTCCAGAATGTTTGGGTCCTGCACTCCCTCAGGGACCCATCAATTGAGTGCTTACTATGTGCCAGGCACAGTGTCAAACAAGTAAAATCTAGATAGACTCAACACTACAAAGACTAACACAACAAACACTTAGCTACAACAGTCATTGTCCCTCTTATTTCATCTATAACCCCATCTGTTGCTAAACCCCTCCCCCTCCCCCGCCCCAAACATACATGTACCTAGGATTAATCTACAGGAAATAACAGATATCATATCAATTCATCCATAAGGATTTTAGTATAAACTTACAAAATATAAGGACTACGTTTTTAAACCTAACCATAATATCACACCACTTCAAATTAAAAATAATTCTTTAAAATCTTCAGATATCCAGGCATGTTCACTCTCATAGAATGACTAAGGACATCTGAACACTAAGTGGATTTGCACATAATTTTTAATTTTAGAGTCTATCTGTATCAGGATCTAAACAGGGGACGTTGGCATTTGGTTGATATTGACCTTAAGTCTATTTTGGTTTTTCTTTTTTTGAAATATATTTGTTGAATAAACTGGGTTGTTTGACCTGTATTGATTCTCACCTTCTGGACTTGGCTGATTGCATTCTCACAGTTTTGTTTGGTCTTGTCCATTCAGCTTCCTACGTAAATTGATGTTCGATCTAGAAGCTTGTCTTGATTAAGATTTAATCATTTTTACAAGAATACCTCATAGGTGGTGCTGTGTGCATTCAGC
>NW_006383006.1:7125874-7127908 GCF_000327345.1 Myotis davidii
ATGATATCTGTTGTCTCTCTTTTGGTGATATTAGCAGCCACTGGTGGTCATTACCTAGATCTATTATTTCAATTAGAAGTTGCAAAATAGTGCTATCCCAATTCTGTCATTCTTCCTTATTAGCTTGGATACTCCTATAGCAGTGGTTCTCAACCTTGGCTACACATTAGAATCACCTGGGAGTCTTTTTAAAATCCTGATTTCTGGGCCTCATCCTCCGAAAATTCTGTTGCTTTGTTACTAATGTTGTGGCCTTACCCCATAACAAAGAAACAGAATTTTCAGAGGATGAGGCCCAGAAATCAGGATTTTAAAAAGATTCCCAGGTGATTCTAATGTGCAGCCAAGGTTGAGAATCACTGTCCTGTAGAGAGAAAAAATTCCTCATTAACTATTTGGTTACTCTGAGATAGAGTTCTCACATGAAAAGAAGTGTAAATGCTTAATGTTTTCCTGAATTATAAATAATTCAAAATGAGTTGGTCCTCCAGCATCTTCCAAAGATGACCAATTACTTTTTTAAGTATCTTTATGAATTCATGAGTTTTTACATATCTAATATATTTTAATTCATTGTTTTTACTTTTCTGATGCTCACATGGCTCTATATCTGGCCAATAGGAAGCTCTTCAAGTTAGCTTCTGAGAAATTTTGACACAAGCCCAATAGTCTTTAATAACTTCCTCACATTCTGCCGTGACAAGATATTCAGGTTCCTCTTGTCCCTAGTCTGGAACCCCCTCCCTCCCCCCAAACCCTGGTTCCTTTCACTGGAAATGTTCTTTATATGCTACAATCTGGACACAGAGGTGCTTATTGCTAATGGGTTGACTTTATATGGATAGACTAGAAGAGAAGTATGTTTTAATAACACATCATGGGTTCATACTGATATTTATAATTCTACTTTAGGAATACATGGTTTTGCTTATGTGATTTTGTATTCTTTTTTCTCTTACATGGAAAATCTTAGTTTCTAATTTCTTTAACATAATGATTTATTTGCTTTATATTATTATATATATATAACCATTTCAGGTAACAATACAAACAGAGCCATTATTAAGTTTTTCAATTATTTTTTGTTGTTTGTTTGCAGGGTTTCTTTTTTATCTTCATAGTTTACCACACTAGGGCTATAGTCACATGACTTTTAAATCACTTGTTTTTTTATTTTTCAGATTACTTCTTTAATTTTTATTTTTTTATAATTTATAAGACATTTACACTGTTCCATTGTTATACCTGTAAAACAAAATATTAAGAAAAGTCTGACTTCCATCTCTATCCCTTTATCCTTATTTCTTTAAGTAATTATTTTATTTATTTACTAGAGGTCCGGCGCACAAAATTCATGCGCGGGTACAGTCTTTAGGCCTGGCCTGCGATCAGGGCTATCTTCCCTGGCTGCCGGCAGCCTGCCCCGCTCCCCGCTGCAACCCACCCCCAGTTCCCCATTCACCATTGGGTGATCAGAGCCTGCTGGCCAGGGGAAGGAACCAAGAGGTCAGCTGTTCTGCCCTCTCAATGGTCCAGCCCCTGCCACAGGTTGCCCTCTCTGCATGGGGCAATTGGTAGGGCAGGGGCCTTGGCCTGGTGCCACCCATGTCCCCCCACACCCACCCCCAGTTCCCCATTCACCATCGGGTGATCAGAGCCTGCTGGCCAGGGGAAGGAACCAAGAGGTGGTCAGTGCGCCTTGTAGGAACTGGCCAAGCAGTCGTTCTGGTTGTTCCCCCATTAGGGTCAATTTGTATATTACCCTTTTATTATATAGGACTAGAGGCCCGGTGCATAAAAATTTGTGTACACAGGAGGGTCCCTCAGCCCGGCCCATGCCCTCTCACAGTCTGGGACCCCTCAGGGAATGACCACCTGCTGGCTTAGGCCCACTCCCTGAGTTTGCCCTGAAGGGTGTCCCGGATCAGGGTTGGGGTCCCTCTGGGGTGCCTGGCCAGCCTGGGTGAGGGGCTGATGGGTGTTTGCAGGCTGGTCACACCCCCTTTAGGGTGGAGGCCCTCACTGGGGGGCCTG
>NW_006383006.1:7128058-7137084 GCF_000327345.1 Myotis davidii
TGGCTGTTTGCAGGCTGGCCACAGCCCCTTCAGGGTAGGGGTCCCCAATGGGGTGCCTGGCCAGCCTGGGTGAGGAGCGGAGGGCTGTTTTCAGGCTGGCCACAGCCCCCAGCTACCCAAGCTCCCAGGGGAGGCTGGCTGGAAGCAGGCATCTGGGATTTATTTAGTTTCTATAATTGAAACTTTGTTGCCTTTTGCAGGGGCCACAGCCAGCCAGAGCAGGTAGGAAGCTTGGCTTCCTCCATCGTCAGGGCAACCAAACCTCCTGCTTGCTCTAGTTCTGTGGCTGCCAGCCACCATCTTAGTTGGGTTAATTTGCATATAGTCACTCTGATTGGCTGGTGGGCATGGCTTGGGCATAGGGAAGGTATGGTCAATTAGCATCTTTGTCTTTTATTAGTGTAGATAGCAGCCCAGTGGGGGGCCAGATGGCCTGCCCTGATGGGGGCCCCTGATCATGGTGGGGGTCTCTGCTGAGGGGTGGGGCCAGCCTGGGCCACGGTTGTTCTGATCTCTGGTTGTTCCGCAGTTTCGGTCACTGGGCTTTTATATAGGACTAGAGGCCGGGTGCACAAAAATGTGTGCACTCGGAGGGGTCTCTCAGCCCAGCCTGTGCCCTCTCACAGTCTGGGACCCCTCAGGGGATGACCACCTGCTGGCTTAGGACCACTTCCCGGGAGATTGGGCCTAAGATGGCAGTCAGACATCATTCTGGGAGCCCTCAGGGGATGTCCACTTGCCAGCGGGGAGCAGGCCTAAGCTGCAGTAGGACATCCTTAGCACTGCTAAGGAGACAGGAGAGGCTCTCACCACCACCACTGTATTGGCAGCCTCAGCCTGGCTTGTGGCTGAACAGAACTCCACCTGTGGGAGCACACTGACCACCAGGAGGCAGCTCCTGCATTGAACATCTGCCCCCTGGTGGTCAGTGTGTGTCATAGTAACCAGTGATTCCCAGTTGCTCTGCTGTTAGGATCAAATTTGCATATTACCCTTTTATTATATAGGATAGAGGCCTGGTGCATGGGTGGGGGCTGGCTGGTTTGCCCTGAAGCGTGTCCCAAATTGGGGTGGGGGTCCCGCTGGGGTGTCTGGCCATCTGGGTGAGGGGCTGATGGCTGTTTGCAGCTGGTCACACCCCCTTCAAGGTGGGGGGTTCCCACTGGGGTGCCTGGCCAGCCTGGGTAAGGGGATGATGGCTGTTGGCAGCCTCAGCCTGGCTTGTGGCTGAACAGAACTCCACCTGTGGGAGCACACTGACCACCAGGAGGCAGCTCCTGCATTGAACATCTGCCCCCTGGTGGTCAGTGTGTGTCATAGTAACCAGTGATTCCCAGTTGCTCTGCTGTTAGGATCAAATTGGCATATTACCCTTTTATTATATAGGATAGAGGCCTGGTGCATGGGTGGGGGCTGGCTGGTTTGCCCTGAAGCGTGTCCCAAATTGGGCTGGGGGTCCCGCTGGGGTGGCTGGCCATCGGGGTGAGGGACTGATGGCTGTTTGCAGCTGGTCACACCCCCTTCAAGGTGGGGGGTTCCCACTGGGGTGCCTGGCCAGCCTGGGTAAGTGGCTGAGAGCCATTTTCAAGCTGGCCAAGCCCCCCCAGTGACAGAAGCTTCCAGCCTCTCCTTTTTTTCTTTTTTATTCTTGGATTTATTTACCTTCTATAATTGAAACTTTGTAGCCTTGAGAGGAGCTCAGAGTCGGCCAGGGCAGGCGGGGCCGGGGGGCGCGGGGAACTTGACTTCCTCCATCGCCAGAGGCAACCCACTCCTGCTAGCTCCAGCTCCATGGCCACGGCCTTCTGAAAGCAGGTATCTGGGGTTTATTTACCTTCTATAATTGAAACTTTGTTGCTTTGAGTTGAGCTCAGAGCCAGGTGGCAGGTGGGAAGCTTGGCTTCTTCCATATTGGGTCAACCGAGCCTCCTGCTTGCTTCAGCTCCATGGCTGCTGGCCACCATCTTGGTTGCGTTAATTTGCGTGGCTTAAGGCGTAGCAAAGGTAGGGTCAATTTGCATGTTTGTCTTTTATTAGTGTAGATTATGGTTTATTAAATATTAGCAACTACACACAGAGATACTCATATCCCTCTTCCTTAAACAAATGTTAGAATACTATGTATACATCTCTACCTTTATTTTTTTTACTAAACATCTTATTGAGTTGATCACTCCATGCCTACATTTTTAGATAGCCCATTTCCTGTTTATAGTTGCATAGTGTTTTATTGGGAGGATGTTCCATAGTTTATTTAAAAAGTTTCCAATCTTATCCTATTAGAATAGCAAATAAGCAATACAATAAATAATTCTCTAGTTTATAATAATGTATAAAAGTCCTTCCTTTTTTTTTTTTTACTTTTACATCATATTTTATGGATAGAGTCCTAAAGGTTGAAATACTAGATCAAAGTTATGCCAAATTCCTAGCCATCAGGTTTGTACTATTTCACATTCCCACTAGCAATGTATGTGACTATTTCTCCACAGCCTTACCAACAAAATATGTTATCATTCTTCTAGATATTTGTTAATTTGATAGGTGAAAAAAATTATGTCAGTGAACCTTTCCTGTGTATTTCTGCTATTATAAGTAAGGTTGAGCATTTTTTCATATGCTTAACGGCCATTTCCCTTTTTTTTCTGTGAACTGTTTGCTCATATTTCCAGCCCACTTTTTCATAGATGTGTTGGTCTAGGGCAGTGATGGCAAACCTTTTGAGCTCGGCGTGTCAGCATTTTGAAAAACCCTAACTTAACTCTGGTGTCGTGTCACATATAGAAATTTTTTTACATTTACTTTATATATTTAAATGCCATTTAACAAAGAAAAATCAACCAAAAAAATGAGTTCATGTGTCACCTCTGACACGCATGTCATAGGTTCGCCCTCACTGGTCTAGGTCTTCTATGTTTTCAGAAGTGCGTTTATATTATTCTGTGAGCGCTTTGTGATGTAAGTTGCAAATATCTTTTTCAGGTTTAATAACATTTTTAAACATATGTTTATATATCCTCAGATAAAAACACTAAAGCACAAAAAAGTTAAGGAAGCTCCCCGCAAAAGTGACACATTCCACTGATAACAAAGTACAGGTGTGCAAGCGGTTAATTGCCAGTGCTGTGTCTCTAAACTCTGGTTCTCCATGTCTAACTTCAGATAGCAGCACTTTTACATTCAGAGCATCAGAGTCTAGCTCTGCCTGGATAACCTGAAGTAGGTCACCTCAATGCGTAGTACCTTGGTTTCCGTTTCTGTAAAACGCCTAGCAGAACACACTGTTTTCATTTCTATCAAGTTCATTTACTCAACAAACATTCCTGGATACCTTTCATTTAGAGTGTGGAGGTCAGGCCAGATCTCTCTGAAAAGGCAATATTTAAACTAAGACCTAAAAAGAGAGGCCAGGCATTGTAAAGATCCAGGGAACAGATTTCTGGGCAAAGGGGACATCAAGTGCTAAGTCGCTCAGAGAGAAAAAGCTTGAAGTGTTTGAGTAACTGCAGGAATCTGAACATAGATGGAGCATCAGGAATGAAGGGACAAGTGTGGTGGATGGTTTGATAGCAGGGGCCAGATTACAAAGGCCCTTCTAGGTTAGGGTTAGGAGTTTGCCTCTGGATGAGTTTAACTTTTTGTTTGTTTGTCTCCCCCATGAGTTAATTATGCTCACTCTCTCCTTCCCACCTTCTCCAACATGAGCCCTCTCTCTCCTACCATTACTGCCCACCTCTACCTTGGCCTCTGAGCTTTGAAGCAATGTTCTTGTTCTCCTGGGACCACACAGCTCTTTGTCCTGAAGGAGAGGAATTGTGAATGTAACCAGTTAATGCATGCAGGCACTTCAAGAGCTCAGTTACACAAGAGACAATTTACACAGATGGGAAGTACATGTTCGCACACGCTAACACACATACCTGGCCTTGGCCCAAAACAAATCAATAACAATCCCTCGTACATTTGCAAGTGGCTTCTTGTGTAAAGTTTATCCAGGTATTTTATAAGTTTCTGGTGAGGGTGTTATTTATCTTTTGCACTATCTGTAAATTCTTGGAACATTATCACATACTCAATAAATGTCAACGGCTGCTTCTCTATTCATTAACTTTCCTTGGAGCTCAGCTATTAAGAAGTCATATTTTAGCTGTCATGCCACTATTGCAGGCAGTGACAAAAGTTAGAGAAGCTAAGGAAACCATTCAGAAAAAATATGTCCCATGTTTTATCACCCACCCACCAGTCCCTCTCGCCTCCAGCCCCACACTGTTAATAATAAATGAGTCTCTCCCTACCTTAGGAAAACCTGTAGAATCAGGAAAGGGCAGTGAAGAGCTAAATATATAATTCTCAAGCAAATTATATAGCCTGCAAAGTGTACAAGAGCCCTAGGACAGGATTTCAAATGCTGACTCTTCAAATGGGATATTTGCTTAATTTGGGTTATTAAATATTTCTTCTGCTTGAGAAATGTGTTCCCCAATCATGTTTCATCCTTGGCTACAAATGATAGTGCTCTTCTTCTTGGTGACTATTTCTAACTCAGTGGTTTAATTTTCATTTCAGTAGACACTTATTCTCATACACAGTGAAGTATTTGAAAAGAAACCTAACGTTTAGATGTCTTACTTAAATCCAATTAATATTTAATGTGTGGTGTGTTTTTTTTTCTTTCAGTAAACTTTTATTAAGCACTTACAAATGCCAGCACCATGCCAAGTGTTTGGGATATGTATCAATCAGACGGACTTGCTTATATTGTGATAACAAACAACCCCACATCATAGTGATTTAAAACAAAGCTTATTTTGTACTCACACTGTGGAGCACCATGGGTTGGCTGGGGATCTGTTGTTCACTATCTTCATCATCCTCACTCTGGGTCCTAGGTTGACAGAGCAGTCACTACCTGTCCATTGCCGGTCAGCCAAGGGAACAGCCAGAGCCTAGACTAGAGGTCTCCTGCTGACAATTAGCTTCTCCATACAGGACTGACCCACATAACTCATGGCCAGAACTAGTCACATGACTTCAGGGCATCAAGAAATACAATCCTACCACATGCCAGGAGCAGAGAGCTAGAAATAGTCAGTGACCAGCGTACAAGAGACAATTAAAATGACATGGTTCTTGCTTTTGCTGGAGTAATCAATCCCAGTTGGGGAGACAGAAAAATAAACAGAAATGTTCAAACACTATATGCTGAGTGCCAGAACCGAAGCCTGCAAAGGTGGCTATAGGAGCATTAGAGGGAGGGTGGTGAATCCAAGATAGGAGGTGTAGAAAGTGGCAAAGGCTACCTAGTGAAGGTAACAGTGGAGTGAATAGTGAAATAACGAGTGAATTATAGGTAGGATCTAACAAGTGAAGGGCACAGAGGAGGGGTTAGCCCTCCTGGCAGCTGGATCCATGGCAGAAGCAAGCTCAGTGTGTGTGGAACAAAAAGCAGGGTGTTGGTGCAGCATTGCTGAGGGTGCAATACTAGAGCAGAGGGGACAGAAGATGAGACTGAGGTACAGGCAGGAGCCAAATCATGCTATTGGGAGGTGGGGCCTTAGCCCGGGAGAAAGGGAGCTACTGAAGTGTTTTAAGCAGGAAAGTGTTATGGTCAGTATGTCATCTCTTGAGGCATTCAGTACAGTGTTTTCCCCTTAAATTCTTTGGAAATAAAAGAGTAAGATAGTACTTAGAGAAATATTATGAAATCAACCCAAATTAGAACAAAGCCACAAAATGAAAAATTACCATAAAGAGAGAATGCCTCTCAAACCTTAGCTGACTGGAACCTCTATTAACTGATCTAAAGATATTTGCCAGTGGCCAAAACCGGTTTGGCTCAGTGAATAGAGTGTCGGCCTGCGGACTGAAAGGTCCCGGGTTCGATTCCGGTCAAGGGCATGTGCCTGGGTTGCGGGCACATCCCCAGTAGGAGATGTGCAGGAGGCAGCTGGTCGATGTTTCTCTCTCATCGATGTTTCTGACTCTCTATCTCTCTCCCTTCCTCTCTGTAAAGAATCAATAAAATATATTTAAAAAAAAAAGATATTTGCCAGTGGAGGGAATGGGGAGGTGTAGTTCAGCCTTGAAAGCCTTAAAATGATTGCACAGAGTCAAATATGGACTCTGCTCATCCAGCTCTGTCTAGAGGCAAGAAAAATTCTCAAATGGACTTTGGAATTTCCAATCTCATTGCCAAGGTCAATCCAGTCCTGAAATGGTTGCCTCGGGCGTTGCCAGAGCCTGATGATATTAAACAGTCATTGTTTAAACAATGCCATTTAGTCTAGGTCGGTGCTCACTAAGCAAACTTCTCCTTGGGATTTCTCTTTCAACATTATATAAGCCTGGGAAGTTGTCCACCAAGCAGGAATATTTAGGTCCCTGTTACAGTTTCTCACTGTCAGTAGATTTTCTAACAAACCTAAATTTTGAACCTGAAAGATCCAGGTCATTTCATGGTAGCATCAAGAAGATAATGTCACTCTCTGAAATCTAATAAGGAAAGGCCCATTTTTTTTCCTGATCAACACACTACATTACCCAGTGGATATAAGACCTAATGCATCTATGAATATATTTCTTGTTCAATTTTTAAAATATGAACTATTTCAAGTATACAAAAGTACAAAAGTCATGTAGCAGCTATCCACATACCTGTCACCAGATTTTACCATTTTTACTCTTTGCTATATATTTGTTTTATTTTTTAGAAATAACAGAACTATTGTTCTGTGTTTTCAACCAACATAAATATAGTATAGGCTCAACTGGCCTTTTTTCTTGACATTATCTTCAACAGATGTATCTGTATCAATATATACAAATATAGTGCATTCTTTTTTAAAAAATGTATTTGTATTGATTTCAGAGAGGAAGGCAGAGAGAGGGACACATCAATGATGAGAGAGAATCATTGATCAGCTGCCTCCTGCATGCTCCCTCCTGGGGATTGAGCCCAAAACCCGGGCATGTGCTCTGACCAGAAATCGAACCATGACCTCTGGGTTCATAGGTCAATGCTCAACCACTGAGCCAAACCAACCTGGCAGCTCATTCATTTTTAATTGCTATATTACAGTGATTCTCAACCCTGACTGTACATTAAAATTTCTTGGAAAATTTAAAAGAACAACAACAACAACAACAAAAACTGATCCCTGAGATCCACCCCAAGAAAAGTCAATCCAAGTGGTCAACTTTGGTAAATGCTACAATTGCCCTTAAAATTAATGTACTTTTTTTAATTGATGGAGACAGGGTTTTATAAACATCAATCAGACCTACTCTACTAATTGTATTAGTCAAAATTCCCATGACCTTATTTGTTTTTTATCTTCTTGACCTATCAATTTCCAAGCAATATATGTGATTAAATTTTCTACTGTGGTTGCTGACTTATCAGTGTCTCCTTGGAGTTCTTCAATTTGGGGTTTATATACTTTGATACTGTGTTGGAATATCTTCCTCAAAAATTATTCCCTTTTATTGCTTTTTATTCTAATAATTTTCATTTATATTTTTTGAAGTCTGTTTTATTTACATTACATTATCCCAGCTTTCTTTGTGCTGTTATTTTTATACTATCTCTTTATCAACATTTTACTTTACTTAGGTATTTTGAAACTATCATATATCTAGATTATAAGGTTGTAAGATTCTTAAAATACAATCTGATCCTCTGTATTTGAACTGGTAAATTTAGCCCATTTACATTTATTATTATTATTATTATTATTATTATTGCTGACATATTTGACTGGATCTATTTCTGTAATTTTCTGTTGTGCTTTCTATTTACCCTTTTTATTCATTGCTGGGTTTTTTTCTTAAATTTTATTTGATTCATGTTTTCTATTTCTTCTCTTGTTTTCTTCTGATTTTGGAGTTACTTGTTTCTATATTTTGAGGATTACTCTTAAAATTCTACATACATGATTAATCAAAAAATCTAAGTTTAATTAATATTTCTAACTTTCTCACACATAATGAGACTAGAACTTTTTAAATTTAGTAAATTCCCTGCCATCTTATGTTATTTTCTTCTACTTTAATTCCACTTTGAAATTATATCCCCACAATAGTGATCATTTTGTTGGTGTTGTTATTGTTTATGTTTATGCTTATAAATTTATGATTAAGTTTCATATTACTTATTATGCATTTGAATTCACGAACCATGTAGGCAATATAAATGTGGATATCAAATCCATGCAAGGCATAGGTTTGTTGGTGTCATAGTCTCAGGTGAGAATTCTTTTGTCTACCAAGAGCCAAGTAGAAACAGAGATGTTTCCTTTTCAGTCTTTGACCACTGTGTAGACTTTTTCTCTTCCATCCTCTCAGTGAGAGGACAGCTTCAGACTGCATTTTTGGCTTTTTCACTCACCACATCATGTAAATTCTAGCTCCTTCTTTTATACACTGTGGTCCTTAAAGACCAAGGCCCTAGTGGCAGGAACCCATATCCCCACACCAAGGGCAGCCAATGTCAGTGTGTAAACTTACTGACCTGGCTTTCAGTTCCCTCTTCATTTATGGGACCTAGGGATTTCCCTTCTCCCCCCACACCTCCCTCTTATAGGCTAGCTATAAATTTCAAAGAATTTTCAAACATTTTATTTCGCTTTTCTCAGAACTTATAGTGGGAGAGTTTCAGTTTCTCTGAGTCTATTTTTTTTTCTGGCCCAAAGCCAAAATTTTCTATAGCTGTGAATGTTTATATTAATACTAGAGGCCCAGTGCACAAAAATTTGTGCACTTAGGCGGGGGGGAGGGGTCCCTCAGCCCGGCCTGTGCCCTCTCGCAGTCTGGGACCCCTTGGGAGATAACGACCTGCTGGCTTAGGCCTGCTCCCGGGTGGCAGAGGGCAGGCCCAATCCCTAGGTGCAGCACCTGGTCGGGCTCAGAGAAGGGCTTATTGGGGAGTTGGGGCACTGCCCCCTGTAACGCATAGAGCAGGGCCCATCAAGGGTTTGGGGAGCTCCCCCATGTCATGCACAGAATAGGGCCGATGGGGGAGTTGGGGA
>NW_006383006.1:7137543-7147814 GCF_000327345.1 Myotis davidii
GAATGATGGCTGTTTGCAGCTGGTCACACACCATTCAGGGGGGGGGTCCCCACTGGGGTGCCTGGCCAGTCTGGGTGAGGGGCTGAGGGCTGTTTTCAGGATGGCGGGTGACGGAAGCTCCCAACCGCTCCTTTTTTCTTTTCTTTGTTTTATTCTGGGCCACCTTTAGCTCTGAGGCTCCAGCTCTTAGGCCTCCGCTGCTGAAAGTAGGTATCTGGCCTTTGTTTCGATTCTATAATCGAAACTGGTGATCACCTCCAGCTCTGAGATCCCCGCTAGCTGAAAGCAGGTTTCTGGGGTTTTGTTTAGCTTCTATTTCCGTTACAATGTTCAGAACTGCAGATCAGAGGCCGGCAGCAACAGGCAGGGAATGTTGGAGTCCTCCGTCACTGAAGCAAGCAAGCCTCATGTTCACTTTAAGTTGCCTGGCTGCCAGCCGCCATCTTGGCTGGCAGTTAATTTGCATATTGCCCTGATTAGCCAATGGGAAGGGTAGCAGTCATACGCTAATTACCATGTTTCTCTTTTATTAGGGATATACATATAGGTATTGGTATATGTTTTCTATGTACTTTTATCTTATATATTTTCTATGTATTCAATATGTTTACACATGTATGTATGTGTTTAGATATAAAAACAAATGAAAATAACATGTATACAACAAATATTCACAACTATAACAATTGCACATAAACTTCTACAATTGTATATGATCAAATTTCTATAAAAAATTCTTTATTATGACAATGATACAGAATTGCTCATAGTGACTTCTGCTTCTCAAAACTTTAATTAATAAAAAATTTGTTACTGGGAATGGTTTGGATGGTTGCTTCTAAATGAGCTTCAGGACTTGGAGAAAGGAAATGGTAAAATCAGGGCTTTAAATTCCAGGCTCAAAATCTGCATAAGGGTCTAAAGCATACGATTTCCTCAGAGAAGCCTTTATCTCCTACAGCAGTGATGGCGAACGTTTTGAGCTCGGCATGTCAGCATTTTGAAAAACCCTAACTTAACTCTGGTGCTGTGTCACATATAGAATTTTTTTGATATTTACAACCATAGTAAAACAAAGACTTATATTTTTGATATTTATTTTATATATTTAAATGCCATTTAACAAAGAAAAATCAACAAAAAAAATGAGTTCGCGTGTCACCTCTGACACGCGTGTCATAGGTTCACCATCACTGTCCTACAGCCTTAGGTCCAAGGTTTCCAAAACCACACTACTCTCATAGGTGGCTAAATTACAGTGCAAATTGACTTATAGAGTTTCCCAGGTTAAAATTAGAGCATTAATTGGTACAGTGGAAACCTGAATATTGGAATGAAGATTTATGACCAAATTGCAATGAAGCTGGGTGACTTGGACCCCTAAACTCTACTGAACCTCTTTTGCCAAATAGAAGTATCCCTCCCTCCCTTGTCTAAGGAGGTTAGTCTCCTTTTGCCTGAAGAACCTGTAATTCCCTCGCCTGAAATATTTTGCCTTGCAAGAAATTGCTAATCTTTCTTTGGACCTAGTCCCCCTATCTTTACTGCTCTTATGAATAGACTCGAGTCCCAGCACACCCAAGATGGCAAGGTACAAAGTATGACTCATAAGAAGATACAATAAACACTAAAGAATTGAATGACTATGCCAACTTATATCAAAATAATCTAAATCACAACCAATTCTCAGACTTGAACTGGGCATAGTATCCATGCCCAGAACACCTTGAATGAAGAAAGGTCCCCTGGAGTAAGAACCCTGCTACATAAACAAAAAATTTATATTGCAAATCTTGCTTCCAACTTTCCCCAAAGGCACCGATGGCCATTTATCAAAGTGACTACGCACTGAAGAAGAAAAAAATAAGCAGGCTTGGCAGAGATTACTGGGTATTCCTTAATTCCTGAAGATCCAAAGCATTACTGTGCCCACCAATCAGGGTAGGGTTTTGTGGAGGTTGGGTGATGAAGGAGTTTTGGCTCAAGTCTATCTCCTAATAGTCACAGTGGGTACCCTAACCTCCAACAAGATCAGTGTATGCCGCTAAGATTTTGTGGCTTTTTGTTATGCAACATTAATGTGGCAAGAGATAACTGATAGAATTGATTTAAGGGAGGTTAAATTCAAAGGGCCTGAATTTTAGATATGATAAGTGAGATTAGTCCTATTTACAGTATAATAAGACTGAGGTTTTAGGGAAAGGCAAATTTATTTGTCCAAGGTCACAAAGGAGAATATTAGAAGGTGTCCAGTTGTGATTCCTGATGTGATGACATGTAAAAGTAAGGTGTAATTGCATTGCAAAGAGGCTGTCATGCCCCATTTAACTAATAAACATTTGGGAATTAGAAGAACTGGTGCTGGGCTCCAACTTGACCACAAATTAGCCCTATGGCCTTTGGCAGTCACTTCACCTCTTTAGCTTCATTCCTTATCCTCCAAGTGAGAATCCTCAGATCTCTCCTGCACTCACATTGTGAAATATCCCAGGGCAGAGCCTCCGGATCTAAACAAGAAACACAACAGGAATATGGGTGTGCGTTAAATCCCAGCAAGCCTCAATGTCTGACTGCAGTTTGTGAGTAGGAGTGTTGTGCTTAGCTGTCAGAACAACCGCATCCCGCATGACAGACTCCATTTCCTTCTCACTGAAGGCTAATGAGCACAGGATTTGTATGGCCTCTGCCATCGCTGGCATCCACAGCCCTTGTTGACTTAACGGCACTGTTTCCAAAGAAGATAACTGCAAAGCCATCTTTGCTGTGATGTTTGAGGTAACAGGTGGTTGTGGTTTTAGAGTGGGTCTTTATACTCACTCTCTTGCTTACTCAACTTCTCTTCAAATCGTATCGGTTTCCTGGATAATAGATGCCCCGAATCTTACCATCAGTAGTAAGACCTGCCACTTCACACCACACCAAAAATTTTGTTCCTCATTTTTTTTTTTATCTCAGGCGTGAGAGTTTCATTACCAAAGAGGCCCACAGCTAACCCATGCTGCCCTAACCTGGGGGAAGTGGCTGTCATCCTGTACCTGTTAGCCACTATCCAGTTTTCAAAGGTCTTTGTAAGTGCTTTGCAACTGCTAGCTAATCCTCTCGCCAGACCAGTGAGAAAATTTTTATAGAAAACAGTTTTCCATATGACAAAACTGAGCCCTGGAAGCCATGACTTGCCCTTTTGTATATCACAAGTTGGCCTGAAACTAGATCACAACACAGCGAAGTGACATGATACGCTCATGCTTCTGAGGCTCTCACATTTGCAAATCCCAGGTTCATTACACATTTCCCAGACTCCATTTTCACAACTAAGAATATAAAGTTTGTCATTCTGTCAGACAGAATGAGACTAAGCCAATCTCATCTATGAACATTTCATATTAACAAGTATTTATTAGGCTCTGTTTAGCATACTCCTACTTGTGAGAAACATACACATCTTTGTGCCAACATGTAGGAATGATAATCACAATTGGTCTACGGCGTCTCCCACTCTTAGGCAACAACACAAGACTCCTCTCAGCTACTATGTTAATGTATAAAAGAAATCAGATAGCTCCATAGTGAGGAGGAAGGTCTTCTAAACCTGTCCTACTTAGAATACTCATTTTAACTCATCAAGTTTCTGTTAGAAAGTGAAATGGTTTCTCAGGAAGCCTTTGGCTCTATTCCAGTGAAGCTTCCCTTGGGCGAGCTGTGAACTTCATCTGAGAGTTCATTTATCAAAGAAGCCCACAGCTAACCCACCCTCCCCTAACTTTGGAAGGAATGCCTGGAGTGGGGTCAATGAAAGGAAGGGAAATTATCTACATCTATGCAAAGGGAATGTTCTCTTGAAAATAGGGTGTACCCTTCAACACCATTTTAGGCTCAGATGTATCCTAAAAGGCATTAGGATAGTAAATTTGTCCAAACTCCTACAGATTAACTTGCATTTTCCCCCATAGATCCAGGAGAAGTGAATAATGAGATCTGCCTAGAAATTTTATCATTAACCCAACCCTTCCAACCAATAGGCTTCCTGGCTGGTTGTAGGCATACATCTGCAGTAGGAGACTTCCTCTTCCCACAAATTCCTTTGGTAAACAGACAAGTGGTTTCAGGAGATAGTCTCAAGGTTAAATCTATTCTCTCCTTTCATGGTCTCTGCCCATGCCCTAATTCAGGTCCTTGGCACATCTCATATGGATTCTTGCAAAGTGTGCCAGGTGGATTTCGGCCTCTACTATTGCCCTCTTTAATCCATTCTCTACACTGTCCCCAAAGTATTCTTTCTAAAATGAATTGTCATGTGCTCTACAGAATAAAGTCTAAACTCCATAACTTGGTACTTAAGGTCCTCTCAAATGTAGGCATGACCTGGATTTCCAATCTTCATGTCTCTTTTTATCCTGACATGTATAAGGGGATAACATCAATCATGTATTGTCACATGAATTCTGTGTTATACTCTACACTCAATGGCTTGAAACAACAATAATTTATTCTCAGGCTCCGCAGTCTGAAAATTGGCTGGAGTGACTCTGTTAATGTGTGCCCTTATGGGTATTCCTTGACTGATGCTTCTCTTTTCACTTGTGCCTTGATCAGGGTCCAGAACCCACAGCCAGGTGAAGCCTTGAAGCTCTCCCTTTCATCTAAGAGGGAGAGTTGTATCTGAAAGAGTAAGCATATCACAAAGAAGCCGGGAGAAGCCTAGAGCCCTGAAGACAGGAAGAATCCAGCAGCCAAGTCCAGCTCCCTAAATACACTCACACAAAGAGGGAGAGGGCGTGATCCAGGCATCTCACTGCAGATGTCCATCACGGGAGCCAGGCAGCGAACCCTGTGGGCTTTGACATTTAAAGGTCACATCTCCTAGGAAGTCACGAAGATCAAATGAATGGTATATAAAGTAAGATTAACATATTTTTTAATCATTATTTATGTTAATTTTCCAGCCAGCTATCTTGGACACATATCTGTACACAAATATAAAAATAAATATGTACATAATACATAAATAAATATATTAATTTTTAAATTATACATTGAATCATGTCATAGATTGGGAGGAGGATATACTAAAGTCTTTTATTTTCTTTTTTTTTCTGCCGTTGGCATTCTCCAGATCTCCTACCCACAGAGTGTTAAAACCAAGAAAGTATCTTTTCTCCATGTTCACATGCACACTTGTACATATATTAAGGGTCCTTACTTATTTAGTAATAATGGAAATCATATTATACAAGCTTTGTAGCATCATGCATTTCTCAATAACAATATGTCATAGAAATTCCCCGAAGTCAAATCATGTAACATAGTTCTAAATTATTCTTTTGAAAATTGCATAATATGTGTGGATGAGATTGGCCCATAATTTTAAAATCTCTTCCTCTCTTAGTGGCACTTGTCTCCAGTTTGTTTGGTTGGTTGGTTAACAGTGGTTCTCAACCTTCCTAATGCCGCGACCCTTTAATACAGTTCCTCATGTTGTGGTGACCCCCAATTTCATTGTTACAAATTGAACATAATTAAAGCATAGTGATTAATCACAAAAACAATATGTAATTATATATATGTTTTCTGATGGTCTTAGGCGACCCCTGTGAAAGGGTTGTTCAACCCCCAAAGGGGTTGTGACCCACAGGTTGAGAACTGCTGGTTAAGTATGACAAACAAGACTGCAATAAGATCGATAGGTAGAGTTCCACATTTTAGTGTGTGTGTTTTTCTATGAGATATATGCCCAGGAAAGGGATTGCTGCTCAAAGGGTATATATATTTTGGCATGTCAGACTGCCAGCAATCGGACATCCTGATCATAATCCTGGACTGCTGGCTTCTAATTGCTCACCTGCCTGCCTGCCTGGTCACCCCTAACTGCCCCACCCCCACTGGCCTGATCACCCCTCACTGCCTCTGCATGCTGGTCTCCCCCAACTGCCCCCTCCCTGCTGACCTGGTCACTCCTAACTGCCACCCCCACTGGCCTGGTCACCCCTTACTCCCCCTCCCGCAAGCCTGGTCACCCCCAACTGCCCCCCTGTCAACCTGGTCACCCCTCATGGCCCCCTGCCAACCTGGTCACTCCACGCAGCCTGCTGTTCAGTCATTTGGTCGCCCCTCACTAACCCCCGCTGCTGGCCTGGTCGTAGGCAGCCATCTTGTGAGGGAGTGGGGGTTAATTTGCATATTACCTCTTAATTATATAGGATAAGAGCTCTTCAAATATTATAGACAAATTTTTTTGTCTTCTATATTGGAGCTATAGTTTTCCATGTTTATCCTTTGTTTCTTGACATTTTTTTGTAATCCTCATCCCAGGATATATTTCCATTCATTTTTAGAGAGAGTGGAAGGGAGGGGGAGAGAGAGAAAAAAACATCGATGTGAGAGAGACATACATTAATTGGTTGCCTCCTGCATGTGCCCTTGAGCAGAGTCAAACCTGGGGCCCTTCAGTCTCCGGGGCAGTTTCTTGACATTTTTTATTGTCTCTATTGATGTCACCGTGTATATATATATATTCCTGTACAGAGTCTGGTTCTTCTGTCTTGGTTAAGAAAGTATCTTCTAGCCTAGATGATTCATGAATTTTTTTAGATTTTATTATATTTTGTTGTATTTTTTTTGCATTTATATCTTTACTCTGTCTGAAATTTGTTTGATTTTTGAACATGGTGTAAAATAGAGTCTAATTTTATCTTTACTCAGATAAAGAAACAGTTGTGCCAGCACTACTTATTTAAAAATCCATCACCTTTAAAGTATATTAAATCCTCACAAGTACTTCAGTTGTTTTCTAGTTTCTTTATTCTGTTATGCTGGCCTAGTTCTGTATTCCTATGACAACATCATATTTATATGATTACAAATTGTTCTGATATCTGGTAAAGCAACTCCAACTCAAGAAAAGCCCTCTTCTTTTTATTCACAGTTTTCTAACTATTCTTGGACATTTATTCTTCTATGTGATGCATAAGATTATTTTATCCAATTCCAAGGAGAAAATGTATTGAGATTCTCATTAAAGTTTGATTAAATTTTTACATTAGTTTTAGGAATGTTTATTCATAATTCTAAGGCTTTCTATTCAAGAGCAAAGTACGTCTTCATACATCTTTTACAATTGTTGCTGCTACTGACAATGAACTCTTTTCTCTATATTCATTTGAGGTGCTTATGCTAATATGGAGGAGAGCTAATGATTTGTATGCATTTATCTTATAGATAATTACCTACATAATTCTTTCATTAATTCTAGTATTTTTCAACTAGACACTCTGATTTCCAAGTGTACCCTTGCAGATCAAGCAAAAGAGATTATTTTTCTCCTTTTCCAAAGTTTATACAAATTATTTCATTTTTAAAAATATCATTGCATTTGCTAGAACCTCAAAGCCAATATTAGGTAATAATATTGATGACAGGCAATCTCATCTTTTCCTGATTTTAATGGGAATGGTTTCAGCAGTTAGGTAGTTTGGAGAAATACTCTTCACTTGCTGAGGCCGGCCCAGGGATTTTCCAGGAAGTGGCATGTTACCACTTTCTTGTATGTCCATATCGAAGCGAGACGCAAAAGGAGCAGTGATCAGAGGGAGAACCAGGAGGGCAGAACTCCTCCCCTCCACAGAGGAGTGGCTGCTTCCTGGAGCATCACACTGTAAGCAAAGTGAGAGCAGAGGTCAGGGCACAGGAAGCCATCTAGTGTACTAGCAAGAACTCTCCATCTGTGCCTGACTGTGTGGCTCAGTGGTTGAGTGTCGACCTATGAACCAGGAGGTCACATGCCCAGGTTATGGGCTTCAATCCCAGTAGGGAATGTGCAGGAAGCAGCAGATCAATGATTCTCTCTCATCATTGATGTTTCTATCTTTCTCTCCCTCTCACTTCCTCTCTGAAATCAATTTAAAAAAATATTTTTAAAAAGAACTTTCCACCTGCCACCAAGTCGCCAGGTTCTCCCCTCCTCCCTTTTACAGGATCAGTCACTTTCTATCAAACTCTTTAGTTCTTCCCAATCCAAACTTCTCATGCCACACACCTGGGTATGCAAAGCCCAGCCCACCTCCAGCTCACTGCAGGCTTTCCCTTCCATCCCCTTGAGAACTCTTAAAGTCCCACCCCTTCCTCCAAGTAAGACACACTGGGCATGGGTTTCACAGGTTCCACTATTTACTATCGACCAGTGACAAGTCTCTGTAGTAGCAGGCGCTGATACACATACACCAGTAACAATCTGGCCACCCAGGCACTGCAAAGGAGGATCATCAACCATCATTAAAGAATTAACTCTCTAGAGCAGGGTTTCCCAACCTTAGCACTGTGTACATTTGGGGCTGGATAATTCTTTGTTGTGGAGGACTTCCCTATGCAAATACAGTGGGGCCTTGACTTACGAGTTTAATTCGTTCCATGACAGAGCTCGTAACTCAAATTACTCGTATGTCAAATCAATTTTCACCATTACAATGAATTGAAATGCTGGGCTAATGTTGTGGCGTTCACTGTGACGTTCGCTGTGCCAACTAGCGGCGGGGTATCTGAAGCTGGGTCGTAACCTGAATTTTAGCTTGCAACTCAAAGCAAAAAATCAGCCGACGACGGCTCGTATCTCGAAGAACCGAAAAACTCGTTAGTCAGGACACTCGTAAGTCAAGGCCCCACTGTATAAGATGTTTAGCAGCATCCTTGGCCTCCTCAAATAGTATCCCCATTTCCAGCTGTGACAACCAAAAATGTCTCCAAATAGCACCAAATGTTACACCCCAATATGGAGATAAGGATGGGAGCAAAATCATCTCAGTTGAGAATCATTGCCCCAGGCTCTATGCCCCAAAGCACACTACCTAGTTGCCTGTGTATGGCATAGCTCATTTGCAAATCATTGCCTATAAATGGAAGCATCTGCCCTTGTCTCTTTCAGTTTGGAATCTATTTGAAACTATTGCTCCTTCTCTCTATTCAAAGAGTTTTAATACATATGGCTTGCTTCTTCTGACTGGCAGTCACCCAGGCCTCTTGTTGAAGGATGACGCTCAGAGATCCTGTAAGATAATTTTGTGTGCCACAGTGTGGTCAGTTCACGCCAGTGTTATCTATTTTTAGTTGCAAGAGTAGGATCATTTTTATTTAACTTGCTGATATATCACTCAGCATGAAGAAACATATACGTTGGTTCCTATCGATGATGGAAATAAAATATGTGCAGCTTTCAGAATTGCAGTTTTCAGAAGGGAATTAGCTTTCCCCTAAGCAGCCTGACTACTGCAGTTTGGCTGATGACTTCCCAGTAAACAACCTACAAACAAACTCTTGACTCTAGAAAAAAGTAGGAGCTATTTATAGGTAAGAAATTATTTTCATGTGGGTGGGTCAAAGGGAAAAACGAGCTGAGAAGAGTCAGCAAGGAAACTCCCATTTACCCAGTACCTTGAAGAGAGGAACTGTAGGGCCATTTGCCAGAATGGAAAGTCTGCGTCAGAATTACTAACAGAGGAATGATGTTTCGGTGAATTTTTCAGCCTGTTGAAAGTGTCAGCCCATTTTGTTTGGCACAACCGCAGACTCAATTTAAAACATAAAACCTATCGCTTCTCGGCCTTTTGGCTAAGATCAAGTGTAAAACATAAAACCTGAAGGCATGTCCTTAGGACTAAAGAAACAAAGGAGTTTCAACCAGGATCTTGGAACCATCTGAGGAAAGAGGAAAGAAAGGCAATATATAAAATAGGGTCACTTTAACCAAGCTGCTAAAAGTGTTAACATTATGAAGGTTGAGGCATGAGCAAAGACCCATCCCATTCTTATTCTAACTAGCCTGGGAACTTCATTTTTTTTTTTTAACATTCCAGTCCTGTGCCATTGCCTGGATATGCACGTGGAGTTCCAGATAACCCTTAATTACCCCCTGAAGGACTCACATATACATCCACCTGACATCCATTATCCGGGCCACTGGATGTGACCAGACCTCCTGACACCCATCTTCCAGACCACCTGGCATCCATCCTTCTGACCACTTGTCACCGGACTGATAACCATCCTGGACAAATCATAGGGCTAAGAATGCAGGGCATGATTATCAACAATCATTAACTTTTACTGAGAGAACTTTTAACGTTTTCTCTTCTTTGAGACACTTCTGGGTTTTTACCTAGCTGTATTTCCAGTTTGCAAACTCTAAGACCCTTGAATAAATCTCTATCATTTATTTCTAGCAAAGCCTCCAGCCTCATTATTAGTTCCTTCAACATATCAATCATATGATGTGTGTCCTATCA
>NW_006383006.1:7147829-7157413 GCF_000327345.1 Myotis davidii
TGCCAGAAAAGCCATCTTCCAGGAACCTGAGGTTTCCCACTATGAGGTTATTTGCGATAGGTCTCTATATGCATATGAACGTAAAGGGCCTCAACCTGCTGAAAGGCTGTCATGTCCCTGCTGCTCTCTTTTTCACTAAGGAAGATTAGAAAACTTTGAATTGTGTTTGGAGGAGGTCCAATTTGGGACAGGAGACTGGGTAGCAAGCAGCTCTGAAGTCAAGGAGACAGCATCTGAAAGGGTCAGTCTGGTGGGCCCTGCAAAGGCAAAGGATGCTTCTTAAGGAAGTTAAGCTGTTTGGTCATTGGACAGAGATGACGGTCTCCTTCCCAATCAGCCTCTCAGGGCTGTGGCTTCCAGTTCTTATGGCTCCTAACTTCCCTAGAATATAGGACAAACGCTCAGGACAAAGAGCAGCAGTTGGTTGATGGAGAAACAGGCTGATTCCCAGAGAACAGGGACAGTTTTTGATGGCAGTGATTCGAGTGTCTAAGACCTGTATTTAGACCTATCTACAGGCAGGCCTCATTTGACTGAGCTTTGCTTTATTGTGCGTTACAGACATTGCACATTTTACAGATTGAAGGTTTACGGCAACCCACCATCAAGCAAGTCTATCAGCACCATTTTTCCAGTAGCATTGGCTCACTTTGTGTTTCTATGTCACATTTCAATAATTTTTGTAATTATTATCATTATTTTTTTCATTATTATCAAATTTGTTATGGTGACCTGTAATCAATGGTCTTTTATGTTGCTATTGTAATTGTTTGCCAAGCACCACACCCATGTAAGACAACAAACTTAATATATGTTGTATGTGTTCTTATTGCTCCACCAAACATTCCCCTATATCTCTCCCTCTCCTCAGGCTTCCCTATTCCCTGAGACACATCATTATTGAAGTTAAGCCAATTAATGACCTCTAAGTGTACAAGTAAAAGGAAGAGTTGCATGTTTCTCAGTTTAAATCAAAAGCTAAAAATGATTAAGTTAGTGAGAAAGGCATGATGAAAGCCAAGATAAGCCAAAAGCTAGGTCTCCTGTGCCAAATATTTACACAACTTGTGAATGCAAAGGAAAGGCTCCTGAAGGAAATGATAAGTGCTACTCCAGTGAATACACAAATAATAAAAAATGGAACAGCCTGATTGCTGATATGGAGAAAGTTTTAGTGTTCTGGATAGATCCATCTAGCCATAATATTCTCTTAAGAAAAACCCTAGTCCACAGCAAGGCCCTAACTCTCTTCAGTTTCATTAAGGCTAACAGAGATGAGGAAGCTACAGAAGAAAAGTTTGAACCTAGCAAAGGTTGGTTCATGAGATTTAAGGGAAAAAGCCATCTTCATAACACAAAAATGCAAGATGAAGCAGTAAAGAATGATGAAAAAGCTGCAGAAAGTTATCCAGATCTAGCAAAGATAATTAGCAACAGATCTTCAATGTAGATAAAACAGCCTTATATTGTAAAATGTCATCTAGGACTTTCATAGCTAAAGAGGATAAGTAAAGAGAGAGAGAGAGAAAGAGAGAGAGAGAGAGAGAAGTTAATGCCTGGCTTCAAAGGACAGGCTGGCTCTCTTGTTAGGAGGCTAATGCAGCTGGTAACTTTAAGTTAAAGTCAATGCTCATTTACCATTCTAAAAATTCTAAGGCCCTTAAAAATTATGACAAGTCTACTCTGCCTTTGCTCTATAAATGGAACAACAAAACCTAGATGACAGCACATCTGTTTACAACATGGTTTGCTAAATATTTTAAGCCCATTTTAAGACCTACTGCTCAGAAAAAAAAAGAAAATGTTCCTTTCAAAATATTATTTCTTATTGACAATGCACCTAGTCACCCAAGAGTTCTGATAGAGATGAACAATGAAATTAATGTTGTTTTCCTGCCTGTTAACACAGCATCCATTCTGCAGCCTATACCTCAAGGAGTAATTTTGACTTTCAAGTCTTATTACTTAGGAAATGCATTTTGTAAGTCTATAGCTGCCATTGATAGTGATTCTTTTGATAGGTCTGGGCAAAGTAAATTGAAAACCTTTCAGAAATAATTCATCATTCTAGATGCCAACTAATAACATTTGTGATTTATGGGAAGAAGTCAAAATATGAACATTAATAGGACTTTGGAAGAAGTTTGGAATTCCAACCCTCATGGGTGACACTGAGGGTTCAAGACTTCAAGTGGAGAAAGAAACTGCAGATGTGGTTGAAATAGCAAGAGAACTAGAATTAGAAGTGGATCCTGAAGATGTGACTGAATAGTTACAATCTCATGATAAATCTTTAACAGAAAAGAAGTTGCTCCTTATGGCTGACCAAAGAAAGCGGTTTCTTGATATAAAATCTACTCCTGATGAAGACTATTGAAATGACAAGAAAATATTTAGAATATTACATAAACTTAGTTGATAAAGCAGCAGCAGAGTTAAAGAATTGGCTCCATTTTTGAAAGAGGATCTACTGTGGGTAAAATGCTATCAAACAGCATTGCTTGCTACAGAGAAATCATTTGTGAAAGGAAGTCTCTCAATGTAGTAAACTTCATTGTTGCCTTATGTTAAGCAATTATCTCAGCCACCTCAACCTTCAGGAACCATGACCCTGGTCAGTCACCAACTATCAAGATTGAGGCAAAACCAAAAAAGAGGTTATGACTCACTGAAGGCTCAGATGATGGTTAGCATTTTTTTTAGCAATAAAATATTTTCAAAGTAAGTTATGTATATTGGGGTATTGTTTAGACATAATGCTATCTTACACTAAATTGATTAGAGCACATTGGTAACATAGCTCTTATGTGCTCTGGGAAACCAAAAGGTTTGTATAATTTGCTTTATTGGGATATTCACTTTATTGCAGTTGTCTGGAACCAAACCCACAATATCTCTAAAATATGCCTGAGTAGATATTGTCAGTCTTGACCAGATATCAGCAAATTTTTCCTGTAAAAGGCAAGGTAGTAAATATTTTAAACTTGTTACACCATTAGGTCACAACTGTTCAACTATGCCAATGTAGCAACAGAGCATCCTAGACAATATGTTAAAAAAAATGGGTATGGCTGTCTCCAAATAAAACTATACTCACACAAATAGGTGATGAGCTGCATTTGGCCCATGGCCATAGCTTTCCAATTCCTGATCTTGAGGAAAGATATAAAACAAAGTTAATTCTCCCTGTCTGAAAAGGCCACTACTTCACATCTTTCTGGCCCTTGCCCAAATTCACTGTTTCTTTCTCTAAATGCATCCTCCTGACCCCAGTCTTTCCCTTCTCCAATAAACATTTTCCACTGCTAATAATATTATCTTCTTAGAATATATAATTAATTCATCACCCCCACCTCAAAGTCTTTCATAGTTCCCCAATGCTTATAATAATGATCTAAATTCCTCAATAGAGCATTCCGATCCCTCCATAATTCATTATGCCTTTACTAGTACATACACAGTGTAAGCTCCTGCCATGGTGGCCAAGGTGTCACTCTCCAAACATGCCAGGCAGTTACCCACCTCCGAACTTTGTCTAGACATGTCCCTGCCCTGCATGAGCATCCCTATAGTTCCTATCTGCCAGTCATTTTCATCTTTACACTGTCACTTCAAATTCACTTTCTCAATGACACCTTTCCTTTATGCCTACTATGATATGAACCCTTCATGGGCTCTCATAGAATTGATTGCATCCCTCTCTTAAAACAGTATGCCTTAAATTAAAGTTATTTCCATTTGCTTCCCCCATTCAATAAATTACATGCTTCCTACTCTGGCTGGTGTGGCTTAGTTGGTTGAGTGTCATCCCATGTACCTAAAGGTCACCAGTTCAATTCCTCATCAAGGCTCATGTCCAGGTTGTAGGTTCAATCCCCTGTCAGGGTGTGTACAGGAGGCAACCAATAGATGTTTCTCTCTCATGACATTGTTTCTCTCTCTCCTTCACCCTTTCTCTCTAACGTCAAATTTTAAAAATATTTTTTAAATAGAATCCTTTAAAAAAAATTACATGCTTCCTGGTCATCTGTTGTTTATCTTTATACTAGAGGCCTGGTGAACGAAATTCATGCACAGGTAGGGTCCCTAGGCCTGGCCCAGGATCAAGGCCAATCTGTGGGGCAACTAGCGGTGTGATCAGGACCCCTGCTCACACTCACCTTGGCCTGGCACTGCCCGTTCACCTGCTCCACCATCCCACCCTGGTCAGGCCTCATCAGGGCCAGCAGCACCTCCACTGCTGCCTACTGCCAGCACCGCATCACTGACACCTGCCATATTTCATGCCACCCCCTGATGGTCAGCAAACTTCTAACTCCCAGTCAGTTGAACTCCCACCCATGGGGACAATTTGCATATTGGCCTTTTATTACATAGGACTAGTGTCCTGGTGCATGGATTCATGCACATTGAAAGGAAATTAATTAGAAAAAATATTTTAATATTGCTATTTGCCCTTTCTCTATAATAGAAGTGTCAACCAAATTCTCGATTGATAATGACAGATAGAAACACGTGCATGCAATTGGCACCAGCTAGAGCTTTATATGTATCACACATGTGGGGGTAAACTTAGCCTTTTATATATATGTAGAATAAACTTGCTTAATTAGACCTTCTTCTGATTTAGCTAAACTTTTTCCAGCCCAGTGAAGCACCTCGACTTCTCTTTCAGGTAATTGTCAGCAACACTGGAGTAAATATCAACATGAAGTAGATTATTATTGTAGATCATGCAGGGAGGACAAAGGATAAAATATTTAACTGCAGCAGTGTTTGAACTGATACCAGGCTGAGTTGGGCTGTGGGCTGCATTTTGCACCATGGGGTCTTGGCAGTGTTGGCTGTGATTTGGTGGGGTGTTGCTCTGGAGTGGCGGGGCCTGTGTCCCACTTGGGGGAAGCTGAGTGTTGGTTTGTCGGCGCCAGGTCTGTGGTGCCGTTTATTTTTAAATTGCCAGTGCGCATCACAGCAGCTCCTGCATTGAGCATCTGCCCCCTGCTGGTCAGTGAGCATCATAGCTACTGCTTGGACAAACACTTAGTCTTTTATATATATAGATATGCCACAGTATGTTCAATTCCATCATTTGATCATTTATCCATTAACAAGTATACTTTGCGTACCCACTATATGTTCTCAGTGCTGGGGAAACAGCCATAAGCTAGACAATGTCCCTGCCTTCAGACTTACATGATAGTGAGGAAAACCAGATAAGTAAACAAATCAACATATAAGATCATTTCAGAGAGAGATAAACACCATTAGAAAAACAACACAGGGTAATTTGTTAGGAAAAGTGAGGGTGTGGGTAGGCACATAGCTACTTTTGCTACAGAGAACAGGGAACGCTCCTCTGAGATGAAATTTGAACTGATACCAAGTACTGATGATGAATTGAAAATTGAATGATGAGAAGTAAACACTTGTGCAAAGCTCTGCCCAGAGAAAATATTTTTAAGTGTCCCTTAAATAAATAATAATTGAAAGTATTCCTACAATGTAATAAATTATAATAGAGTTCTTTAAAAAGAATGAGGCAGGTATATCTATATGTACATATATGAAAAGATATTGATGTTATACTGTTAAGTGACAATAAAAGCAACTTGCAGAGAGGTGTAAAAGATGTTTCCAGTTTTGAAATTTAAAAAAAAATCATATGTATACATATGTTAATTCTTGCCTAAGAAATTTCTGAAAAGATACACAAATGAACATTAAAAGTGGTAATTTCTAGGGGCAATAATGAGGGGGTTTAATACTTCTTTTTTTCTATTTTATACCTGTCTGTACCATTTAAAATTTTTACATGCATATATCCCTTCTATAAATTTACACACCAAAAAATATATATATTTCTCAAGGGATAAAAATCCCTTTATGAAGCCTTCTTTAGTTTTTTGTCTTTAAATGATGAGTGAATTTTCCCTGACATATCGGGGGAAGGGGATCTTCTCATTCTCCTTATTATTATTGAAACATTTGTCTCTCCTTACTCCAAAGGGCAAACAGCCCCACCTTTTTAGTGCCCTTAACACACACACACATACACACACACACACACACACACACACACTCACATGGACACACGCACACAGCTGCTTGCCCTCACAATTCACTAAGGGCATCTTTCCTGATATACCATGATGTCCCAGAGCATTGATTGGGATTCACTGTTTTAAACAGGCTAGATTACCAGATAAAATACAGGACATACAGTTAAGTTTGAGTTTCATATAGATAGTGAATAATTTTTAATATAAGTACAGCATGTCCCAAATATTTCCCATGAGAAATTATACTAAATGATTACTCTTTGTTCATCTGAGATTCAACTTTAACTGAGTGTCCTATATTTTTCTATTTGCTACATTGGACAGTCCCCAAACAGGCATAGATCCTGGATGAAAGATGCTGAAATCTTGGGTGAAGACCATGAGGTCTCCATGAATGCTCCCCCGACTCAGTTGGGAGAACAAAGGTGCATTTTTCTAACCTTTGACTGTCTGAACACAATCCCCATGGTTCGCTTTTCATTGCCTTCTCAAAAACAATATCTACACATGATCGAGCTTGATTGTGTGTGCCAGTATTTATTGCACTGTGCTTCCTTGAACCTTACCTACATCGTGCCCCCTTAGGTGGATTCGGGCAGAGCGAGCCCCTCTCCTCCCACAGATCCACATTTTCCAGGTGTGAACTCAACTGCAGACCCAGGACTCTGCTTTCCCTTGGGCAGTGGTGCTGCCCTGACTGAACTTTAGAATCACCCATGCCCATGCCCAGACCACACACAAGACAAATGCAGAATCCTGAGCAGTGTGGCCCAGTCTAACCTGTTCTACAGTTGAGCCAGCGCTGTGAGCAATTGCCTTAACACCCAGGCCATCTGTACCTACTCTCACACTTTAAGTTCCAAAACATAGTGCCTCTCAGACTTTTTGTGCACATGGGTGCTGTTAAAATACAGATTGCGATTCCATCGATCTGGGTGGGGCCTGAGAGTCTGCATTCACAAGCTCCCAGGTGATGCTGATGTTGCTAGTCCTTGAGACATACTTGGAGAAGCAAGGCCATCAACACACACACACACACACACACACACACACACACACACACACACACACGACTCACTCACCTTAAAATCAAAGTCATTGCCACTTTTTCTTTTATTATTCATGTAATAGGCAAAATGCATCTTCCAGAGACTTGGCAGTGAAACTCTCCTTGGACCCACGATGGTCCTGAGACTCGCACCATATGTGCATTCCAGTTTCAAGTAGCAGCTTTGCTGGATTCATTTCCTATCCATGGGAAGCTAAGAAGAATATAACACTGGTTAGGTTTCAGCACACAGATTTTTTTTTCAGACACAAATAGAAACCTCAGGCTAAAACTGCCTGTATAAGGGTTATGAAACCCCCCAAAATTTGTCCAACTTGGCTGTGGGATGACTTAACTCTCAACTATTTAGATTGGGGAGGGGGGGCAACATCTTAGATTTGGAGACCAGCTGAGCAATATGTCCTCTGGAAGCAGAGAAATGGGCTAGGTCACCTCAGGAGGGCCCTGCAGCCCTACAGGGGCTATAACTCCACATTGCACATCCCCGACCCAGGAAACAGTCCAAGCAAACTTTCCAGGTGCAGATTTCATATGTAGTGGACAGGAGTGAGGTGCTGTACCGCTGCTCTCTCACTGACCAGCGCTGTGACCTAGCACAAGTTATGTCACCTCCCTTATGCCTTAGATCCCTCGGGTATCTTCTGTGAAAAAGGAATACAAATGTACACTTAGATAAGGTTATAAGTCAAGTATTTGGTCCACGCAGTGCCTGGCACATTAGCAATATTAAAACTTAGCTGTAATTGTTAGGGGTCTTCCTCCATCTCTAAGGTAGGTGGAAATACTGGCCTTGGTGTCACTTACAGAGAGAAGCTGATTGCTACAGTCAAGTACAGTGTCCACACCAAAGTCCTGTAACCTCTGCCCTGGCTTTGCTTCTAGCCTCTGACAGACAGCAATTGGTGCCCACAAAGGAAGACTAATAACCACACCATATCTGCACACATTTAAGAAACCATATCAGGCTTGAAGGCAAACAACATCCAGCAGGTTTTTTTCCCACTTCATGGAAAAGGAAGTCTGTCTTGTGACCAAAGCTACTTCCTTTCAAGGCCAAGGAAAGGGGAAGTAAGGACAGCTCAAGACTCCACACCCTGTACCGGAGCGGAGACCTACAGTGTGAGGCGCTGAGTGGGGCCTGCAAATGGCAGGGGAGAGGAGCCAGGGGAAAGAAAACTGCCAGAGTTTTTAATATGGATGAGAAGCTGCCTGCTCTTTCCTAAGCAAATGAGGAACAAGAAAAGCAAAAATGTACCCTATGCGCAGGTGGTCTCCTGAATAAAGGGGGAAACAGCAGAGATGTTGTGCGGAGCCATGTTTCAGTGCAAAACCTACTAGTATTGAGCCAGGCTTCTGGGAGACGATCCCTGACTTGTTTCAGGAAAGAGACGATAACAATGCAGAAATAGCAGATAACCCTTGAAATGCCAGTGTCAGCCCCAAAGAGCAACTTCCAGAGATGAGGAGTGGGTGGACTTCCAGAGACACAGATTCAGAGTCTAACTTTAGCATGAACTTTCTGAAACTGCTCAGCAGTCCCAGGGAAAAAGATTTGGTGTGGTGTCTAAGAATAGGAACTCAATTCAGACTGGAATTAGATGAATTTTCATCAGCCACATGTTGCTCCAGTGGCTCGTCTCCTCCCCAGCCTTGGGGGGATATGAGCACTCCTAACACTGGAGAGTTGAAGCTATGAGAAGGAGCTTAGACTCATAACAGTGAAAACAAGAGCAGACATTTATTGGGTGATTAGGACTCACAGGCCTTATGCTAAGCACTTTACATACATCGATTCATTTATTTTCCTTGTTTAATTTTGTGTGTGTGTGATTTTATGTTGGAAATAATTTTTTAAATTCCCATCCCCTACTTCTCCCTCCCCTTTGGCAACTAATCAGCTTGTTCTCTATATCTATAGGTCTGTTTCTATTTTGTTTTGTTTATTCTTTATTTTGATTTTTAAGTTCCACATGTATGTGAGATCATTGAGTATTTTTATTTCTCTGTCTGACTTATTTCACTTAGCATAATACCCTCTAAGGTCATCCATGTTGTTGCAAATGGCAAGATTTCATTCTTTCCATGACTGAATTTTGTATATATATATCCATCCCACGTTCAAAGGCTGTTAAATATATGACCATAGGGGTGCATATATTTTTTCAAATTAGTGTTTTGGATTTCTTTGGATAAATACCCACAAGTGAGATTGTTGGGTCATATGGTAATCCTATTCTTGGGCTTCGAGGAACCTCTTTATTATTTCCCAGAGTGGCTGCACCAATTTATGATCCCACCAACAGTGCATGAGGGTTCCCTTTTCTCCACATCTTTGCCAACACTTGTTTGTTGATTTATTGATGGTAGCCATTCTGAAAGCCGTGAGGTGATATCTCATTGTGGTTTGAATTTGCATTTCCCTGATGATTAGTGATGTTTAGTAGCCTTTCTTTTTT
>NW_006383006.1:7157456-7158105 GCF_000327345.1 Myotis davidii
CAATTCCCTTTATTTTTAATTTTTCAATTACACTTTAGTTTTAATATTAATTTTGTATTGGTTTCAGGTTTTAAGCATAGTGGTTAGACAATCAGAAAGTTAAGTTGTGTTCCCCAATGTTTTTAGTACCCACCTGGTATCATTCATAAGTATTGCAATATAATTGACTATATTCCCTATGCTGTGCTTTATATCCCAATGACTATATCCCGATGACTATTTTTTAACTAATTTGTACTTCTTAATTCCTTCACCTCTTTCACCAAGTCCCCCAACTCCACTCCCCTCTGACACCCTCCACCAGTTCACTCTCTGTATATGAGTCAATTTAAATTTTGTTGTTCATTTATTTTTTTTCTTTAAATTCCACATATAAGTGAAATCATATGATATTTGTCTTTCTCTGACTAACTTATTTGACTGAGCGTAATACCCTCTAGGTCCATTAATATTGTTGCAAATGGTAAACTTACATTCTTTTTATGGCCAAGTAATATTCCATTGTATTTATGTACCATAACTCTTATATCCAATCATCTATTGATGAGCACTTGGGTTGCCTTCATATCTTTTCTATTATAAACTAGAGGCTCAGTACACAAAATTTGTGCACGTGGGGGAGGGGGTTCCCTCAGCCCAGCCTGCAACC
>NW_006383006.1:7177345-7180024 GCF_000327345.1 Myotis davidii
TCCTTATCTATTCATCTATCGATGGACACTTAGGTTGCCTCCAGATCTCAGCTATTGTAAATATCACTGCAATGAACATGGAGGCATAGGCGTGCATATATTTTTTCAAATTAGTGTTTTGGATTTCTTTGGATAAATACCCACAAGTGAGATTGTTGGGTCATATGGTAATCCTATTCTTGGGCTTCGAGGAAACCCCTTATTATTTCCCAGAGTGGCTGCACCAATTTATGATCCCACCAACAGTGCATGAGGGTTCCCTTTTCTCCACATCTTTGCCAACACTTGTTTGTTGATTTATTGATGGTAGCCATTCTGAAAGCCGTGAGGTGATATCTCATTGTGGTTTGAATTTGCATTTCCCTGATGATTAGTGATGTTTAGTAGCCTTTCTTTTTTTAATCTTCAATTCCCTTTTATTTTTAATTTTTCAATTACACTTTAGTTTTAATATTAATTTTGTATTGGTTTCAGGTTTTAAGCATAGTGGTTAGACAATCAGAAAGTTAAGTTGTGTTCCCCAATGTTTTTAGTACCCACCTGGTATCATTCATAAGTATTGCAATATAATTGACTATATTCCCTATGCTGTGCTTTATATCCCAATGACTATATCCCGATGACTATTTTTTAACTAATTTGTACTTCTTAATTCCTTCACCTCTTTCACCAAGTCCCCCAACTCCACTCCCCTCTGACACCCTCCACCAGTTCACTCTCTGTATATGAGTCAATTTAAATTTTGTTGTTCTTATTTTTTTTCTTTAAATTCCACATATAAGTGAAATCATATGATATTTGTCTTTCTCTGACTAACTTATTTGACTGAGCGTAATACCCTCTAGGTCCATTAATATTGTTGCAAATGGTAAACTTACATTCTTTTTATGGCCAAGTAATATTCCATTGTATTTATGTACCATAACTCTTATATCCAATCATCTATTGATGAGCACTTGGGTTGCCTTCATATCTTTTCTATTATAAACCTGCTTGATCACCCCTAACTGCCCCCCCTGATGTCCTGGTCACCCCACACAGCCTGCTGTTCAGTTGTTTAGTCGTCCCTCACTAACCGCCTGCTGGCCTGGTTGCCCCACACAGCCTGCTGCTCAGTCATTTTGTCATGCCTCACTAACGCCCCTGACAGCCTTGTCGCCCCATGCAGCCTGCTGTTCAGGTCATCCATCTCGTTGTTTTAGTTGTGACGACCCCTGGCTTTTTATATATTAGGATAACTCTGCAATGACCCCAGGGGTGCATATATTCTTTCAAATTAGTGTTTTAGGTTTATTTTAGTAAATACCCAGAAGTGGAAATGCTAAGTCATAAGGAAGTTCCATATTTAATTTTTTGAGGAACCTCCATACTGTTTTCATAGTGGCTACACCAGTCTGCATTCCCATCAACCATGCACTAGGGTTCCCTTTTCTTCACATCCTGACCAACACTTGTCATTTGTAGATATATTGATAATAGCCATTTTGACAGGGTAACATCTCATTGTGGTTTTAACTTACTTTTCTCTGATGCTAACTGACATCAATAACCTTTTTATATTTTATTTAATATTCACATCTATACAAGGAGTACCTCCATTTTATAAGTGAGGATATTTGTGTTTAGAAATATTAGAAAATTATTCAAGGTCACTCAGGTGGTTAAGTTATAGAGCTTACCAAAAAAGTGCTGGGAAATGGAAAGAAAAACTGAAAGAACTAGAAGATCATGGACCTGACAGAGGGGAATCCTTCAAGTATAGAATGGGCTAAATAATGGGGAGATGCTATAATTCTCTCTATGAGAAATGAATAGTGATTTCTTACATTGCAGCAAGGGATAAGGAATTAGATTCAATCAAAGGGGGGTGGGTGGATTTTGGATTGAGAAACTGGGTAACATAAATATTCATTATTGTGTGGCAATGGGAAACTGGCTGTTAACTTTTTAAAAATAGGGTGGTCTTGGAAGAACCAAGATGGCAGCATAAGGTATACACCTGTACGTGCTGCCTCTCACAACCACACCAAAACTACAACTAAAAGACAAAACGACTATCATCCAGAACCATGGGAAAGTTGGCTAAGTGGAAGTTCTACAAGTAGAAGGAAAGAAAAAAGTGCATTGAGACAGGGTAGGAGGTGCAGAGGCACCAAGAGTGGAGTTTCAAAGGCGTGCAAAATGGGCTGGCAACTGGGTACGCTGTTTTTTTTTCCATTGGAAGGGAGATACAAGCTCCCAACTACTCTGAACTCCAGTTTCCAGTGAGACTCTGGGTATCCAGACTCCTATGGGGAGAAACTGGACTGTCTGGCATCGGGTCAGAAAGTGAGGGTGGCTTTCTCGCAGAGGTGCTCGCAGGGATCATTGTTACTGCATGGGGGTGCGGGACACAGGGACGCGGAGATGCAGAGACTTGAAGATGCGGAGACACGGAGACAGCTGACTGGCAGCCATCGCTGTTTGCTCTGCCCTGGTGATTCCCTGAGATCCCACCCCACCCAATTTACAACCCCACCCAAGCTGTGTGCAGTGGCTTTTGCATATGAATGGCCTTTCTTTTTGCAGCCTAACCTAACAAACTGTAGCTAGGTCAGAGAGCTCCAAAACTTCCAAACCCCAAACAAAGAGGAGAAATCTGCAGATCTCGCTGTAGCTCCTGCTGGGTGGCCTCACGCA
>NW_006383006.1:7180975-7190567 GCF_000327345.1 Myotis davidii
CAAACAAGTATTATAGGAAATCTGAAAGGTATTCTTTAAGAAGAGGAAGAAGAATAAAAAGGTAAAGATAAAAATTATGAACAACAAAGTGACAACAAATACATATCTATCAACAAGTGAATCTAAACATTAAGTCAATAAAAAAATCTGCTGAACAGAATAAACTGGTGAATATAATAGAGGCACGGGCATAGAAAGGGAGTGGACTGACAATTCTCATGGGGAAAGGGGTGTGAGGGGTGCAGGAAGAGATTGGACAAAAATCTTACACCTATGGATGAGGACAGTGGCAGGGGATAAAGGTATGGGGTGGGGTAGGAACAAAGTGGAGGGGTGCTATGGGGGGCGGGGAGAGGAACATCTATAATAATCTGAACAATAGCCAAAACCGGTCTGGCTCAGTGGATGGAGCGTCGGCTTGCGGACTGGGGGGTCCCGGGTTCGGTTCCGGTCAGGGGCGTGTGCCTCGGTTGCCGGCACGTCCCCAGTGGGAGATGTGCAGGAGGCGGCTGATCGATGTTTCTCTCTCCTCATTGTTTCTAACTCTCTATCTCTCTCCCTTCCTCTCTGTAAAAAATCAATAAAAAAAATATTAAAAAAATAATAATCTGAACAATAAAGATTTATTAAAAAATATAAATAAATAAATAAATAAAAATAAGGTGGTCTTATGATTCTCCAGGTATGTCCCCCAAAAAAACCCACTAGTTCTTTTAAGACATTAATAGCTATAATCAAATACTCTTAGCAAATATGCTAAATAGAGTCAAACAGGTTTATCTACTAGGGAGCTCTAAAGAGCATTTGATTAGCTATTATACACTGTAACTCTCTAGTAGTAGAACATAGTAGGTGGTATTCAAACATTCAAACAGAATCCTTTTTCAAACTAGTCTTTTCTCAAATATGCATGGGGAAATCCTGGGGTTTTCAAAGATGATTTAATGTGGAACTTCCTGGAGGGCTGGGAACTGGCTTTGCTACTCAAAGTGTAGTCCATACACTTTGTCATCAGTATAAGTATCACTTAGAAGCTGGTGAGAAATACAGAATCTCAACCCCACCCAGACCTACTGAATCAAACAAAACCTGCCTTTTAACTATATGTCCTGATTATTTATTTGTAGAGTAAAGCTTAACAAACTCAAAATGTCTTCAAGCCTCAGGATTGGGTTACATAAAATCCCATAGCAACAGCAGCCTAGCATTAGCTATCTGCTGCATAACAAGCCACCCCAAAATTGACTGTGTCTTGAAACACTAACGATTCATTCCTCATGCTTCTGTAGTTTGACTTGGCTCCATCAGCAGTCTTCTGCTTGAAGTGGCATGGACTAGGGTCAATCACTATGCTGCATTTATGAGCTGGACTGCAAGATCCAAGATTTCATACAAATATCTGGCACCTCGATGTTCCTCTCTGGGGCTTCTCTGCATGAATAGTTTGGACCAGTGGTTCTCAACCTTCTTAATGCCACAACCCTTTAATACAGTTCCTCATGTTGTGGTGACCCCCAACCATAAAATTATTTTCGTTGCTACTTCATTACTACTGTAATTTTGCTACTGTTACGAATCGTAATGTAAATATCTGATATGCAGGATGTATTTTCATTGTTACAAATTGAACATAATTAAAGCATAGTGATTTATCACAAGAACAATATGTAATTATATATGTGTTTTCCGTTGGTCTTAGGCAACCCCTGTGAAAGGGTCGTTTGACCCCCAAAGGGGTCGCGACCCACAGGTGGAGAACCGCTGACTTGGACTTCCTCAAAATACAGCTTCCTCAGGATTTTGGGCTTAATGGCAGCCAATTTCAAGAGAAAACCGATGCTGCCACTTCAATAAGGCCCAGGTCTGAAAGTCCCAGAACATCACTAGCTGCATTCTATTTATTAGCTATAAAAACACAAAACACAAGGTGAATTAGATTCAAGGAGAGAGAAATGGTTTCTACTTCTTGATGGGTGAATTAGCATGCATATGCAAGGAGAGAAGAAATTGGTGCTGGCCATGATTGAAGACTATCGACCATACTGCTCCTCTTGGGTGATATCAGATACTGTGCATGAGCCTTCCCTAAATTCTAAGTAATTTAAGTGTTCTAATGTGTGTCCTAGACTGGCTTTTCCTCTAAAGTAAGCAAGCACTTCAACCTGCTTTACAACAGAAAAGTATGTCCCATCCATGGATCATGTCAATGCCAGAGGGATGGGAGAATGGATTAAATCTCACTTTTTATCAACATCAACCAAAATTATTTATCCTGGAACTACTGTGTGCCAGGAATTTATTTCTGGGTACATAGCTGTGTGCAACATAGTTATAAGCATGTTTTCTGAAGCTTATACTCAAGTGGTTGAAAATAGTCAATAAACTACTAAACCATTAAATAAACAATAATTTTAGAAAGTGTTTAAAGACTATGAAGAAAATAAAATAGGCAATGTAATTGTGAGTGACCTCCCAAGTTCATCTAGATTAGAAGGTCAAAGGAAGTCTCTTGGAGGTGGTGGTGTTGAACTGAGGTCTAAAGGATGAGAAGGAAGCAGATAGTCAAAAAACTGAGGTCAGAGTGGCTAAGGATGCAAGCACAAAGGCCCTGGGGCAGGACATGACCTACATGCTCGAGGACAGAAAGAAGGTCATTGTGCCTGGAGCACATTCTATAAGGGGAAGATAGTCTGAGATGAGGCTGGGGATGTGAGTGAGGACCAGGGCTTTGCAGGGCTCTGTAGGAATCGAATGTGATAACATGATATTCTAACTGCAATGGAAAACTACATGCAGGAGGTGATATGGCTTGATTTCATATTTATAAGAAGACTCTGGCTGCTGTGTGAGAATCAGATGTTAGAGAGAGAGCCAAGGAGACCAGTTAGGAAGCTAATGCAACAACCAAGGTGAGAGAAAATGGCAGTGTGCACTAAGGTGGGGCTCTGAGTGCTGAGGGGCCATGTGGAATATCCCTGTCCCATCTATCTACCCATCATCATGGAAATGCAGTCAGACATCCTCACAGCCCTTGAGCTTCCACTTGAAGAAATACATCTTAATTTAGGCTTTCACAGAATAGACTATTGCCCTGGGTGTCTATCTTCTTCATTGAATTGGGTTTATGTGATGAGGGAGAACAGGAGAATCTAGCCATGTATAACTTATTTGTGCCTTCATTTAGGTTTAGGTGATGAGGGATTAGAATGCAAATTTTCTGCATATCCTTTTGTACCTAGAAATATGTGACTGTGAGATACTTTTTCCTCCTGTAATCTTCCAAAGTCCTGACTCTAAACCCAAACTGGTCAGAGTTAGCAGAAGGCAAGTGTATTGCCACAATGAACTATAGTAGGAGTTCCTAATAACCAGCTGATTAATATTAATTATCTTTGTTCATGTTTCAAATATTTTGGCAAGGTCATTGCCTCTAGCCTTCTGAGAATAAACAGAAAGAATCTAATATATAAATGCTGTCTCCCAGCTTAAACCCAGAATGTATATAGCTGTCTTAGCTAGTGCCACCCCAATCCCATAGCTCCTCCTGAGTTGTGACCACACTGACAGTTTGTGTTTACTCACCCCAAGAACTTACGTTTAAGTCCTTTACATGTTTCAGCTTCTGATTTTGCAAGCCATGAGCATGGCACTACATTTTAATCTTCTGAAATCACCCCAATTTTTATATACTTACTCTTTTCAACAAAGGTGATTCATTCAGTGGATGCCAAAATAAAGTTCATATTTCTACTGTTGTAGTTGCATGTAAATTCCAAAATCAAAAACAGCTTCTTGTAAATCCCAGTCTCCAACTTTGGTTTCTAAAATATATTCATCATCAATAACCTCTGCCTCTGAGAAAGCTATGGGAAGTGTGACTTTGTACATCACTGACTACATCAAAATAAGACATTCACTGCACACACACTACAGGCCAGGCTTGTGCCAGGTACCCTCAGGATGCTCACAACCATGCAGTTTCAACCACAATGCTCTAATTAATTAAGAACTTAATAAATGACCTTTGGTCATCAAGAGCTAATTTTTTCTACCTTGTTGAATAGAATTTGTAACAAATAGCCTAGATAAACTACATGACAAGGACAGAGACCAGGAGAACAGGAGAATTCTAGCCACACATAACTTACTTGTGCCTTCATTTATTTTCCCCAAACCTCTTTCAAAGTTTGTAGTGAAGGGGTCAGGAAAGGCTTCCCCAGGATGTATCACTTTGGCATGTGAATTATTTTGATCTGAAGGCAATCGAGAGCTTGCAGGCTCACAAGAAATTTTTATCTCTCCCTTAAATAATTTAAATTAGGGGACTTGGCCACAATAAAAATTATCACCAGAAATAATCTTTTATGACCTTTACTAGAGGCCCAGTGCACGAAATTCATGCATAGGGGCAGGGGGGTGTCCTCAGCCCCGCCTGCACCCTCTTTTTTTAAAAATAAATTTTATTGATTTTTACAGAGAGGAAGGGAGAGGGATAGAGAGTTAGAAACATTGATGATAGAGACACATCGATCAGCTGCCTCCCGCACACCTCCTCCTGGGGATGTGCCCGCAACTAAGGTACATACCCTTGACCGGAATCAAACCTGGGACCTTTCAGTCCACAGGCCAATGCCCTATCCACTGAGCCAAACCAGCCAGGGCGACCTGCACCCTCTTGCAATCAGGACCCCTTGGGGGTTGTCCAACTGCCAGTTTAGGCCCAATCCCTACAAGCCTAAACTGGCAGTCAGACATCTGTCTTGCAATCTGGGACCACTGGCTCCTAACCACTCACCTGCCTGCCTGATTGTCCCTACCCACTCAACCTGCCTGCCTGATTGTCCCTAACCACTCACCTGCCTTCCTGATCACCCTTAACTGCTTGCCTGCCTGCCTGATTACCCCTAACTGCTCATCTGCCTGCCTGGTCACCCCTAACCACTCTGCCTGCCTGCCTGATTTTCCCCTAACCACCTCTGCCTCAGCCCCCGCCACTGCAGCTTCATCGGGAAGGATGTCCAAAATGATGTCTGGAAGGTTGTTCGGCTATCCAGTCTAATTAGCATATTACGCTTTTATTATTATAGATATATGGCAGGGCAAACTTCTAATCCCTGAACATCTGCTCTTCTTATCATCCTGCAATGACCCTCTGAAGTCCTAATGTGCCTTACCTCAACCTTGCTCAGAATACCTCGTTTTCCTTTCTTTCTGTGAACTTCTCATATATGTGGGATCTCTGGCTCACTCATGTATGTGAAGTTCCCATATGTACATATGTAATTAAATTTGGTCATTTTTTTTCTTGTTATCTGTCTCATGTTGATTTGATCATTAAACCAACAGGAAGGCCCTCTAAGGATATTGGAAAGTTTATTCCTCCCCCGGCAGCTAAGAGGAGAACAAGAAGTTTGGTACTCAGCCCTAATGCCCACATATAGATTGGTAAGAAATAGGGACATGATATATTCAGGAGTTCGCCAATAAAGGAAAAGATGGCTTTCTTTTTCTTATTCCTGTAGGATCTTAGAATAATAGTAATGATTTTTGTGCACCATATTCTAGAAGCTGTTATTTGTAAACTAAGGCAATAAATAGGGTTATGGTGAGCTGGGCTGATAAGGGGAGGTGAGAGAGAGGAGAGAAGATGGTTAAAAAAAGAAGAAGAAAACAGTGATGAGAGAATATTAAAAAGGAAGTGATGAAGCCGGGATCCCAGAATCCCAAACCAGAAATGCAAACTCATTTTTCCAATCTTTTCTTAAAACAAAGAGACTGAGGCAAAGTGGCAGAGGTGGGACTTGATTCTCAGAGCTGTTTTCCCCCTCCACATTTACAATATTATTGTACATTGTGACTTTGAGGCACTGTCCCCATGTATAACTAAGGGTAACAGAGCACCTTGCACTGTATGGAACTCTGTAAATATTTAATAACACTAACCTAGGTAGAGATGATAAGTGCAATCATATTAGTACTAGAAGAAAGGCCCCTAAGTAGTTTTTAATAAGGAAAAGCAATGACAAGGGCACTAGCCCAGGTATAGAGCCTTGTAAAGATCTCTTGTTTATTTCTGGTTTGGTCTTCCTCTGTTTCAGGGTTCTTTTTCAGTGGGATTCCCTCCCTAATAGCTGCTGTATGGGATGCAGGTGGTTGTCAGGAGGACAGGGAGACAAATGAAAGAATCAATTTTAGCTGCTCAAGGTCAATGGCATGGCACATTTCCAACCAATGTTAGCTCCTTGCTCAGGAGCTGGAATCCAAAAGAAAAAGCTATCTGCCAAATGCCTGGCATAGGCATTCCATAACTTTATAAAACTGTGATGACTAAGTAAACAACCCCGCATCCTGCTCCATCTCTCACAACACAATCTTAGCCACAGAGGGGAAGCTTAAACATACAAAAGGAGAAGAAGCTAAATAAAGAAAATGGAGAATAAAATTAAATAGCATGTTGGTTCCTCTAGTGTCTATATGTCTAGATCAAAACTATTTAATAGCTAGGAGTGTCCCTCGTGGAACTGTTATTTAAACATCCAAGAACTGATACATCCGCCCTCAGTGGGTGACTGAAGGTGAGGTCAGTGTGTAATATGTGTGTATATGGAGGAGGGAGGTGCGGGGGGGGCACTTGGGAAGTAACAAACAGAACAAAAACAACAGAAAGAAGAGCCGCTAGGAGACTGGAGCGAAGGCAGCTCTGCCGGCCCCACCTCTGCACTGCAGTTCTGACACTGCCTGAGCCCCTGGAAGCCTGTGGTAGGCAGGCTCTCATTCCTGGGCTCACGCTTAGGCGGAGAGGGAGGCTTAAAGGAGAAGGAGAAAAGGCAGTGAGTCACAATTTGTTTTCATACTGAAAGGTGAACATTCGGACATCCGAGCAAACAGGGAGACAGAAAACACAATTTTTAGTACAAGAGATAACCAAAAACTCACTTCTGACCCCTTTCAAACAAGTGAGTTGTATCCATCCGAGAATTCTACAAAGACAGGGATGTGGCTGTACCTCCTTAGCACTTACATCTAGAAGCCCACGTGGCTCTAACAGTCCTCATGGTATCTCTTCTGTGAGATAAGTTCCTTCAGGGCAGGACCCATGGCATGTCTCTTTGTCTCTGTATCTTTCACAGTGTGAAGCACAGTATTTTGTACCCAAAACTCTGGTTAATGATTTATCTTGGAGGATGGCTATTCCCATAGGCTTTCTAAGAGGTCCTTTGTCTTTCCTCACTAAATCTATACTTCAAAGCTCGGTTAACCCTCATAATAAATGATTGAGTATATCCTACGTGTACTCAAAAATTTCCATGGTTCCCTCGTGCACCCAGTTCACCAAATCCACTGTCAACGGCTGGTATGCACACCCATGCCAGTCTTGCCTCACACCATCCGCCTTCAAACACCCTCTACTTTCTGCACTCTACCTGCACCGTTCCTTACTTTCAAGTACTGTGCTTCTCCAATTCAGCATCTGTACTCACTCCTTCCTTCTGCCTAGAATAACAGCAGTAGGAGTCTGGACACTTGGCTTGAAATCTCACCTCTCTTAGTTCATTAGCTGTATGACCCATGGCATTTTTTAAAACCACTGATTCTCATTTCCCCATCTTCAAAATTAGAGATCATATTAACCCCACACAGTTGTTGTGGAGAGAGAAAAAATTAGATAACATTTGTGAACGCACCAAGCATAGTAGATACCCCAGCAGCATTTATCCATCTTCTTTGTGATCCTTCAAGTTGAGCACAGATATATCCCTTCACTGTGGACAGAAGAGCCTCTCCCCCACTAACCTGAGCAAGTAGTTATGGGGGGTGTTCATGCAACAGTGGGGGAAGTTCCATTTCCTAGTCAGCCATGTCCAGCTGGGAAGCAAGGGCTGATAGATGATACAGCTATCTGTCCTCCAACACAGAAACTTGGAGTTAAAGAGCTAGAAAATCCTTACAGATTATTTGACCAGATCTTCTATTTTGTAGAGAAGGAAATGGAAGCCCAGTGTAGAGCCAAGACTGGACTCCTGCATTTTGTTCTTTGTTTTTCACAATGCCATGAATAAGGGCCAAAAGTCACCGAGCCAATCAGACGCACAGCAATGTCCTAGGCTGAGACTGGAACTAGAATCACAGGCAAAAGAGCTTCCTCAGAAGTGTCTAGTCCACTACCTTATTCCAGACAGGTGTGCGCCTTCCACTGACTCAGCACTTATTGGGTTCCTACAAAGTGTCAAGTCCACACCTATGAGGAAGATAATAAAATGCCTGAGACAGACATCATCCCATCCTTAAGATTCACAACCTAGCTAGGGAGGAGCCATGTGTTCAAATAATTGCCATGCAGTGTGAGAAATGCATCCTCTTACCTGGTGATGCTACCTGGGAGAGCAGAAAAGTTCTCACAAAGGAGACAGATGCGTTGGGCCTTGATGACTAAGCAGCTTGTTAAGTGTCCAGGTGTTGGGAAGGGCATTCCCACATGGTCTTTTACTTTCATGGTGCAAACAATTACAATAGCATATGCCGGAGGTGACGCTGCACACCTGTGTCCGCTGGTGACTATCTTCTGATCACAACAGAAGATCCAGCTCCATGAACGGTAGCCAAGGACTGTCCCAAGGAATCAAATGCCAGTTACCCAATATCTTCCCTAATTTATCTGTTTTACACGAATTACTTCCAAGAGTCCCTCTTCACTTTCTTTACTGCTAGGATTGAGGTGGGCCTCGATAAGAGAAATCAGAATCTCAGATATGGGAGGTTTTGTTCAGGGGATAAAAGAAGAAAAAAAACAAAGGTAAGTGGAAAAGCTCTTAAGTGAGAAATAAATGAGTAACTTCCCAAAAGAAAAGGAGTTTTTGCACTGCGGGCTGATTGGTTCCGCCAGGAAGCAGATGCCAAGACCGAGTTAGGAACCCAAGAGACTTATTGGCAGTGATACTTGTGAAAGAGAAAGAGGAGAGAAAGCAGGAGTAGGTGGGGAAAGGCTTCAGATAATGACAGAGGTCTGATCCCTGTGACAGGAAAGGCATAGGAGGGAGAACGGGGTGACAAGCTGAGGTGAAAAGATCGCCCGTAGTGAAGAAATGGCTGCTCCTTGTATTTACTGAGCTCACTCACGACCAGGGCTGCTCAGTGAGAGAACTGTTCCAACGCCCAGGCAGATTCCAAATGAACTTCCAGCTGACAGCAGCCCTCGCAGCAGGTTCTCTCTCAGGGAGATCTGAGCAACACTTCTCCGTGGCTGCTGAACACATGCATCATCCTGGAGTGAAGAATTTAGAGGGGAATTTACTGCGTGGATAGTGACAAACGTGTTTTAGGTGTGCAAGTGTGTGAAGTAAACCCTGACCTTAAGATAACAGATGAAGGGTAGGCTCTGTTTATTAGTTAATTATTGTCGTACCTGGAAGGAAAAACTCAATCACTGGTATTTATGACTGGCCTGGGTTGAGGGTAAAGTTTTATTCCTGATGCTCTTAGCTCTCTAGAAACCAATTCTGTGGTTGGGCAAGTCTCTCAACTGTCCAATCTCTAAGTGAAAATAAATATAAGTCAATATTCTCAGTCAGGGAGATAGACAGGGAAGGGAAAG
>NW_006383006.1:7190587-7193030 GCF_000327345.1 Myotis davidii
TACAGTCATGCACTTCAGAAGGTTTCAGACAGCAGCGGATCATGTGTGTGGTAATGGTACCCCATGTAGCCTGGGTGTGTGGTAGGCTATGCCATCTAGATTTTTGTACATGCGCTCTATGATGCTCCCACAATGACAGAATTACCTAATGATGCATTTTTCAGAATTTATCCCCATTATTAAGAGGCGTGTAACTGTAATCCATTAGACCTTGAGCACTATGAATACAGGAGCTCATCAGTCTTTTCCCTCAGTGAATGGCTATCTTCTCCCAGTGTCTGGCTTTCAATAAATATGGCATGAATGAATGAATGAATGAATGAACAGATGAATGTCAATCACCAGCTGCAGATAAAAGTTCTCTTTTGCAAGCTGACTGCCGAGCTGATGGAGCAGTACACCAGCGCCGCGCGGGACGCAAGCTGGACCTGAGGGGATGTAATATTCCTGTCATGGAAAATCTGGGTGCGACCTTAGACCAGTTTGATGCTATTGATTTTTCTGACAATGCAATCTGGAAACTGGATGGCTCTCCTTTGTTGAGAAGACTGAAGACACGACTGGTGAACAACAGTAGAAGATGTCTCATGGGCAAGGCGTTGGGCCGAGCTCATTCTCACCAACAACAGCCTCTTGGAGCTGGGTGACCGGGACCCTTTGGCGTCTTTCGAGTCACTGGCTTAGCTGAGGAGTCCAGGAAACCCCGTGGCAAACCAGAAGCGTTACCGACTCTATGTCATTTACAAAGTTCCCAAGTCAGAGTGCTGGGTTTCCAGAAGGTGAAGCTGAAAGAGCATCAGGAAGCAGAGAACATGTTCAAGGGCAAACAGGGTGCACAGCTCGCAAAGGATATTGCCAGGAGAAGCAAACGTACACCCCAGGTGCTGGTTTGCCCACTGACAAAAGAAAGGCGTCCCGCCCTGGGGCCATGGAAGCGATCAAGAAACCCAGAACAAACGCTGAACAAACGCTGACGCTGGCGGAGGTGGAGCAGCCTAAGGGCCTGCTGCAGTCAGGCCAGACTCCAGAGGGGTACAGACAACGACCAGAGGGAGGAGATGGAAGAAGACACCCTCCCCCATGGGTCCTGAGGAGCGGGCCAAGTGTCCCAAGTGTCCACGAGGCGTGGGGCCTGGCCGGGGACAGGGTCCTGCTTTTGAACGTGGAACAACAGTCTTATGTCAGCAAAGAGGGGTTCCCAAGCATTGCTGAAGGGCTCCAAAAGCTGCTGGTCGTTTTTTAATACACCTTTTGAGATCTAAATGCCTATTTTTTACAAATAGTAAAAATAAAGATCACTAGGTGCCTGGGCTGTGTGTGCAGTGGATGTGTGTCTGCCTTGAAGCTGGAAATGCAAAAGGCATCGTTTCTGACCAGGCCTCCGTCCTCTGTAAAATGTTTGGGTGTTTAAATCCTTAATAAAACAGGTTTTATGTGGCAAATAAATAAATAAATAATAAATAAACGAAATCTCTTTTCCACTTATCCCTTCCTGTATTTAACTTCTCAGACATATTTTGATATTGTTTCCTATATATTCTTTACACACCGTGCTGTATCCCTTGGGGTTTAGTGGTAGAGAACAGAATCCTGTCTAGTAGGTGATGCAGGAAGCGATTGATTTCAGGGTATTAAATGGCTTATGGAATCGTTGGGAGGACTGCAGAAACAGACTCAAGGCTGAGCTGTCAGGAAAGCCTCCCTAAGCACTCTGCAGAACCGGCCCATCAAGGAAGCTGCCTCAGAACCAGGAAACCACCTTCACCAGAACTACACGACAGCTGCTGCCACCAGAATGCTGCGAAGATCAGGAATCTTCCACTGCTGCCAGCTCCAGATGACACCGCACCTGCTGGGTTAGAAATGAATGCCCCACACTCTGCCTCTCCACACCCATGGGAGGGACAGACTCTGGAAAGGCCAAATGCCTCCATGTGCTTTTTGGCCTCAGAAGCAGCAGAAGCATTCCTGTCTTCTGAAACTACGCGAGTGCCACCGGTGGGTAAAACTTGAATCATGTCCTAGCTTCCAGGGAGTTGAGAAAATGTAGTTTTTAGACTTCCAGCCTCTACAGAATAAAAGAAAGCACTCTAGAAGGAGGGCAGAATGAATTAATGATCCATTCCATCATATCCCCCTTTGAGGAAACAAAGAGAAGGTCTTATCCTCTCATGTTCTATCAATGGCATCTTCAGGCCAATCCTAAGGTAGGGTGGTATCCTCACTTGTGTTTGCAACAACTTTTGTGCATTTTCTATGGATATAGAAGAGCAGGAGTCATTGGTCATCAATTGTCTTTCACAAAGGGACATTATCTGTGGGCTCTGTGGACGCTCTACCCCAGTGAAGGCAAACCTATGACACGCGTGTCAGAGGTGACAAGCGAACTCATTTTTTGGTTGATTTTTCTTTGTTAAATGTCATTTAAATATATACAATAAAT
>NW_006383006.1:7193074-7199722 GCF_000327345.1 Myotis davidii
CCATTCAGAGCACCAGGAGATCATTAATGTTGCCTTGTGGTTGTGATTCTTATGAGATCAAATAGTTAACAATTCTTAACTAGTTCATAGAAATCCCAAACCACAACTTCTAGGGTTCATTTTTTGTGCTCTCTTCTGACACCTGTGTCTCCATGTAGAGAGTTCTAGTGCAATCATTATAACCTTTTTGATGTTACTCAGTGAAAAGATATTTATTGGACACTTGCTGTATGCCAAGCACTGTTTGCATACGTAATAGATATGTTGAGTAAGTATGACTCATGATATACTCAAAACTGTATGTCCCTTAATGGTTTATCAGTAGGTTAACCTTCCCTACCCCTGAATAAAAACCCTGGCTCACTCCTGGGAAATAGGAGAGTACTGGAGTTACTTTAAGTCACAAAGACATTCTCACTTTGATTATAAACATGTCCGGTCCCATGTAATGATCAAGAGGCTGAACTTAATATTAAATCCTCTCTCCTCAAGTCTGGCTCAGGCTGGAAGTCCACAGTCAGAAAGGAGGCTTGACATTTCAGCTCTTCTCTTCTTGTCACAATCTTTCCCACTCCCTCACTGTCAGACCTAAAAGAGAGGAGGAGGGAGAAGAAGCAAGGAAAGAGGACAGTACTTACTTGACTGGATGGCTCTGTGCTCTCTGGGCCTAGCACAAGGCTAATGCTGGTGTCCCTGGTTAGAACTCTTTCTCTTATAATGAGCTTTTATAGTTCTTCATGAGTCTCCTGCTAGAGTCTCCAGCCGTGGGCAAACTACAGCCTGCTGGCTGGATCCGGCCGTTTGAAATGAATAAAACAAACAAACAAAAAAGACCGTACCCTTTTATGTAATGATGTTTACTTTGAATTTATATTAGTTCACACAAACACTCCATCCATGCTTTTGTTCCGGCCCTTCGGTCCAGTTTAAGAACCCATTGTGGCCCTTGAGTCAAAAAGTTTGCCCACCCCTGTGCTAGACTCATCTCTCCTGCAGTCCCCTTTGACCAGGTGAAAACAATCTCTATTCTTGGTAGCCTCTTACAGCTCCTTCCTGATCCCCCGGGCATTGGGCAACATACCTCTGGCCCTTTTCAATGAAGATTCTCCTCTCCTTTGGAGATAAGTCCTCCCCTATTGGGCCAACCAAAGACAGCCCACCTCATCTCTCTCCTAAGTGGCCTTCATCTAGTCCACAGAAAAAAGGCAATATATATGGCATCCTTGCCCTGAAACATACTTGATCTGGTTGAGGGGGGAATGAGTCTTTAGAGTTATTTCCTTGGTAAATCTGCAGAGTGTGGAGGTGTAGGATTTGTCTCCTACTCCCTTTGGTAACTGACAACTTTCATATTGGTGCCTCAGTGAAAATAGAGGCAGGAATGGTTCCATTGTAACATTCTGCCACACATGCCTTCTAATGTCATTTCACAGAGATTTGCCCTGCCCCTCCCTTTGTACAGTGAGTTATTCAGCAATAGAAATCATGCTTATGTTGTTCTCTTCCATCATTATCCTTCCCCTTCATTCTTTAAGATCCAGCTCATCTCCCACTCCTTTGATGAAGCATGAAGTCTTTCTAGATCTTTCTGACTGTTTAAAATTTCTCAGTTTTCAAATGCTTCTCAGTCTTTCACATGTCCCTGTTGAGTTTGCCCTGATCAACCTGTATGCTCTCCAACACAATTGAGCTCCCTCCTTAGAGCTCCCTTAGGACCTTTATATCTATTACTATATTTTTGTTGTTATTTTCCAACTGTTTGCCTTACATAGTAGCCTAGGAACTCTTCAAGGGCAGTGCCCATGTTTTAGCCAACTCATACCTCTGGTCAACTCATACCATACTACACTTAGTCAGCTTATACTGCTAGTATCATACCCAGTCCATCAAATCAACTCATCTTACGTGAATTTATTCAACTACTACAGGCACTGAGGACACCATGGTGAACCAGACAGATGGGGCCTTTGCCTTCATGGCACTTGACAGAACCCAAGTACATTTGTGGCACTTCATTGAATCCCCCTCACTCAAGTCCTGGTTTGTGCTGGCCCCCTCGTGGAGAACAGGTGCATCCCAGAGAAGTGTCACAGTGAGATTCTCAACTACTTATCATGGAGGTCCAGGACACTTCTAAACAATTGTCACACTACTTCTGGAAAACTCTGACTTGATCTACTAATGTGGACTCACCCATTCAGCGACACAATTTATTCAAAACAAGGATTGATAAGTGTCCTGAAAATTCCATTATTGGGGAACATTTCATGCTTCATGAGAAAGGTAACACTCCCCACAAGGGGTGTGTCCTTCCTCATGAATCACCTGTGCACACATGCAGTCCAGGACTCCCAGCAATGACAACATGTCTGTGCATGCAGAGAGGAAGAAAAAAATATGGGTACACAGCAAGTTTTCTTATCTTCACTTCTAATAAGAGAGCATGGCTCATTGAGGTTCTAGGTTATGGAACTATTATTATGTTGCACTTCTTTATATGGGGGAGAGGGGGAAGGAAGGACAGTAACAAGTCAAATCATACATGAACATTGGAGATGAAGAATATCTGAGTCTGCATGTCAGTTCTAACAAATACTATGCATCAAGATCACTGACATCAACAATCTCCTCATAAAAGGTGACCTACGGGCTACAGGACTTGGCAAGGCTCTTCTACCCAAAGACTATTTCTCCCCTCACTTTACATCACAAAGCAAGAAAATACCACCATGGAACTCAAGCTAAGGTAAACTGTCTCTAGCAGCTCTGTGTTTAGGTAGCTATGAAGGGCAATAGGCATCAAAAACTCCAGTAATGGTTGTTGACAACATAGGTTCCTGGGCCCTAAATATTTTTATTCAGAGAGTACCCCAAACACTATAGGATTTTCTATAGCTTTTGCTGGATTTGATATCAGATTACTCTGCATAGGTTCAATTTGTTGAATGCCTGTACTTAATATCAAAGGACAGAGGATAGGGGAGACCTGACAAGGGAAAAGTTGACAGACCATATCCAGACTTTGGGTCGACACAGAAAAGAGCACGTGGAGGCAAAGCTGTGGGAGCTGGGCCCTGGAGGAAGGGATCCCTCAGAAACACAAACTCCACATCAGATCAAAGCACAGGCTGCTGGTTCCTAGGAAGAAGTGGGGCAATAGTTCTGTGTTCAACATGGAGTTAGATATATGGCAATGACACACGGCACATTTTTCTGTTAAAATCTTTTTAGTTTCTCAGAAGCCTTCCTGAGCTAAGGCTGCTCTGTCCTTCATAAACCTTTCCTGTAAAAGAGGGTGTCAGTACCACAAACCAAATTGTGAGGCAGCTGAGCTGCTGACTTCCTGGAGGCCATCACCAAACCCACGGCAGGGCTCAGATTAGACTAAACTGTCTGTTCCAGGTGTCTTGACCCAACCAGCCAATCCACTGCTTCCCTGTGAAAATGAGGCATCACTTCAGCAAACGCCAATGGTCCTCCCCTGTCATTTGGGGCCAGTTTTACTGTGTGGCACTAACAGTAGAGACTAGGAGTAGAAGTGAGACATTCTCAAAGCTAACTAGAGGTTACCTAGTTTTACCACCAGGACCAGCAGGAACACTGCTCCACTCAGCTTACAAGACACTGCTACAACAATAGGCCAAGATGATGCTGAATCTGCAAATGCAAATGTAAAATTTAAGCATGATAGTCTGCTTCAGTAGTTCTCCTCTTTGGACCTGCTGCTCCTGTGTCATAGGTCTCATTATTTCAAACATCCCTCCTCTGCCACCCACAACAGATGCTGTGGAAAGTCCACATTTCCTGCATTCGCTCCTCCTGGCCCCCCAGTCTGGAATGTTCCCACCTTTTATCTCTGTATCTCACACCTTCTAAGATCCAGTTCTAATTTTCAAGCTTCTATCAAGGCACACTTGACTATTCTGAACTCCAGAGATCCTTACCTATAGTGGTGGTTCTATAGTGGTGTTCCAAAATCTGGAGCAAAGCAAAACTCTTTGATGAGCTTTTTAAGTATTTATTATCACTCTCCTCAGACTGTCTATATTTGAAATTTGAGGAGTGAGGTTGGGAAACCTGCCGTATTTAGTTTATTTGTTTGTTGTTTAATGTTCCCAAAAACACTCACTTAAGACTCATTGGTCTATAAAGAGCCAAGTAATGTTTGATATATACTATAATATTGTTTTTCACTTGTTTTGAGTTTTCAGATTTTTTTATTGAATTTATTCAATAAAATTGAATAAATTTTATTGACATTGGTCAATAAAATTATATAGGTTTCAGGTATATAATTCTGTAATACATAATCTGTATATTGTATTGTGTGTTCATCACCCCAAGTCAAGTCTCCTTCTAACACCATTTATTCCCCCTTTACCCTGTCCTACCTCCCCTCACCCCCCTTTCCCTTTAGTAATCACCATATTGTTGTCTGTATCTAATAGCCCTTTGGAAGACAGTTTGGCAGTTTCTTATAAAACTAAGCATACTCTTACCATATGATCTTGCAATCACATTTCTTGGTATTTATTCAAATGAGTTGAAAACAATGTCCACACAAAAACCTGAACATGGATATTTACCTCAGCTTTATCCATAATTATGAAAACATGAAGCAACCAATGTGTCCTTCAGTGGGTGAATGGATAAATAAGTTGTGGTACATCCAGACAATGGAATATTACTCAGTGCTAAAAAGGATGTCATGAAAAGACATGGAGGAAACTTAAATGCATGTTGCTAAGAGAATGAACCCAATGTGAAAAGGCTTCATACTGTATGATTCCAACTACATGACATTCTGGACAAGGCAAAACCATGGAGACAGTAGAAAGATCAGGACTTGTCAGGGGTTGGGTGGAGGGAGAAATGAATAGATGGAGCACAGAGGATGTTTAGGGCAGTGAAACTACTCTGTATGATACTATAAAGATGGATACATGTCATTATTATTTTGTCCAAACCCATAGAATATAAAACACTAAAGTGAACCTTAATGTAAATAATGGACTTTGGGTGATGATAATGTGTCAATGCAGGTTCATCAGTTGTGACAAAGGTACCACATTGGAGGATATTGATAATGGCAGAGGCTGTGCATGTGTGTGTGTGGATGGGGAGGTATGAATAGGGAACATCTCCATGTTTTATGCTCAATTTTTCTGTGACCCTAAAACTGCTCTAAAAAATAAAGTCTATTTTTTTTAAATGGGGAGAGGGTTAGTTATTCCTGTGACTTTACCATCCAGTCCCACTCTAGTGAAGGAGGGTTATGATGGGATGCAGAGATGATGGGATCTTAGGAAAGGAAATTAAGTCAAGTCAGGCCTTAGAGAACTGAAAAGCCATCCAAAATATTAATAATTATTATGATAACAGCTACTATTTTGTGAGAGCTGATTATGTGCCAGCCACTGTAGGAAGCAATTCACCTGACAGAGATATCATCATCCCCACTTTAAAGATGAAGAAATTGAGTCCTGGGGAAGTTAGGCAATTAGTCCTTGTTCACCAATGACAGAGTCCAGATTCCCACCCAAGCCTCACAGACCCCAGAGCCAGAGTGTTCAACCATTTTTGTCTTTCTTTCTTAGCATCATGTGGCTCTTTGTGCTGCTCTCTCAATAGACAAACTCCCTCTATTTTCCCATCTAGTTACACGTGATCCAGCAAGACTGCCTCTTCCCTAGAGCTTTCTTTCAAAGAGACTCTTATCTTTTTGACCCCTATTTCAAATTCTTGAGAAAATAGGACTATCCAATGAATTGGCTGATTTTGAGACAGGTATTCATCCAGAGTCCAATCAGCCATAGCCAGGAGTCTTACCCCAGAACTATAGGTAGTATAGGCAAATTGCCTGAGGTGTCCTTCATACCAGGACATCACTAACTATCCTTGAATCCAGAACCCTGGAGTAGGCATTGTTAAATTGCTACTTTTCACACATGTAGAATCATGTGTGATAATAACATACCCCTATGGTGCTATTATGAGATTTAAAGTTATTCTATGTGAAATGCATAAAACAGCGTCTAGCACATGGCCATTGCTATGAATAGCATTATTATTCAAGCTGCACCGCAACCACTTTGGCTCTTGCTTTCCGGTATGCTATTCCCTTGACTCCCAACTTAGCTTCTTTGCCTTGACTCATCCCTTTCAAAAGCATGTGCCTCAACAATTGCCAAATTTAACCATCTCTGCAAACTCATTCTTTTCTAGTTCAGATTTGATAACACCCTTAGACAACAAAAGTAAATAAGTCCAGGTCTGAAAATGTCCAGGGCTATTCTAAAATCACACAAACCAATGCTAGCCTTTATCTTTGGGAAGATATTTTCAAAACAAGGTTTTAAAGAAAGTTGAGGTCACAAAAGTGATAGCCATTTGCATGATAAATAATGCTACCACGGCAAGCTGGGGAATTTAAATATTTCCAGAGGATTGCTATGAATCTTGGTATAGTTCTAGAATCAAATTAAGCAGTTCATTCAGACTTTTGTTGGCAAAGAGGGGCATCACTGCCATGAAGCAACATCCAAATAAAATGAGATTTCTTAGCCCATATATCACAACAACCACCAACTTACATTTGTTTATTTAAAATTTCTCATTTATTTCCCAGGTAAACGCATTTCCTTTTAG
>NW_006383006.1:7199853-7202152 GCF_000327345.1 Myotis davidii
ATAGAAGAATATTCTTTGGAAAGCATTTTAGGCTGCGTTAAAAACAGTTGTTCAGTGATGTAAGTGAATTAACTTAAAAAAAAGTGCTTTAACTAAAAAAAATTATTCTACTTTGCCTGATCCCCAGTTTCTTAGGCCTAAACTAATTTCAGAAGTCATACTAAACTAATTTCGGAAGTCATACTAATTCTAGGGGAGTTTTCTGGGCAGGCTATTAGAAGGCATATAGGAGAGGCAAGACTTTGAAGAATTGAAGCAGGCTTTAGGGGGTCAGATAAATATAAAAATAGAGCTTCTGTCTCCATCCTTCAAGTGGCCAGGAAACTCCAGGTAGCCTTCTGTCTTCGTGTGTTCTCTCTACCTCCACAGCTTTCCATCATCTAGCCTGCGTCAATTGTGTGGGTGAGATATTTCTCCTTTCCTTCCTCATCTTGTGGCTTTCCTCACAAAGAGAACTTCCTCTAATCCTCTAAGAGAAATCTTTGGCTTCCAGGAGATCAACATCTTATACATAACGTAGGAAGGTCACCCTGTGGTTGCCAGGAATGATGACGGTGGCATTAAGGAAAGGGGAATGCAATTTGCATGCCTTTCAAAAACCTCTACCAAGCACTACTATTCTACTTTGCCTGATCCCCAGTTTCTTAGGCCTAAACTAATTTCAGAAGTCATACTAAAATAATATGATTTACCCAACAAATCAAAAGTCATTGCATAACCAGAGTGAGCCCTTTCATTCTTAAACCACTTTCTCAGACCTTCTTGTCAGTGGCTACAGCTCCCCAATAACTGCTACAGCAACTTCTCTTGAAAGAATTAACTTTGCCTCTTCTTAACTCCAACCCTTTACATCCAGCTTAAACTCATTGAACCAAGTTGCCAATTTACTGCATATATTTCCCACTTGGGGAAACACATGAGCTTCCTTGCCTAGGGCCAATCCCGGGAGCAGTAGTGTTTTAAGATGTTTTTCTACTCTGGGCCTCACCCTGGGCCTGGGGACAGTTGAGGAGACTGGTTGCTCTCTGAAACTGTGTGTTTTCCTTCCCACACGAGCCAACATGGCCTTGGCCTATCAGAGACATTTCTCTTCCTCACATTCTCAGCTCTATAGTTTCTTCTTTACTATTGAGCAGTTTCTTCCAGGAAACAGTCTCAAGGCAGTACACCCAGAGGTCAGCTGGCAGGCTGTGGACGTCACTTCCTCACTGGCCCAGCTTCTCCCACAAGCAGGGAATGTATTTATTCTCAGAGGTTTCCCAAGAGTCAGAGGGGTGAGCACTTGCCTGAGTGCCAGCTGGATAGTGGATATGGGGGTCCACAGCCCCCCTTCCACCTTCCTTGCCTCCTCTTCTATCTCCTGGGCCCTGAAGCAGATGCTCCCCAACAAGATAGAGTGGCCCTCACAGTTCCTCTCTGAGAACTTAGGCCCTGGAGCAGGAACCGCCCACTCCATCATTTAGTCAGAACTGCATGGCCAACACTTTTTTTAAAATATGTTTTTATTGATTTTTAGAGAGAGAGGAAGGGAGAGGGATAGAGAGAAATATTGATAAGAGAGAAACATCATTGATCAGCTGCTTCCTGCATGGCCCCTTCTGGGCATATGCCCTGAACTAGAATCAAACTATGACTTCCTGGTTCATAGGTCGATGCTCAACCACTGAGCCATGCCAGCCAGGCAACACAGAGCACTTTTGAGTCACCTTTCTGGAAAGTCCACTGTGCTGCCCTCAGAGCAAGAGCAAACTTAATTTTCTAAATATTGCAGAGTAAAAGAATCTTTCTTGAAGTTAACCACCCATGACAGAAAAAAGCACCCCTCCTCAAATGAGTGCCCTTCTTAGCTGCATGTGATGCCCTTGGTACCATTTATATCACTCTACTTGAGTTAAAATGGCACTTTTCTTAAAGGTTAAGAATAACACTTTAAAATAATAAATATTGTTATTTTAATGTTATAATCAAACACAGGTGAAATGCACATAAGTGCTTTATAATATTACTAGAGGCCCAGTGCATGAAATTCATGCACGGGGGGGCGGTGTTCCTCATCTCAGCCTGCACCCTCTCCAATCTGGGACATCCCTCTCACAATCCAGGACTGCTGGCTCCCAACTGCTCGCCTGACTGCCTGCCTGATTGCCCCTAACCGCTTCTGCCTGCCAGCCTGACCACACCCTAACTATCCCCTGCCAGCCTGATCAACGTCTACCTGCTCCCCTGCTGGACCAATTGCCCCCAAGTGCTCTCCCCTGCAGGCCTGGTTGCTCCTAACTGCCCTCCCTTGCTGGACCCT
>NW_006383006.1:7202230-7214522 GCF_000327345.1 Myotis davidii
GGACAGACAGAGTGACATCAACTCATTGTTCCACCTATTTATGCATCCATTGATTAATTCCTATATGTATCCTGACCAAGGATGGAACCCACAACCTTGGCTCATTGGGGAAAATGCTCCAACCAACTGTCCTACCTGGCCAGGGCAATATGGTTGATATTGTATAAAATAATATTAGTAAACTCACATAACAATGTTATGAGATAAGTACTGTTGTTATTTCCATTTTACAGATTAAAAAACTGATGAGAAGGGTAAATTCCCTTTACAGACAGTATAGTGAGTGGGAAGGCTGGTTTTACTTTTTCCTCCCAGACTCTTTGTCCTTGTGTCCCCTTCACTGAGAGGTGTTACTCCCTCTGGAAAAGTCTCTCTCTCTCCCTCTCCCTCTCTCCCTCTCTCCCTCTCTCCCTCTCTCCCTCTCTCCCCCTTTCTCCCCTTCTCTCCCCCTTTCTCCCCCTCTCTCCCTCTCTCCTTCTCCTCTTCTTTCCCTCTCTCCCTCTCACACATACACACTATTAAAGAAAAAAATTATTCTGACACTTGTTAAAACATTAAGAAGGACTTCATTCAAGACTATTGCAGTAGCGGTATTGCAGTAGGGAAGAGATTGAGCTCAACTCCAAATACAGCAAGGACAAGTGGGGGTTTATAGCCAGGAAGCAGAAGGAAGGGGTCGGTAGGTAGAAAATTACTAAGAAGAGACATCAAGGGGAGGAGGATTCTTGCTAAACTGACCAACAAGGATTCTTGCTGGAGGCAGGCCAAGGACTTGGATGTTAAAGGTGGTTGATGAAGATCTTGATCAGATATCAGTGGTGAGGGGATTCTTTCTAAAATAACTTAGCAGGATTCTTGCTAAAACTGCACTAAACAAACCCAAGACAGGTCAAGGTCCAAAGTCAGAGGGCTCACAGAGAGGAGCCTAAAGTTTGGTAAGGGTGAAAGTTTTTATCAACACACACACACACACACACACACACACACCCCAAGTTTGTCCTCTAACAGCCCCCTTTATTCTTTTTCTAAGAAATTGAGTTCTGAATATTGCCTCCCCCTTGCTCTACCTATATATCCTTGAGCCCTAGGATAACTAAAGATACGCTGAACAGCATCCTTTTTTTCTTGGAACTCCCTGAGAAAGTGCCAGGTGGGTAAGGCACATCAGAACAGCCATCCAGGCTCAGTCACTGGCATGAGGTGGTCAGTGGAAGGCAGGGAAGTCAGCCAGTGAGCTGCCCTGTGCAGGTTTCAAGGAGAACTAAGTGCACATTTTAACTGGTTTTCAACCACATAACAATGTTGTTGTAAGGGGGAAAATTAGTGCTACCTGGTGTTTTCTGCCATGATTTCAAAGGATGTTTAGCATCTCTGCAGATTTAAGCACAAGAAAAATTGTGAAAAAAAACTTTGAAATGAGCAAACTGATTATTGAGTATCCTTACCATGGAAGGCTAGTGTCTGAAGGACTCTCTCAAGGATGTCTGATACATTGAAGTCTAAGTCTTTCTTGGTCTTCAACTATTTTGCAACTCTGTAGAGACAGATTTCAACTTGTGGAGAACTGATAGTGATGCAAATGATTTCTGTCCATAAAAAAAGCAAATAAGTTTTGTCCTGTGAAATTACAATTAATCCCCACCTGTGAAACAGGCTGTTTTTGCATCTATTAGCAAATTAAAAGCAGTGTTTCTGATTGCCTACGTAAATGACTGGTCTCTGACTTTTTATTTGAGCTAGTTGTAATTTCTTATTAGTTCTCTCAATATTCATGAGTTATTTGACATGACTTCTTTCTACATTTGTATGAGCCATAGTTTTATCTTTTTAGAAAATTACTCTGTAAGGAAGAGATTCCACAATTTGGTAGCTAACACTAAACTCTTTCTCCCTCCTTTGTTCTGGGCTTTCACCTAAAATTAGACCAGGTGCCACATCATGCTGACTCTCAAAAAGAGGCAGCTTTAACAGTAAATAAAGTTTAAGAAGTTTCCTTGCAAGGGGACTAAGACTCCTAAGCCATCTTTAACTCATTGGTAGAGACACCTGGAGCACTGAAGAAAGCAAGGGATAATTCTAATTTATATTACATAAGTTACTTAAGAATTGGGGTTCCTTTAGTATTTTTGTTTAGTCCTCACTTAACTATTCTTGCTTTTGTTGCTTGTGCTTTTAGTGGCATATACAAGAAATTATTGCTGAGACCAGTGGAATATTACTTGGCCTTTAAAAATCAGGAAATCCAGCCATATGTGACAACATGAATGACCCTGGAGGACATTATGGTAAGTGAAATAAGTCATCACTGAAGGACAAATACTGCATGATTCCACATAGATGAGGTATCTAACATAGTCAAACTCATGGGAACAGAGAGTCAAATTGGTGGCTGCTAGGGGCCAGAGGGAGGGGAAATGAGTTTGCTGGAAAATGGGTATGAAGTTTCAATTATATAAAATATAAGATCAAGAGATCTTCTGTCTGACATGGTGCCTATAGTCAACAATACTGTGTTGAACACAAAAAATTTTGTTAAGAGAGTAGATCTCATTTTATATGTTCTTGCTATAATCAATTAATCACAGTAACAGATAATAAACTTGCAAAAAGAAAAATAACAATTGGGGACTCTCTAGAACCCAACCTTTCTCCAATATATTAGCTCAAATATAATATACCAGACATGGCTATACAGCTCAGAGATGGGCCCCGACATAACTGAGCAGCGATCCACTCCATGCTCCTGATTTTTGGTCTCCTTTATCCTGCGTCACGTGAGAAAGAAAGGCTCAGAGGCAGTGAGCAGTGGGCCGCGCACCATCACACAGCTGCCCGACTTCCCATGCCTTGCTTCTCTCACTGCCCCTGCCCCTCACTACAGACAACAGCAGACAAAAAACACCACCACAAAGGCAAGTAGCCTAGTGTCATTAAATAAGCGACAGAAAGGAGCCCCAAGGCTCAACTAATTTCCAAGTGTGGTCCAAAGACCACCTGCATCAGAATCACCTGGTTAGATGAGCTTGTTAGAAATGCAGACGCCTGCTCTCCTCCCCTAAGGGATTCTGCATCAGTGGTGATGATTCATAGGAAATGTTAGTCCAGATATCAAAAAGATGGGGGCATGTTGCTTATCCTCCATAGGCCTTAAAAACCCATCAGGGCCGCGTCAGGACCAGGCTCCGGGTGCCCCCACATGCGGGCTTTCCCCACGTGCCCACTGCCTCTCAGGCGGTTAAGATGGAGAAGTGAAACTCGCTTCATAAAAGTGTTTTGCTCTTTACCATCTGTTTACCATTTTCAAACCATCTGTTCCTTCTCACGAGCTGTTTTGGCTCATGAAGGCACTAGAGGGTGGTGATTAGAGCTGGATTCTGGTAGAATACCAGGATTTGAATTCTGACTTTGCCAATTCCTGGCTTTGAAACCCTAGGTAAGGTACTTAATCTTTCTGTGCCTCAGTTTTCTCATCTATAATAACAGCATTCACTATTGGTTGTTGTGAGGGATATAGTAATTAGTACAAGTTGTGACAGTTTAGCTAACACAGGTTGTGAGAATTCAAATAATAATGTATGTAAAGAATGTAAAACAGAGACTGGTGTGTGATAAGTGCTCAGTAAGTATTAACTATCACCCTTATTATTATTGGCTTCTCTCCTATAATTATTCCTTCAGATAGGAGGAGGGTTTACAAATTAGTTTGGCTATCCTGGGTGTAATCCTGAGAGTCCCGTGCCCAGCTACAATCTTGGCCCACTGGCCCATGACTCCTCCCATAGTTGGCCATATCGGTCAAGGTCACTGTACTAGGGCAGAACTGTATGGAGCAGAGACATAAAGGGAAACCCACTCACGTTTCTGTGACAATGGGGTATGTCATTGTAAGTTACTTTTCTCTTGGCTAGCTTTCCATAGAATTAAGATGCGTGTTAATATTCCACACCCAACAAAACTCAGAGGGGCATCTGCTTAGACATGGCACAGGCTCCTCAGGTAAGAAAAATCTGAGCCATCTTCCCTCCCACCCTGATTGGATTTTATTCTTGTAAACCCCATCCCATGCCTTCTTCCCAGATCCTAGTTAAAGGACACTCTTGGTGTAAAGATAAATGCTAAGATCTATTCAACACAACATGTTGCAGAAAAGGAAAACTAGGTTTCCTCAGTGTTTATAGCATGAATATTGTCTTTTTAAAAGACGGCGATATTAAGAAGTGGTAACTGCCAAAGTCTGTCATTTAAATAAAGAGCAGGTGTTACCTATGATGGGGCGAAGTGTGTTGCCCTAGAAATGAGAATCACTTCAGAGAATCACTCTTCTTCCTTTTAAGAGAACTGGTGAGACTCGCCTTGCACTCTGGGTTGGGAAGTCATTAAAACTGCTGAAGCATGTCATGTTGCAGGGCCCTTGCAGCACAACTCCTGGACTGCCTGGAGGTAGCACAGATCAGTGAGTATCATGAGCACCTGAGATGCTGCTTACTTATTAAGCAAGTGTTTGTCCTATGATGTCCTGCATGCTCAGGCCACAGGGGATGTATGAGACTGTTCTGAATGGCCACTTGCTGTCTGAGTTGAAGTAAATAACGCACATCCCTTTAAAGTTCAGTTTCCTCACTTGGGACGTAGGAAGCAAAATGTTAGTTAGGATGCTTTCTTTGGGTGCAAGTTATAGAAAAGGCATGACTCAAGAGCTTTAATAATCATGGGAAGTCCCATCTCACATTATAGGGGGTGCCCAGCTGTGCCAGCAGCCAGGAGGCCTGCCTCTGCTTCGCTTGGCTCTGGCCTCCTCTCTGTGTTGACTGTCTCTACAGCTATAGAAATTTCAGGCACACATCCAGACAGTCCAACACCCAAAGTAGAGAAGAGGGATGTCTCTTCCTACCTGCCTCTTTTTCATCAAAGAGGAGCCTTCCCCAAGCCCCCATCCCCAAGCAGCGGGGCTTGCCCTCATGCCTCACTGGCTAAAATGAGGTAACATGACCCCCTGGGCCAGTTGCTGGTGATGGATGCCATAATTGGTTTAAAAGATTTCACACTTAACCCTGGGCTCTGACCAGAATCAATTCCCCAAGAATAGGATGATAGAAGGACAAACACCTAAACAGCAGCAGGACTTTGCAGACAAAGAGGAAGAAGTAGCTGGTTGGAGTGCAGGCAATGGACAGTGTTTACTGTGCCAGCCCACCAAATTCTTGTGATGAATAGATGAGATGGTGGATGAAAAGTCGCCCACTCAGTGCCTGGCATATGGAAATAATAATAGCAGGTGAGTTTTTTAATGGCTCTTTATATGAATTCTCTGAGTCAATTAGTGCCCTGTGAGGTAGGCACCATCATTACAGATAAGGGGACTGGGACACAGGTGAGTTAAGTACCTTGATCAAGGCAGTGTCTGCATTTAAACTCAGGCTGCCTGACTTCAAGGTCCATTTTCTAAAGGACTACCATTTTCTTCACTGAAATGGTAGTCCAACCCTTCACCTCATCTCTTCCCTGATCTCAAGAAATGTGTAAATTTTGAGTTCAATGGGATTCATGTACATGAAAAATTAGAGACCAATATAATATAGCAGCTAGTGACAATATCAGTGGTATAACAGAGGAAAGAAGTAACCCATGTGTTGAGTGGGCAGCAGGGGGCTGGACCTGGAAGGAGGAGTGATTTTGAAGAGGCAGTGAAGAGCATGCCAGACTGGTATAGCGGCTTGTAGTTTTCAAGAATAAAAATCTACTCTTATGTGAGTTGGGTGAAGGGATGTGGCTTAGAATCCACTCTGGAGAAGTAGAGGCATGGCAGGACTCCAGCCATATTCAACTTAAGGAGAGACTTTGAAGGTTGTTTTATCCACAAAACCATTGACTCATGAGTTGGACTTCATGAGTCACAAAACTTCTGTGCAAGGGAAACCAAATCACATTGGTAAACTCTAAAATTTTCCTAATGTTCTCTTATAACTACTGCCTGTAAGTCCCAAGCTATGGCATTGTTAACTTCCAAGAGAAGTTTGATATTGATGGGAGACTTGGAATTTCCCCCACAAAAGCATGGCAAGATCTCTAGTAGATTTGGGTGGGATGAAAGGTGGTGCTAGAGTTCAAACTCAAGGTAATTTTGCACTTATCCTCATCTCACCTAGCCCCTTAGGATTACATCCCCATGCCTGCAGTTTGGGTACCAAGTCTTCTGAAATGACTCGAGATTTGGACCTAAACTTCACATTCTTATGAAGAGCGCCCTGGGTGTCCCAGTCACAGATGATGTTAGAATGTTGAACACTAGATGGTATTTCCCAAAGGAACCTGCTTGAGGAAGAGATTTCTCTTTATATCTCACACCACTTCCTGTAACACCAATTTTCATGCCAAGAGAGGACCTCCAAGGATGTGATCTGGGCAGGTTTTCGGGTCATGTTGTTTTCCAATATTAATGTGTTAGAATCTAATCAATGTGTTTATATTCTATTTAGTCTTGTCTGTCATCAGGTTCTTGTTCATCATCTTTTACCTTATTAGTCTTAGTATTACTTGCCAAATCCCTCTGCAATCTGACATTTAGATAACAGGTACCTTTCTAGGTTAATACAATATATCAGGTTGGGAAGGATGGTCTCCGGAGTCAGAGAGTGAGTTTAGATTGCAGCACCATCACTCACTGCTGATGCCTCTGGATCCAGGACTGAACTTGTGAGGTGAAGATCTTATGTTCAAGACTGCATAATGCCCATCCTGACCAGGTGAACAAAGTAAAAGGAAGGTGCTCAGATCATTTCCTGGCACATAATTTCTGTTTTAAATGTTAGTTTTTTTCCTTCCCTCCGTCCTTTTCCCCTTAGAGGGGGAAAGGAGAAGAAGGTTCAAATGCAGTAAAGACAAAAGAGCATTTGTGTAGTTTTCAGGAACCCTGATTATGCCACTAAGTTACTGTGTACACTCTGGTGAGACTTACCTTCTCTGGTTCCTTTTCACATGTACAAAAAGAGGAGGTTATATTTTATGTTCCTAAAGTCGCCTGTATATTTAAAATTATATCCTGTCTACATTCCCCAAGTTCTGGATCACCGGAATTCCCCCAATTCATCTGTCACATCCAGGCTCCCAAGTCATCTCCCTCAGATGGGTGTAGCCCAGTTTCTCCCCTTTCAACTTGGCCTTCAGGATCCCCCCTGCTTCTGACCTGTTGTGAAATGGCTGCTATCTAAGATTAACAAGTACCTGCTGACCACTTAGGGAGGGCATGATGGGGACCCAGAGATATGATCTCAGAGCTGTCTAGACAGCCAGCAAGCAGTTCAGTCAACGCACCTGATAACAAAGATGTCATTGGAAAGAAACATGAGGTCATCTCACCCCACCATCTGCAAACTGTGTGCCCCAGAGACCAGGAGGTTCTTCAGAGCCCCTGGCAGCTGAGAGGACAGGGGGCGGAAAGAGACCAGCCCAGCACCACTCCACCAGAGTGAGCTCACCTCTGACTCATTTACTTCCTGGGTTTTGCTGGGAGAGTCTACTGGCTAGTAAGAACAGAGAAAAAAGCTTGAAAGTCACCAATTCCATTTTACCCATTTACAAATAAGGTGACTGTACTTCATACTTCAAAAGCTACAGAATGATTCCCATACCCTTTAGATCCTGTAATTCCACTTTCATATAAGTTCTATCCCCAAAAACTATTTATGGATTTGTGAAAGTTTCAAGAAGGTTCTTTATATCATAGTTTAAATAGAGAAAAATTGGAAGCACCAGTAAGAAAGGAGTAGTTGAACACATATTGGTACACCCCCAAACACAGAATACCTGGAAGTCCCATGTATCAAAGAAAGAATAACTTACATGAAAAAAAGTGCTCATACTCTATTGCTAAGTGGAACACACACACACACACACACACACACACACACACACAAGTACACACTTCTAACATCGCCATTCCTTTCATAGGAGACTATCTTGGAGCCTCTAAGTGGGACATCATTGTATGCATGGTCATCTACAATTTACCTGTGGCATTTATCTGTCCCTTCTCTCACCTACCAGCTCTCCCTCATGCATGACATCTACCACTGCTACCATAAGAATAAGCATGTCCATGTGACATTGGCATATCTAGATGCTTCAATGCTTCCATTGCTGGTACATCAGAAGTCTGCTGGGTTCTTGGCAAGAGCAGGTAATTCTGAACCACATTTCCCTTGATCCTCAAGCAGCAGTTCATGTGCCCAAAGCCACACAGTCTTTCTGCAAAGGTTCCATCCATTTCTTGTCATCACCATCTATCAAGCAGGTCTCAAGTTCACTTCTTCAGCCAGAACTAGAATAGACATCACAGAACCTTCTACTCTCCCTTTCTGCTTTTACTTTTCCCTCTTCCCCCCACACTAAAGAACACAAACTCCTCACTATTCCTCAAGTTATAACAATAAACATTTGCATGTACAAAATTGGAGACAGATGGATGATGGAATGTGTTTTTGATTGGGAAGGTGTGATAGACAGAATAATGGATACCCCCAAAATGTCCAAATCTTAATCCCTTACCTGTGAATCTGCTCATTTACATGGCAACAGAGACTTTGCAGGTGGAGAGTAAGGATCTTGAGATGAGAAGATTACTTGGTAGGTCCAGTGTAATCACAAGGATCCTAATAAAAGGAGGCAAGAGGGACAAAGTAAAAAACAGGAGATGTGACCATGAACTAGGGATTGGAGTACTGTGCTCTGGAGATGGAGGAAGGGACCACAAGCAAGGGGCCCTGGCAGCTTCTAGAAGTGGGAAAGGTTAAGCAAGTTGATTCTTCCTGGAGCCTCCAGAAGGAACTTAGCACCATATGACTTATGTAGGACTTCTTACCTACTGAACAGGAAGGTTATAAGTACTGTTTTAAGTCACCAAAGTAGGAGTCATTGTTACAGCAGCGGTAGGAAACCAATGTCAGACCAGGAGCTGCCAGACTATCCAACTGTATTATGATTGGGGTGGGGGTCAGAAGTTTTCTTTACTTATCTATATTTCTTATCTTCACTACAATCAACACATATAACTTTTATAATAAAAATGAAAAGTTATTATATTTAAAAAGAGAATTCTAGTCTGGAATGTCTCTAACACCCACTGATTTATCCAGAGCAACAATGTCCAGGAACTTTGGAGAGAAGGAACTTTTGGCTGAAGCAGCACTCAGGAACACCGGGCTTCCCCCAAAATGAACTGAGACAATGGATTTAGAGGGAGCAGGCACAGGAAGAAAAGGAAACAAACTGGGGGGGGGAGGGGAATAAACATTAAGCTACAAAAGAAAAGTCAAAATATACATGAAAGTGAATCCTCAGACACTATACAAATCGAGGTGAAGGAGGCAGATAGAGCAAAGGTCAATCAACTGGCCTACACGGAGCACACACATGACATAGCAAGGTGTTTACCGCAACTTCCTTTAGCAGACTCTTCAAGGTTCCTTCCACTGGGGCATCTATGCAAGCATCCCAAGAAGCAGGCTTTTCTACAGATTTTCCCTAGCCTTTTTTCTCCCCACCAAAATATACTTACCTTATTCTAAGGGCAGTAGTCATAGACATGTCATTAAGTTCATGTCATGGGGTAAAGGAAGGAGGCACATTCTAGAACCAGCTCTCCCCAACAGAAATACAGTGCAAGCCACACATGTCATTTTTAATCTTCTGGTGATCACACTTAAAAACATCAAAATAACTAGATGAAACGAATTTTTACAATATATTTTATTTAACTCAATATAGCCAAAATTTTATTTCAACATTTAATCAATGTTACAATGATACTAATGAGATATTTTGCATTTTTCACTTCATGCTAAGTCTTCAGAATTTGATGTATATTTTGCACTTTAAAGCATATCTCGGTTTGGACATTTTGAGTGTCTAATAGCTGTGTTGGCTAATAAGTATTGTGCAGGTCAGGGCAGTTCTAAGTTAAAAGAAATTAAAGAGACCTAATGACCAAGGCCAGTGGGGAGTCTAGCCTGGACACTAGTTCTAAAGAAAAGAGCTATACAAGATAATTACAGAACATTTGAATAGTAGCTGGACAACTGGAAAAAGATAACTATGAACTGGCTATCTATTAAATATTACTATAGAATTATTGTTAGTTATCAGTGAAATATGGGTGTGGGAGAGTGTCCTTATATTTAGGAGACTTAGGCTGAAGTAGTTAAGGGCAAAGTGTCATGAGGTCTGAAAATTATTCCTGAAAAGAATATTTTCAAAAGGAAGAAAGCAAATATGTCAAACTGTTAATAATTATTGAATCCAGGTAGAGAGTAAATGGATGGTCTATGTACTATTTTTTAACTTCTCACTTTGTCTAAAATTCATAATAAACACTTAGGGCAAACACACACACACACACACACACACATCACCTGCCCTAGACCTCATTTCAAGTAGAGACCATTTATCTGTTGAATGCTATTAATCTGCTGAATTAATAGTGCTAAAATGTTTACAGGGTAGAAAATTTTATGGAGGAGGCAACATGGTTAATAGTAAAAACACTAAATTTAAAGACAAAAAAATCAAGATTCCAGTTCTAAGTTTACCATTTACTAGTTATCTAATCTGAGTAGCCTGTTTTGGAAGGCTTCAAGTCATATATATATTATTATAATGAGATATATAATTATATATAGTATCATTATGTTAAAATATTATAATAACCTTATATAATATCTATAATAATAAAAGCACAATATGCTAATTAGACTGGACAGCCGGATGTCCTTCAGACAAAGCCACAGCAACCGGCAGCAGCAGCAGCAGTGTTGGGGTGATGGGGCTGGTGCCTTCCCCTGATTGGCCTGGTCGCCTCCCGCAGAGGGAGGCCAGACTGCTCCCCCAGGGGGAGTGGGCCTATCCATCAGTAGGACATCCCTTGAGGGCTCCCAGACTGTGAGAGGGGGAAGGCCAGGCTGAGAGACTCCGCCCCACTCCAGTGCACAAATTTTCCTGCACAAGGCCTCTAGTATCCTATATAATAAAAGGGTAATATGCAAATTGACAGAATGGCAGAATGACTGGTCACTATGATGCACACTGACCACCAGGGGACAGACACTCAACACAGGTGTTGCCCCCTGCTAGTCAGTGCGCTCCCACAGAGGAGTGGCCACTCAGCCACAAGCCGGGCTGACGGCTGGTGAGCACAGCGGCAATGGTGTCAGTCGGACTGGGCTGAGAAGATCCTTCTCCCCTAAGTGCATGAACGTTGTGCACCAGGCTTCTAGTAGCTTTATATTATAATATACTAGTGGCCCGGTTCTAATATACTAGGGGTCTGTTTCACGACGGGTTCCGTTGGGGTTTTGGCATTTCTGTGCTTCCTAGTGGCATCTGGCTGTGTGGGATGGCCAAGCTGGTGCACCAGTGGCTGCCGGTTCCTTGAGCCTGAGAAGACTGTGCGGTAAAATACAGAGAAAAGATTGCGTCGTAAGCCAGTTCAGGCTGCCCCATTTCAACATTAAGGAATCAATAGCACCCATCACATATGGTGTCCTTTCAATGGAAACACAGAGAGCGCTGCCCAGAGCACGCACAGTGCTGGCTCACCGGGGCCCACAGACCAGCAGCGATGGCGACTTGCGCGAGATGTCGTGAAGTCGTGACACCGAGGTGACACCGGGGGGAGTCTGGCTGCCAAGATCACGTCCTGGCCCACATAGGGAAGCCTGCGGTCGGACACTGACAGGCGGCTTAGGGAACTGACATAGCCATGTTGGTACTGCCACAGTTTCTCTATGCATGTTTAAACCATCTGCGTTCTTCCAGAAAGAAGGGCTTTTTCTCCCACTATGGACGGCCACGCTCCCCCGGGGGGCGCCTGAGGACCGGGGCCTATATGGTACCCTACCATCGCTGGCCCCGCAGGCCACTGCCCTAACAGCTCTGTACCTCTACGGCCCTCTGCGCAGCCCACTGGAGCTGTCCAGCGTGGTCCATCCATCTGCCCGGGCCCCCGGAAGCTACCCGGCCACATGTGCTTGGACCACTCCCACCCGGACTCCGCTTTCCCCACGACTGGTGATGGGCCCAGTGCACCTGCGCAGAGCTCCTGCCTGGACTGGTCATCTGTCTGGTTGTGACGGCCCTAGTCTATTATTAGTATAGACTAGAAGCCCGGTGCACAAAAATTTGTGCAAGAAGGAAGAAAGATGGTAAATCTTGTTCTAGCTGTCCACTTATTAGCATAGTGTTAACTAACAATTACATACTTACCATTCTTCTTCGTGGTAAGAACACTTAGTATTTACTC
>NW_006383006.1:7215150-7231435 GCF_000327345.1 Myotis davidii
GAGGGGGTTTGGGCGCTCCCCCCTGTCATACTGATCCCGGTGCCGGGAGGCCACTCGGTTCTGCTGATCCCGGTGCTAGGAATCATATTACCCTTTTACTATATAAGATAGAGGCCTGGTGCATGGGTGCGGGCTGGCTGGTTTGCCCTGAAGGGTGTCCTGGATCAGGGTGGGGGTCCCGCTTGGGTGCCTGGCCAGCCTGGATGAGGCGATGATGGCTGTTTGCAGCTGGTCACACACCCTTCAGGGTCGGGGTCCCTACTGGGGTGCCTGGCCAGTCTGGGTGAGGGGCTGAGGGCCGTTTTCAGGCTGGCGGGTTACTGAAGCTCCCAACCACTCCTTTTTTCCTTTTTTTTTTTATTCTTGGATTTATGGCTGTCACTGGAGCTGAGAGCGGGCTTTAGCTATGCGACCTCACTGCTGAAAGCAGGTTTCTGGATTTTGTTTACTTTCTGTATTTGAAACTTTGTTGCGACTCCAGCTCTGAATTCCCAGCTGACTGAAAACAGGTTTCTGGGGTTTTGTTTAGCTTCTATATTTGTAACAATGTTTCTTAGCAGCTCAGAGCCCAGCAGCGGCAGATGGGGAACGTTGGAGTCCTCCATCACTGAAGCAAGCAAGCCTCCTGTTCGTGTCAGTAGCCTGGCTGCTGGTGGCCATCTTGGCTGGCAGTTAATTTGCATATCACCCTGATTAGCCAATGGGAAGGGTAGCGGTCATATGGCTAATTACCATGTTTCTCTTTTATTAGATAGGATATTATAAATAACTTTATATTATATATATGTATATATATATATATATGACATCAAATTGATGCACAAAGGACAACTAGTATGGCCTTTTAAAGGAAACTTTGAATGTCAAAGGCTTCTTTCTACAGGAATTCTAGGCCTTGGAGCCAAGTGAGTGAGGAAGCTATTTTTGTTGGAAGGAAGCCCAGTGATAGCATTAGAGTACCTCTCTATTTGGTTCACAGTGCTGGCTGGCATCCTGGAAAGAGATAGGTTCTCCAAAAGCCCCTTCCCTGGCCACACACTCCTGAGCTGTGGCAAAAAGCTTTGCCTTGCACAGGCTTCAGCACCACTGCTCCAGGGTTGATAAACAGAACCACCAGCAAGAGACAGTGGGCAGGCTGTGTTCAGAGATAGGTGGAAAGGGCTTTGAAATTATGAAATGCCAAATACTATCTGGAAGTAGTAAATTCCAAATAATACAGGAAGAAAGCATCCCTGTGGACAATGAACACTTAATATCCACAAAAATACTTGTTTGGGAATAGAATCCACTTATCCTCAGAGCACCACAGTCAGTGCAAAACAAAGAGAAAGCAGACCTGTGAAAGCCACATCTGTCATTTAAACTGGCAATTTGTCAGCATCAAAGGGCCAGTAAGAAAGACTCTACCAACCAGACTAAAGGCTCCTGGAGGAACTTTGCATGTTTGTGTTCTTCCTAAAAACTGGTAGAATTGTAATTAATCATTTTACTCATGACCAGGGGTGGGAATAGAATACAGGTCTCTTGTTCTAAGATAGGAATCTCAAAATTCTTCCATTATCCCCGAACATAAACACTATGCACATGTAGAAATAACCATCTGCTTCAGAAATTCTATTCTGGTGGGTTCCATTTTTTTATTCTGCCAAAGATCTTAGTATTTACGATGAAGTCATGCCAGCCTGTTACATGCCCCTTTGTTTTTTATGCTGTGAAGTCTCTCTCTTGCTTTCACTTAACTTCAGAATTTTGATATGATTTTTCCCCTTTTCCATATAGGTGACTTCTCTCACCCTTGATCTTGTCCCTGTCCCTGCTTCCTTCAACTCCTTTGGCATTGAAATTTATCATCATAGCACACACGCCTGCATAGTGCACACACTCTGACACATATAAATACATGCACCTAAACAGGCTCACACATCTGAACACGACACTTAAATCCCAGAGGTTCATAGATTACCCTTGAGAAGTTGTATTCTTAAGTCACCCCAAACCTCATAACATTATGACACCTAGTTAAACTCAAGTGTGGACTGATTGGTGTGAAAAAGGGCTCATGTCATGGGTTTGTTTGTTTTTTTAAGTCTCATCTACAGAATATCTTTAAGGACATGGAGTTTTGTGGTGGTGTTTTTATTTTTAACTTCATAGAACATATATTAATTGAAGATTCTTTTAGAATGCTGCTCACTTTAGAATGTTGCTAAACTTCTCTGTAATTAGTAGCAGCAACATTTAAAAAGTATTTGCATCTTCAAAGGTAGTTTCCTTCTTAGCAGGTAAACTATTTGCTCCTATAATCATGCTTAGGCTTAATAAACACTTTCTTCATATATGTAGTAGGCTTCATCTCATACCTCTGGAATTACTAATCTCTAAAGGTATTGAGTCTGGATTAATGACATATTTCTGTATCACTTATCTGATTGAAGAGCATGGAATTAGTGAGGTGAAAATTATCATAGAGCACCACTATAAAGACCAAGATTTTAGAAGTAAGTGATTTATTTGTCTAGTGTGTTAAAGAAACAAAGAGTTGAACTAACAACCTAACACTAAATGTTTACTTAAAAGCTTGAGAAAGTGCAGAACTCAAAGTCTAATGGCCCTGACCCCTCACCAGGCCCTATCCCTTTTGCAACTAGTTTTTGGGTATCCTGGCTGGGGCAGCTCCAGAAGAGAAGGAAGGGGATTAAACCTCTGAGACCATCTGGTCCCTCCAGAAAATCATAAGATTCCTGATCTATGTTTTTAGGAAATTTTTTTCTCAGCAAAACAAGCTATGAAATTCAGATTTTTAACATTAAGTTCATAGTAAAAATGTGTATGTATTTTCAGCTTACAGATATACACCCCTGATTAAAACTCAAGTGACTTATTCAAGGTCAACACTAAAACTGCTTTTAGGAATCAAGTACTTGCTTCCATAAACTATAAGATCAGATGCAACACAGCAAGTGTTGCAATGGGGATGGTTTCCACGATGTAGACAATTTTGATATGCCATTTTAATAATTTTTATTGCACAGATCTCTTCCTTTTTTAATGAAACAAAATAATTCAAGAGACAGCAAGCATATACAAATCAAATGGTATACTGTGGATCAATTATAAAGGCTAGTCAGGCATTTCAGATAATACCTGCTAGAAACCAGGAAACAGAAATGAGATGAAGGCACAGAAAAATGCTTCACTATGTGTGACACAATCTTTTCAAGACTCAATGCTGACTTGGTCAAAATGTCAAGCTAGACTTTGAAGATAAGATACAATTCTCAATTTGTCAATGACTCACCTATGGCCCAAAACAAGTCACTTATCTCTGGGCCTTGGGAAGGACTCTTAAGGGCAACGAACAAAGAACAGGGATGGAAAGTCCTCTGTGAACTAAGAGGAACCAGCTGTCTACTGAAATTCCTGGAAAATTTCAGGAAGGTTTGGGATTTTCCACTTCTCAACCCTGAATGCCTGGACCTGCCTGTTTCATTCAGTCCCTATCATGAAGGCTCAGTCTAACATGCTTACAGGGGTCTCTCACAACTCTAAGCCTCCCCAGGGAACCATCCGTCTTTACAGGTCATAGGCTTCTTGGAGGCCTCAGGGCATGGGGCCTTCCCAGCTGTGTCCAGAAGAGGATTCACTTCCTACCATCAACACCACAGTTGATAAAGACCCTCCTGAGCCCTCCAAATGAGTTAAACCTTCTTAAGAAATAAGTAGCTTTTGAAAGGAATTGAGAGAGAGAGAGAGAGAGAGAGAGAGAGAGAGAGAGAGAGAGAGAGAGAGAAGGAAGGAAGGAAGGAAGGAAGGAAGGAAGGAAGGAAGGAAGGAAGGAAGGAAGGAAGGAAGGAAGGAAGACATGGGGTATAAGGAACCTGGTAAACTGGAATGATACTCTTTTCTGTTTGATAGTTACCTGTAACTACAGCCATGCCCCTCATGAAATACAAGATGAAAATATGTACAGATATGACAGAAAAGAGTTATCTATCTCTCCCCTTCCCAGATAAACTTTATGCTGAGCAGTAAGCACTTCATATCCCTGAATGGCAGCTGACCTCCCAGTCCAAGTGGGCTTGGAGGCCAGGCGCCACAGTTCCACGTGCTTTCTCCCTGCAAAAGGAGCAACTTTGGCTCAGTGAGGGATGAAACCCTGAATACCAGGGACTGAAAGGACTTTTGTTTTAGACAATCTTTGAAAGCTTCATTTTCTTTAGCTCTGGTCCTATTCATGTCCGTCGACAATGACTTACTGTTCAGAAAGAGCTGCATCTGCCAAAAACATTGGACCTTGAGAGTCTACATCAAAAGTTACCCCTGGCTCTCAGAAGCCTGCCCTAGGTCTGGGATATCCACAACCTAGTGAAGTTAAAGCTGTGGTGTAAAAAATATTGACAGTTGTCAGTCCTAGGCAGTTCAGCCCCCTGGCCCCAAGTGATGAGGAAAAAACACAAGTCTGAGCAGAGAACAGAGCTTTCCCTAGCGGATGAACCCAAACCTATCCTGCTTCTTTGTAGCAGAAGCTGGAAAGTAGGTGAGACATCCTACTTGCTGCATCTTCTTGTATCCCTTATCTGTAGCCACCTGTCTATGTTATAGGCATCTGGACAGGTGACCATCTGACCCTTCCTTCATGGACTCCAGTGTTTGTAGGGACATGCCCTCTCAGGGCTGGCAGAGATGCCAGGCATCATGCTACATAGAAGATCAAATAAAAAGTGGTCCTTGCCCTAGCCAGTTTGGCTCAGTGGATAGAGTGTTGGCCTATGGCCTGAAGGGTCTCAGGTTTGATTTTTGGTCAAGGGCATGCACTTCAGTTGCAGGCTCCATCCCCGGCCTGGTCCTGGTGTGTTCAGGAGGCAACCAATCTCTCTCACTATCTCTACCTCTCCCTTCCACTCTCTCTAAAAATCAATGCAAAAATATCCTTGGGTGAGGATTAACAACAAAAATGTGGCCCTTAAATGTTCTGGAAGAGAAAAAGAGAGAATGAGACACTGGTGGGGTAGCAGGAAGTAGAAGCCTGGGTGTCCTGTGAGTCTTCCTAAGGGGCTGGGGACCAGGAAGAAAAGCAGGTCTGCTGAGTCAGGAACTTCCTAGCAGGCAATCTGCCCTGTGTTGAAAGCAAGGGGAGAAAGAGACCCTTTTTCTTCAGCGCCCAGATCCGTACCAGAAGCTGTAAACAGGCTGGGTAGGGCCACTGGAATGAAGATGCTGAGAGCACTGGGTTTCTGAGAGTTCCAGGAAATGACAGCCCATGGTGGGAACTTATAGGGACTGCACAAAATAATCCATAAAACAGAAAAGTCAAAATCCGTCTTAAATCCTAATTTCAACAGATTAGACTAAATGTCTGAAATTATCTCTACACCACAGAAAAAATATGCATAACTCTTGAAAGTAGATTTTGAAATTGGAGTACAGTTGCATTAATAGCTCAGTCATGAGACCTGTTTTATCAGTAAAAGTACACAGTAGTTTCTCCTTATCCACGGTTTTGCTTTCTGCAGTTTCAGATACCCGCAGTCAACTGCAGTCCAAAAATACTAAATGGGAAATTCCACCTCACTTCATCTCATCACATGGGCATTGTATCATCTCACATCCTCACAAGAAGAAGGGTGAGTACAGTACAAAAAGATATTTTGAGAGAAAAATCACATCCACATAACTTTTATTACTGTATATTGTTATAATTGTTCTATTTTATTATTAGTTACTAGTGGTCTGGTGCACAAAATTCATGCACATTAAAAGGGAATTAATTAGAGGAAATTTCTTAATATTGCTATTTTCCCTTTCTCTATAATAGAAGTGTCAGAGATGAAAGAAAATTAGTAAAATGTATATGAAAATCTCCCTCCTGTTAGAGTCCAGGGCGCGCTGCAGAGCCCAGAGTCAAGTCCCCGCCCACCTGTACGCATCTCAAAATTGCAAGAGACCCAGACCCGGTTGGCCCCACTCCCATCAAACCCCACCGGGCAGGGGGGCAGCCTGAGGTCCCCCGGCACAGCCTCAGGTCCCCTGGCCTGGTGCCAGGGTGGGGGGGCATGGCCTCAGGTCCCCTGGCCCCAGCACAAGGGCACAAGGGGGTGATATTTGAATATTAGCTCTTTATTGTGTAGGACTAGAGGCCCAATGCATTGGCCTCAGGTCCCCTGGCCCCAGCACAAGGGCACAAGGGTGTGATATTTGCATATTAGCTCTTTATTATATAGGACTAGAGGCCCAATGCATGAACTTCGTGCAAGAGTAGGCCTTCCTTCTCCCAGCTGCCAGCACTGGCTTTCCTCCGGCACCTGTGATCCAGGCTTCCCTCCCAGCCCTGGCTTTCATCTGGAAGGTCGTCCTGAAGGATGTCCAATCTAATTAGCATATTATGCTTTTATTATTATAGATTGTTGTTAGTCTCTTAATGTGCCTAATTTATCAGTTAAACTTTATTAGATGTACCTGTACAGGAAAATCAGTGCATATAGGGTTCAGTACTATCAGCGGTTTCAGGCATCCACTGGGGGCATTTTGGAATATATCTCCTGTGAATAAAGGTGGGGAGGGGCTAGTGTAATAATGAGCTAAAAATCTCGTTAAATAAATAAATTAACAGCCCTAGACAGTTTTGCTGAGTGGATAGAGCATCAGCCTGTGGACTGAAGGGTCCCAGGTTTGGTACCGGTCAAGGGCACATGCCGGTTGCAGCTCAATCCCTGGAGGAGGGTGTGCAGGAGGCAGCTGATCAATGATTCTCTCTCATCATTGATGCTTCTATCTCTCTCTCTCTCCCTCTCCCTTCCTCTCTGAAATCAATAAAAATATATTTTAAAAAGTAAATAAATAAACAAAAACTCTTGGGTTGTAGTAAGAAATTCCTAAGGAATAATTCTTGAATCACTTCATCTATGAAATCCCCATTTCTTAGAGAGAGAACCAAAGCCCTTAAAATCAGAATCATGGGGAAGACAATGTCATAGGAAACATGTTTTTATCCCAATCTGTTAAGGAAACATTCACATGTGCAGACAGACACACACACACAAGTTATGTATCTATCACATGAGAACTGATATAGAAAGGTAGCATGGCCCCCACTAACATATTAAACCATGCTACCTTTCTATATCATTAGAAAGGTAGCATGGCCCCCACTAACATATTAATAGCAAATGGGCAACGCTTATACTTTCACTTTTTAAATAACTGAAAGAGAACTTGGCGTAGGGCCTGAGGGAGCCTTAAGCCCATGGCTCTCCCTCCCCCACCAGTGGCCACGCCTTTTTAGAGGCAATCTTAGCTTGAGCGAGGCCCAGGAGAAGCTGTAACCAGACAGAAAGTCTCCCTGTGATGCTCTGGTTTGTAAGTTGTGGTTGATACGGCAGCTAAAAGGTTAGCGCTTCACTGAGACCATCAACAATATAGTTAGTGCTGGTTATTCATCCTCCTACCTCATCCAGATTTCGTAATGTGTAACATCTAACAAGCACAACTGTTTTGGATGCAAAATCTAATACCTTCTAAGCAGGCAGCATAGCAGATCGGTGATAAGCTTGCACTCCAGAATGACAATGTCTTGAAACCCAGCTTCACTGTTCAACAGCTCTGTGTCCTTAGGCAAGTGCCTTACCCTTTCTGAGCCCCAAATCCCCCATCTGTGAAGAGGGGACAACAATGGTAAATCATCATTTTCTTGTGAGGATGAAGGGAAATCGTGCAACCTCTGACTTCCTGGCACAGTGCTTGACAGGTAGGAAGTACCCAATGTGTTGGCTCATATACTAGTAATCATCATGAGCCATTTAGGATAAACAGAGATGCAGAGAAAAAAGTAAAAAGCATTCTGTTTGACCATAAATCCTGCTCAGCATACCTGGACTCTCTGGCCTGGGATGACCTTCAGGGCCCCGCGTATTGAAGAGGACCATGTGTTCACCTCTCTTCCCCAGTCAGGCCTTCACTCCATCCCATTTTTCACCTCACTGCTTTCCCAGCAATTTCTTGTTTCTCCTTACTGCTTGTCCAACAGAGGTGAAGAGGGAGCCTCCGCTTCTTCAAAATTCACCTGATATCCTTATTTCACACCGTTTCTCAACAGCCAGAAGCCACTAACTCTCCTGGAGAAAAAAAAAGAAAAAAAAGGAAAAAAAAAAGGAGTCAGCCGAAACCGGTTTGGCTCAGGGGATAGAGCGTCGGCCTGCGGACTGGAGGGTCCCGGGTTCGATTCCGGTTAAGGGCATGTACCTTGGTTGCAGACACATCCCCAGTGGGGAGTGTGCAGGAGGCAGCTGGTCGATGTTTCTCTCTCATCGATGTTTCTAACTCTCTATCTCTCTACTTTCCTCTCTGTAAAAACTCAATAAAATATATTTAAAAAAAAAAAAAAAAAAAGGAGTCAGCCAACCTCCTAAGACTCACTGATCAGGGAGGTACATTGCCTAGAGTCCACAGTACTTACAGGGGCACACGACAGTGTTTTAATTTAATACCTTTTCAAATCAGAAGAAAAAAAATGAATATGATAAGAATGAATGTATAATAATGAATCTAGTCTAGATTATATTTATCTTTATGGCAACACAATCAGAAAATATATTTTTAATATATTTTTAGGAAGGAAGGACCCAGGAATGTCAAAATGGGGCCCAGTCACTCCTTCAGAGTAGGGAGGGCCTGACAAACTCCTCCTCCTCTCAGGCCTGCCTCTCACTCCTACCTCCCACTGGACCTACTTACTTCCTCTGGCTGGTGCAACACAAAAGTCACAGCAACTTAGGTTTTTAAGAGGATCGTTTTAAACAATCGCCAACATTGATTATCTATAACTTGTCTACCTCTGTCATAACTCTAACCCAGATCTCCTCACACCCCCACCCAAATACAAACTAACCACGTCAAAGCAATAATGCTACAGCAGGATGGCACCTTCCTGAGCCAAATTAAGATCCAGCATAAGGCAACCTTCCTCAGGGAGCAAAGTCTCGCTTCCTGGAAATCACACAACATGGGTACTGACTGGGTTTTCACAACATATGGCCATGCTTTCCCTGATGTTTGATTTATTGCAAATCATTAAAGCCAGACACTTGGTTCACTATCTTGATTGACCTGCAGGTTTCTTGATTGACCTGCAGGTTTCTGTACTTGTAAAGCCGTGGCACAGACTCCTCCAGCTCACACTCTGTTCAGAGTTGTGTTCTGAGTTAGATGCAAAATTTAAAAAGGAAAAAAGAAAAAAAAAACAACACAATACAAAACAACAACAGAAAAACAGTTTTCTTTTACTGTAAATTTTGGGTGTTATTTGGATGGACTCTGAGAAATTACTTTGACCAAAATACTTGAGTCAGTTGCCAATTAAACATGGGGACAGATCTGTCTTGATGGATACTTGCAGCAAATTTAAGCTTTCAGTTTTATTTTTAAATCAATACATTTCTCATTTGCATGATGCCCTCTTAGTGTGAAACGCAAATTCTGTCCTCAGGGAACAGATCCCACAGCATTAAGACACACCCTCCTTAGTCCACCACTTCCAAAGCCAGAGAAACATAAAAGATTATTCTAGCCCAATTTATACTTTCCTCGGGCTGCTTTCTGGCCACAGAGTTTCCCTCCCCGTTCCCATGACAAAGAACAGACTTATACCCCATGGAGGGGAAGACTGGGCTTGGCCCAGAGCAGTGGGATATTAGAACTCCACTGTCAAAGTCAAGAGGTAAAATGCTTGCAGGTTACATATGAAATGGCCTACTTTCATATTTCTGAGATATGAGTAAAGTATGAACCCTTCTAAAGGGAGAGAATTTCTTCTAGACTGTTAAGGATGCATCTGCCGATGATCCCAGTTTGAGAAACACCCACCCACGTTCATTTACAATGATTTTCTCCACTACGTCCATGCAAGTGTATCTATTGATACTCGGGAGTTTTCACTTCGATATTATGCTTATCACAGTACTTTTTAAAATGCATATTAAACAGTTTTTGTACCCAGAAAACCACATCCTTGGGCTGGTCAGGCCATTTGAATCTTTCTATGAACTGCTGTGTGTGTGTGTGTGTGTGTGTGTGTGTGTGTGTGTGTGTTCCAGCTTTTACTCATGTGTCCTTGTAGTTGTTAAATTACTGAGCACTAGTAATACTAGTAAGGGTAGGGTGCAAGCTAGGAGTTGTTAAAATAGTGGTTGCATGGCAAAACTACTTTTAGCCTGTAAATTACTGCTGCTTCATTGCAAAGCCAGCCCCGTGAAAAGAAGCCCCCTTCCTCCCCCCTGTGCTGAATTGTAATGAGCTCAGTCCTCAGTTCTGCAGCACTCATCTCACACACCCAAAGGCGAGCTGGAGAGTGGTGTTAATTGAATCGCATCTAAAGTGGAGGGAAGGATCTAAGGAGCCCATGGGACTCTCCAAGTTGTAAAGCCTCTGGGGTCTGTAAAGGGAATAAGATTAAGTCAGACTTGAGAACCTTATTTATATACAGATGGGGGTGGAGGGATCAGAATTAAGTTCCTGAGTCTTGCAGTTCAGCAAAGCACCTTGCTCTTCTCTTCCTCACCCCTGCATCTTCCTTTTCTCTGAAACACTCACTTCTCCTCTGCCCTCACTTCTATTCATCTCACCCTTTGCATCTTAACCTACACACTTCACTTCCTCTGAGAAGTTGGCTCCCCATCAACCAAGAACTAGGGGAGGTGTCCCTTGGATGTGATCACATAGCACTCACTAGGTTCCTGAAATGCTCAGCTGTGTGCCCACAACCTGACACAGAGTAATCAGTCAAAACATCAACATTTCTTCCGTGGTTACTGCATGCTGGGCGCAGACATGGTCCATATAATCATTAGTAAAGTTCCATGAGTAGGCCTTCTTTGGACCCATTTTTGCAGACATGGAAACTGAGGCTTAGAGAAGTTAACTTGCTCTAGGTCATGATACTAGGAAGCATTAGGGCTGAAATTAAAAATCAACCTAACTGCAGAGCTTTCAACCACTGTACCATTCTGCCTCCCAGATGCTTGTGAAAAAAAATATTGTTTGATTTTTTAAATCCTCATCTGAGGATATGTTTTTGGAGAGAGGAAAGGAGAGAGAGAGAGAGAGAGAGAGAGAGAGAGAGAGAGAGAGGAGGGGAGGGGGGGAGAGAGAGAGGGAGGTGAAAGAGAAACATCCATCTGTTGCTAAACTCAAAACCTAGTCATGTGCCCTGATGGGGAATTGAACCAACAACCTTTTTGGTGTATGGGATGACACACCAACCAACTAACCATGCAGCCAGGTCTTGTTTGGTGTATTCTGATAAATTTAAGCAAAACAAATTCACCAGCAGCTCACTTTTGCCAACCCCAGCCTCTGGTTTTGTAAAGCCACTCAGGTCAGAATTGGAAAGTAGGAAGTTTTTTTGCCATAATGATTCAAAATAGAATTTATTTATTGAATAGTTGTATAACACAAAAATTAAAAGTACAAAAGGGGAAACAATGAAAAGTAAAATTTTCCCCTACTCAATGCCACCTGGTTCTCATCTCCTGAGGTAACTATGGAGATCTATTGTTATCATGAGAGGTCGACCTAGAGCTGTATTTTATAAACTATGATCCCAACCCAGTAATGGATCACTTCAGTAGATGCTGACCATCATTTATTTATTTCCCTACCTATTTATTTGTTTTAAGAAAGCATTCCATTTCTACCCATTGCTTCAAATAATAGTGGTTCATTTTTTAAAAAAATATATGTCTTTATTGATTATATAGAGACAGGAAGGGAGAGGGGCTGCCTCCTGCATGCCCCCACTGGGGATTGAGCTACAACCCTGGCATAGGCCCTGACTTGGAGTGGAACCAACAAACTCTCGGTGCTCGTGAAGACACTCAACCAACTGAGCCACATGGGCTGAGGCCAGACCAGCATTTATTTTTTAATGTCATTAAACAAAATTTAAAAACATGAAAAGATCAGAACAGACCACATGCAGCCAGGGTAAAAATTGCTTCTCAGCCTGTTTCAGTTTTACCTGAGTCCGAGTGTAAAGTGTGACTTTGTTCTTCTTACCATGGAGCAATGTTCACAACAATCTGAAAGCCACCAACCTGGCAGACCCGCCCAGCTGGAAATTATAAAGGCACTCCACCCAGAGCCTGCTGCCCTTCCTTCCCATGAGTCGCTCAGGGACTCAGCAGCCTAGCTGGCGAGTCCCTATAAAGCAGATGTAAGATCCAGTCTCTCATCTCTTCAAAGCCCTGCAGGGACTCCCATCCTACTAGGAGTAAAAGTCAGGAGACAACATATATTTCTATTTGTTTGTTGTATTAGCATCCTAAACAACCTCCAAAATCAAATTTGATCAAATTTGAGGCCGATGTCACTGAGAATGTGAGCTGTGACGGGCCTCAGGGGGCTTCACAGAGACTCCCTGCATCCTTCAAAGCAGCTGAAAACAAAAGTGGATATTCACAGCCAGGACCTGTCTATAGGATGATCTATCTCAAAATGTAATTCCCAGGGCAACCATACAATTCCTTTTGGAGAATCCTGGGGATACCGCAAGGAGACAGACATTTTCCTGAACAGCTGGCCCATAGATGGAGAGACCAGAGTGGCTTGCTGCTGGGTCCCGGAGAAGATGCCCAGGACAAAGAAACAAGCAGGCATCCAACCACATGCCCGCAACCTACAGGTCTGCAGCAAAAGGAGTCGCTTCTCACAGGAGAAGTTCCTCTAGCCTTGGTCCAAAGTGAGCAGCAGCAGGGACTCAGTCACAATCATGAAATATTAAGGCCAATTCCCCTGTCTCAGAAATCGTGGCAGCACTCAGCAGGCGAGTGAAGGATGGGGCCACACCCACTCCCCTCTTTGCCTCTCCATCTCTCTCTACACTCTCCTCCGGAGCTCTCGGCTCCTAAATGTGGCCATTTTCTGCTCACAGGCCCATATGGGACTCCAAACAGGATATATCATGGTATCCCCCATGAGGGCAGGGGTAACCTGACTCTGAGGTGGCAGCTCCTGGAAATCAGGGTGTAAAATTGTGGTGTGTTTACTTCCTTGTTGACTTGGTTACTGTCTGCTTGTTAGATATGTAAGCTCTTGTGAACAAAGATCTTATCTGCCTTGTTGTCTACCAGATTCTCAATGACAAGGACAGCATCTGACACTCAGTAGGCACCAGTGAACATAGCCTAAATGAATGAACACATGGTAGACAACAGAGTGGAAGCTGTGGTAGCCAGTAGGCTCTCAAAGCACAAGAGTCTTCAAGCAGATTCTGGAGGTGAGTTTGCACACCTATGCACCTGGGAGGCATCCCTGTGTGTGCCCCCTCCGGTGACTTGCGAGTTTGACATGCCTATGCTATAACTGTCCCTTTGTGTGTGTACCAGGCAGAAGGAAGTACACAAGCAAAAGCACCAAGGCTTGCAGGGGGCCAGTTCACAGCAAGGATCAGGAGTGACCAAGGTGCAACCTAAGAGATCAGGGGCCTGGAAGGGCATGGCTGGAGCTTCAGATTGGACAGGCAAGGTCCATTCTGTAGGTAACTGGGGATTCCTTGGCAATTTGAAAGCAGAGACATGGCATGATCAGGTAAATCTGAGAGCAGCATGAAAGAAGGATCAGAAAAGAGGAGGTTCTGTTACTGGGGGGGGGGGGCAGTTATAAAGCTATAACACATGTTCAGATTCTGAGATAATGGGGGCCAAGAAGTGGAGAGGATGTCTTGTGGAATAATTAAAGGAGGTGACCAGTTGGAAATATGGGTGTGGATGTTAGATTTCAAGGCTGTGTATTCCAACATAACAGTCCTGTGGGTCCGGATGAAGTCATGGAAGAAAATAAAAACACCTAATTTGAGCAAAATGCAAGTCTATGCACACCCGTTGAGAATGCCTGATTGAAAAGCAAAAGAATGACAGAGAGTCCCACAGATTGAGCTCACCCAAGGGGCAGGCAGAGGAAGAGAGTGGTCCCCAACCTTTCTCAGCTGCTACAGACATCGACTACTGCCCATCCAAGAGGTTAGAGAAGCAGAAGAGAGGGTAAGAGAGGAGAACAAGAGAAAAGAACTTTGTGCTTCAAGTCAGAGGCACCTCAGACAACACCAGGGAGACTAACCTCGTGGTGAAGATGAAGAAAGATGGGGAACTAACTTCTGGGTTTTTAGATGTCTGAAAAGACAAACTGCTCAAATAGGAGCAGCCAGGAGGCCTCATCAAAGAGCTCAGGTGGGCCGAGAAACAGAATCAGGTGCAACTAGAGTGCAGAGCTCTCAGGAAGCTGGAGAGGAGGAAACTTCGGGCCAGAATCAGGCCTTGTTCGTTACAGAATTCAGCAAGGCTTGTTTCTGAATGAACTAATAATTTCTATACTTATCCACATAATGCACTGCAGGTGTACAGGTGTGTGCAACTGCCTGCATGTGTGCTTAGTACTGTGTATGCACCAAATAGCCTATCTACATATACATACATTTACATACAGTTATGCATTTACATAAAAGTATATATTTACCTTTTGTGTACAGATATATGCATATCCTGTCTAATAATAGACAAACATGGTAATTGACCATACCTTCGCTATGCCTCCCATTGGCAATTCAGCATGATATGCAAGTTAACAACCAACAAAGATGGCGGCTAATTTGCATACTGCAGGCAGGGCGGGCCAGCACGAGCTGCCATCCCAGCCCCCATGTGCCGCCTAAGCCTTGCCCCCAGCTGGAACCCCTGTGTGTGGCCCCAGGCAGCGGGACCCCTGTGTGTGGCCCCGGTCAGTGGGACCCCTGTGTGCGGCCCTGGACGGTGGGGCTTGGAGGCGCGATCAGCCCGAGGAAGCCCTATTCTTGCACCCCAACCCCCTGATTGGCCCTGCTGTGTGCGCGACCTGGGGCGGCACCCCAACCCCCCCCCCCCCATCGGCCCTGCCCTGTGTGCAACCCGGGAGGCGGGGCAGGTACTTAGGGATCGGGCCTGCCATCTGCCACCCGGGGAGCCGGCCTAAGCCAGCAGGTGGTTATCTCCCAAGGGGTCCCAGACTGTGAGAGAGCACAAGTGGGGCTGAGGGACACCTCCCCCACCCCTGCCCGTGCACACATTTTTGTGCACTGGGCCTCTAGTACAGTATAATTCTGGAAGAGTGTCATTATTTAATAGTTATTGAACATCCACATAACCTCTTTATATATGCTGTAACTTAGGACTTGGTTCTTTCTATCACCTCAAAGTTCATGGGGATTTTTTAGAGAAATTTTTTTCTGGTCTCAGTATCAAGAATAGTTGATCTTCTCTTAAGCAATTTTCTTTTTCCCTTTTCTTCTTTTTTGTCTTGCATGTGTCAGGAATTGTTTTAGGTAAGTCTTCTCTTTTGAACTTGATGGCTAGAAATCCTGGAGACAAGTTTTCATCCCACTTGTAGCAAGTGTATTGGACTCTATGTGATGCATTTTTAGAAAACGACTTTCATTTCTGGCTCCATTCTATATATTTTTCACTGTACATTTCCATACTTCTTTTGTAGCTCATGTACATAAGCTATCTTGAATACTCTTTTTTCAGGACAAGATGCATATAAATATAAGGAAATGTATAAATGAAGTTGCAGAAGGAGGCTTTAAGGTCCAAACACTGTGGCTGTAGTTATGGCGTGAGACAATGATACTGCTGTTATCAGGGCAGTCCAGCAGTGATTACAGGGAGATCTCAGCCCAGTCATAGTTCTCTCTGCTGTTTACTAGTTATGTAATGGAAGGTGTAGTATGCTCTAAACCTTAATTTTCTCATCTTTAAAACAGTGACCTCTTGGTATTTGGGGGAGATGGGTTAAATGGGGCAATGTATAGCAAGCACTTAGCGAAACGTACTCAACACTAGCTTTCCTTATCATCACTTGGAAGCAATGGCTGGCCACAAATCCTGGCCAGGTCTGCTGTCACAAACTTCTCTCCACCCCTCCTCACCAGCCTCGCTCCCCCCACATCTCCTACACCTACAGAGGCCAGGCGGCTGTCTCCCACCAGATATGCATCAGGCCCCCAGAGCGCACCTCCACCCACCGCCTCTTGCACGGTACAGTGCACCTATCTCCAGCCCAGTCTTGCAAAGTGCTACCAAGAAGACACCCAAAGGCGCAGGCTAAAGCAAATTCACAACTTTGTATAGTTCCTTACCTGGCCTGGCTCTGAGCTCTGTTATATACAAAAGAGGCCTGCGAGAGCACAAGGGGTGCTCAGGAGCCATGCTGAAATGCAGAACGGCAGGGGGCCAGGGAAACAGAGGGAGGGGGTGTTGGGGGA
>NW_006383006.1:7231822-7238866 GCF_000327345.1 Myotis davidii
GGCCCTTGGAGGCGCCAACGTCCTTCATCGGGGCGGGGGCCGGGGTGCGGGCAGCCTCCTGAGGCTCTCGGGGGTAGAATGTGGGGCGGACGACACGGGAGTCTTCTCTACGGGAAGTTGCCGGCAACTAATGGGGACCGCAGGCTGAGGTCTCGGCTGATGTGGGGGAGATGCGCGCTGCGGAAACCAGCGCAGGAGACAGTCGCGCCTGGAGTGCCCAGCCCGTCGCACCGGGAAATGGGGAAGGGAGCTGGGTTGTGCGGCCAGAGTTCGCCCGGCAAGCTCCGGGATTGCAATGACCGGCCTCCTCCCCCAGCTCCTCGCTGCCACGCACCTGGGACTCCCACTCGCGGACTTTCCCGGACGCCCGCACCTGCCGGGACTCCGGACTCCGGGCTCCGGGCTCCGGGCGCGCCACCTGGCGGTCTCTGCCGGCCCTGCAGGTCTCGGGAGGACCCAGAAAGGCCGGCAGGGCTTGCAGTGAACAAGCAGAGGTCAGGGGACCATAGCCTCTGGGGGGAAACCTGTATTCCCCTCCACCCCACTGTGACCCTAGAGAGATGTTTTAGGAGGGTCTTGGGGTGCAGAATATGAAGAGTGACAGGGAGTGAAAAAGCTCTTATCAGGAGAAAGAGGCCTGGAAGTGCCAGGCAACTTTGAGTTTGTCACCCAAAAGACTGGAATGGGACAGCTGCCTAGACTGGGGCCTGCGCTCAGCGTAGGGCCGGGCACGTTGTGCACTTCCCACCTCCATCCACATGGACTGTGTGCCCGCGCCAGGCCCAGCCTGCACAAGCATGCCCAGAGGACGCAGGAAGCTTTGCTCTGCTGGACTTTCTAGAGCTAAAGGTCCTCGGCCCTGTATCCCCGAGGGTCCGACACTGTACCCTGCACCAGATTGAGGGGAAGGGCCTCAATACTTTAAATTGAGCCATTTTGGGGGAGCCATTTTGAACAGGACTGGAAGGAACCCTTACTAGAAGCCAATAAAAGCCACCTTGCACTGCAAAGAAAGCCGTGGAAGTTTCCATAAAAAGTGACCTCCACTGAGGAAACCCGTGCCTGGAGAGGATTTCATTTGAACCAGTTCTGAGTTTTGACAGTGTCTTTCAGCAAACTTAATAGGGCCTTAGCCAATTTTGGCCTCAGAAACCACCTTAAGTTAATTTGTTTCTCTCGGGGATTTTTTTGTTTCTTTTGTGTTTTGTGTTCTTAATTCACAAGGAAACGGCTACTGTCCTTTAAAGATATGCCTTTGAAGATTAGGGCCTATTTATTCTATGGATTACAACACCTTCAAGACCTGACTGTAGAGAAGTCTTTTATTAATCCTATGTACAGCCATTTCACCCAAAGAGGCAGTTTTGAAAGGTTTGTCACAAAGCAGCCAGTGAAAAAGCTGAGTTCCCCCAGGTCATGGTTCAGATAACCCCCATCTCCCTAGACCTCTCAGGTCACAATTTGGTTTTTAGTAGTTCCTCTCCTCCCCGGTTTCTCATGCCCCAGCCCTCGAGTCTCTCTGGGCTCCATCGTTCCCAGGTTGCATTTCTCTCTCTCTCTCTCTCTCTCTCTCTCTCTCTCTCTCTCTCTCTCTCACACACACACACACACACACACACACACCAATACTTCAAGCTTTTTCTTTCTACTTGAATCTACCCCAGTCCTTTTTAGTTCCGGTAAAAGCATCTCACCTTGTGAACCAAAGTGGTTTCTGTTGCTGCTGACATGAGGAACCGTCACTAGAATTAGACCCAGGGCAGTTTTCAGGGTCCTCAATGATCACTGCTACCAACTGAGAGAAAGTGGGATTTTCCTGTACCCACCATCTGAGAGACTGAGGAAGACACCTCTAGGCCTAAGGGAAGAGCTGTGTGTGGAGGCCCAGCCTCTGGTTGCAGATGCCTCTTCTCCAGGGGTCAGGGAGAGGTACTGGAAGGCCTAAGAGAAAAAAGAGGCTGTACTGAGAAGGACTGTATTGTTCTCTTTCCCAGCTCTGCCTTGGGTGGAGATCTTAATGGTAAAAAGGCAGCCGCTCAGGCAGAAAGCTGACTAATCCCAACAGCTGACAACCAGCCCCGGGTTTAGAGATTGTCAGTGCCTCCTGAATGGGAAGGTGCCCAGGTGGGGAGCAAGGCATGGGCACAGGAGGCCTGGCTTCTGCCTGTCTCTGCACTGGTGGCTGGTCCCGTTGCCCTTCTGATCCTGGACCCACACCCATCTAGCGAAGGGCTTGGAGGATGTCCATGGAGAGCCCACGCAGCCTCTGCTCTGAGGACTGTTCCTGCCACAGGCAGGAGGAGGAGGGCCCCAGCTTCAGCCTTTATATTGGCAGCTGTGATTTCAGAGGACGTTACTTTTGTCTTAGGTTGGATTGTCCTTTCAGCCTCTCGTGCTCATTCTGATGGAGTGAAAAGCGCATAGTTCCAGGCACAGCAACTCTTGATTAAGCAAATAGAGCCAGAGAGGCGCCCAGTACAAATCCCAGATCTAGCACATGGGAGTTGTACTTGGCCAAGTCATTTAGCCTCTTTTAGACGCAGTTTCAACATCACGGAATGGAGATCATGTCTCTCTGGGATGTACGCTTTAAAGACCATGCAGATCCCCGGCACAGTACCTGCCATGCCGTAGGTTCTCAATTCATGGTGGCCACTATTATTTCCTCTCATTTTCAGGTACTGATTGCTCCTGGGGCTATCTTAGGCCCTGGGTAACAATCAGTAATGGCCAGAAGTCCTGTAACACCATCTTTCAGAAATCCCTGCCTCTGGTTAGTAGCTTCCGAATAGCCAATGACTGGTTCAGTTTCACTGGGACCACCCTCGGCCGGAACAGAGCTCAGCAGCCACTGCCGGCCCAGCACCCTAGAGGGATTTTGAAATGCAGGGTGTTCCCTCCACAGGTCAGTCTGTGCACTGAGTGGCCCCATCATACAGTAGCCTTTTTTCACAGGCTGGTTTTCCAAATTCTGTGTATGCCCCAGTGTCTTATTTTGTTTTCAGCACTTTTTTAGCCCCTTCTTGGTGAGATTTCTTGTCAGAGAAACTTTCCCCAACACTGCAGCTGCAACTGGTTCTCCCTTCTCTGAGGGCAGCACAGCCCTTCCCCTTGTCACTCACAGGACACTTAGGATTGATAGAGCTATCTTTCCTTGGTCTGGGTCTGATTCTCCAACTAGAGTTTTGTACTGAAAAACTTATAGATAGACAACCTTTAGACAACATCAGCTAACATGTAGTTAGTATGATTTACAGTTTACAGAGTGCCATCGCATAGACTGTCCTACTGGTCTTCTCTGGCCCATCACGGTGTCTTACCCATGGAATAAGCACTTACTGATTAATGGGTGCTCTCCTGTGTTCAGCAAAACACATAGGGAGTCGCTAAAGTTATGCACCTGAGGTATATTTCGCTTGCCCTTCTTTCTTGCCTCCTCTTTGTAAACTGTGAAATAAGCAGGCACAGTGGGGAGAGAAGAGTTAACGATATGCTCAAAGAAGTTACAAGTAACAACACCCATCACTTGTGAACCTTCAGAGATGATGGAAACGTGCCTGTGTGTGTTGATGTTTTTTAATGGAAGGGAAAACAAGATGCTTAATTAACCTTCGTGTATCATTTTGCAAACAACGTGACTAATACTGAGAGGTCATGATCAAAGGTAAAGCTCTGTGAGGGGGGCAGAGGCGACCTATAGGCACTCCTAAGACTTTCCATATCCAGGCATATTCTTTTGGATTCAGTTCTGGAATGAAGCTCCCATGAGCTCTGCTCCTCCACACCCTCCTCTCTTCCCCACCCACCAAGAGGTAAGGACCCAAGTACAGACTTAATGGAATGGTGTTTCATGATAAAAATGACTCATAATGATTACCTGTATTATCAATCATGAAAGACAGAATCTTAAAACCCACCAAGATTTGTGAGAAAGGCAGGACTAGCTTAAAATCTAAATACCACCGTCCTCATCCCTCACACCTCCTCCCCCACTGCACACGGGTCCTCAGCCTTTGACTTTCCCCCCAAAGTCCTTAAAAATGTTTCCGAGGCCATCTGGGTTTCTGCAGCATCTCGGGTGTTGTTCAAGATGAATGAATTTAGCCAAAGATGAGACCACCTGAAACTCAATTCTTAAGACCCAAGTCAGTGGCCTCGAGGCTGAAATGAAAAAGTATCGCTAGGACCCAGGACTGCCATGGTAGCCCTGCCTCTGCCTCTCCCCTCAGGCAATGGAGACAACAGGGCAAAGCCATCCTAACCCCCAGAGGACAAGCCCTAGATGCAGCCCTGAAATCTCACCTTGTTATTTGCTTGGGAGATGTTTCTTTAACAGCCAACCCGTCCGTTTGGTGCATCTGCCAAGTGGGAGGGGTGTATCTTCTATCAGCCCAACTCCCAGGATTAATTGTCTTATCTCTAGTCCTTCCTCTCCAATCTGCCTTCAGAGCGTGGAGCTGCCCCTGTGTTCGCCCCCTGGCCGCTCCACTTGCACTCACTGCCTCCTCTCTTTCCCCAGGAAACCTTCTCATGGCTGCAGAGCTGCCCCTAAAGCAAAACTAGAGGCGAAGCCAGCCAGCAGCCCCTTACCCTCCCATCCCAGCCTGGCCCAGATCACCCAGTTCCGAATGATGGTGTCTCTGGGACATTTGGCCAAAGGAGCCAGCCTGGACGACCTCATCGATAGCTGCATTCAATCCTTCGGTGAGTTGCCCACATGTATAAAAATCACTCTCTTACTTTGTTCTTCCTTAACAAGTGCTTCATAGACTAGCAACCTAGATTGCATTTTGGCTTTAAAAATAGCTTTTGAGCCTTTGAAATGTTGGAGAGGGTGCGCAGTGCCTGTGGCACATGACTGTGTGGGTGTATTAGGTCGTGATGAGAGGTGTGATTTAAAGTGAGAAAAGTTACCGAGGAGAGTTTGTGTGTTTCTTTGGACGGAGGTTTTTCTCGTGACATAAAAAAAAAAATTATATAATGCTGTTGTGCGTCTGGTGCTCTGACTTTTTGTCCTTGTGTTCTGGGGGCACACAAAACCTAGGTTCCATGAGCAGACTCTATTATCAAACAGAAATGTGAAAGTCTTTGAATCATTTGAACAAAAAAATCTTAATAATTCCCTTTCCAATCTGAATGGTCCTTACAGAGGAATAGGAAGGGATCGGGTAAAGCTGGCATTTCTGTGACTGGAAGATACTGATTAATAAGCATTGCAATTGGGGGTAAGAGGCCTGAGAAGCATACAGACTCACGTCGGCAGTGAATTACCTAAACGCTGTCCTCCGTCATCACCCGTAATCACTGTGAAGGGTGCACACCCTAGTGCAGCTGACAAGCAGTTATCTGCAAAGATGCCCTATTTTTAAAAAATGTATAAGCACTGTCTTTCTCTTGGGTGTTATTTGTGAAATAGTAATGGAAAAGTACTAAATATTTTCCCCCTTCAAAAAAAGGAATGATTAAAATGGATGGAAAAGTCATAGGTTTCCCCTCTGTGTGCCCCCCCCTTTGAGCCCCTCATCTCCCACCAAGAAGCAGAGGAGCCTAGTGGCTCAGCTCGCAAGCGCCTGCCCAGCCGGCACCAGGAGCCTCCGGGAGGTGACCACATCCCAGGTAGCACGGCATGCAGATGTGCTGGAACTCAGAGCTGGGATTCCTGGCCGGACTTGTTTAGTGCTTGGCCAGACCTTATTTCTGGAATTGGGATAGGCTTGACACCAGGAACACTGACTTTGTGCCCTTTATTACAACACTGAAAAGAATTGTTTTGATGATTTCAACACTGTTTAAAGCAAATGTTCTCAACTGTTAGTGCAGAATCACATGGAGGATTTTTTTATAATACATTTGCTCCACCCCTCAAAGTTTCTGCTCCAATGGGCCTGGGGTGTGGCCCATAATTTACATTTCTAACAAGTTCCCAGGCGCGGCGATGCTGATGCAGCTAATCCGAACAGCCCGCTTTGCTTTTTAACCAGGAAAAGAGGGAGCATTTTTGTTGTTAGTTGGGCCTTAATTTTAATTAAATTTCTATTTATTTACACTTTAATTTTTCAGTCAGGGATGAAGTCGGGAGCAGAATGAATGGTTTTCTATTTCAAATTAACCTCCTTAGGAAACATGCGTGCGAGAAGCACGAAGACACAGTGGAGCCCAGGGGAAGCGCCGCTATGATAAGCTGTTATGTCGCCTCGCTCCCAATCTAATACACTGCAGAGCGCCTCACACGGGCCTGGCAGTCACGGTGCACTGGCCTTTAGCAGGGCAGTAAGACTATTTCACGCACGTTTTTTATTCTCTTTCCATTTCACTGTGGAGAAAACGGCGACCAACAATGTATTTATTTATCATGCTTTCTTCCTGCCATGTCAATCATGCAGCTGCTGGCTGATTATTAACCTTCAGATAATCATGACATCAACCTGAAAAGTACAGGACTGATTCTGCAGTCCTTCCCTGAAAGAACCACGCCCAGTCCACGGCCCTCAACAAGTAGTACATTGTTTTCTAGAATATGTTGAACTGGAAGATGTATCTTAAAATCCCAAAGCTGTAAAAATCCTATGGAGCCTGAGAGTCTTTTATGCTTTATCAAGAAGCATTGAAGTCCCTGATTGTGACACTGTGCTGGGCAGTGCACATGGAGAATGGCAGGGACTGAACCCCTGTCCCATTACTGGCGCTTAGAATACCTGAGATATGCTCTGTTCAGGAAAAAAAAGGGGAAAGATACAAAACACAGGGCAGCCATAAGCGAAGCGTAGGGAGAATAAATCCTTTATACCATGTAGAGTTTGAGTCAGTTCACCTCCAAGGTGAGGACATAGATTCAGGAGAGCAGCCAGTGTTTGTTCAAACCCCTCTTGGGGCCGTGGAAATGTTTCAGGAGGGCAGGGAGGTTAAGATCTCAGGGCTTCTCGTATTATATTCTGCGGAGTTTCCTGCCACAGAATTTACATGAAAGGGGCAAAGAAGAAAAGACACCGTATGTCTGGAGATAACGGGAGACAGCACTTAGCCTGTGATTTTGAGTGGTTGGTT
>NW_006383006.1:7238990-7243911 GCF_000327345.1 Myotis davidii
AGTGAGATTGAGCCGCAGAGGTCAGGGGGTGGGGATGGGCAGCAGCAGAAGAGCTATGTCCTTGGGCTCCTACCTGTCGGCCTCCTCAGAGGCAATGGGAGAAGGGTGCAGAGTGAGGCTAATGTTTCTCCCTGGTTATTTTTCAGCCGTGGGTAGAAAAGTTGTTTTATAGGATAAAGTCATCTAGTTTAGCTTTGTGTTAATGAGTTTAGATACCATCTCAGTTTAATATTCATAAAATATGGAGGGAAATAGTACTGGAGGATTAGGGAAACCTGTTCTTATTTTCTGATAATCTCTCACTTCAGACCTTGATATTGGCCACTTCTTCCAATGGGAAAAAATTGTTTTGAATATAAAGACTGACTAATGAGTTCACGTATGTTCTGCTGCTCTCCCAGCCTCACTTGCATGCAGTTGCTTTGAGGGGTTTTGAATTGGCTAGAGCTGTGCTGTCTAATATGGTGGCCACTAGCCGCACATGGCTGTTTACATAGACAGTTCAATTAGTTAAATTATATCAGGTGTGAAATTTAGTTCCTATTTCAAATGCTCAATGGCCACAAGTGGTAGCTGCCTCTGGACAGAATAATAGAAAAGTTCCCATCATCGCAGGAAGTCTGTGGGGCATGCTGGGCAGGGTAGATGGCTGACTTGGAAGGGAAAAGCAACAGACAAATTTTCTGGAAACTGAGGGATTTGCATTTTCCTAGCATCTCTAGATAATAGTCTGAGTACGCCCTGGGGCCTCGTGTGCACTTGGCAGTCTTTACTGATGGCTCTGTCTTGAGTAATATTGGCCACTAGTTACCACCCACACTGTTCTCAGAGGAAGGACTTACTACAATACTTCTAAGAATGAATGATCAGCCCTGGCCCGTTTGGCTCAGTGGGTGGAGGACCTGCCCATGGACTGATGGGTCCTGGGTTTGATTCCAAGGGCATGTACCTCGATTGTAGGCTCCATCTGTGTGTGCGGGAGACAACCCATCAATGTGTCTTTCTCACATCGATGTTTCTCTCTGTCTGTCTCTCTCTCCCACCCTCCCAGGCTCTCTAAAAATCAATGGAAACATATCCTCTGGGTGAGGGTTAAATAAATAAATAAGTCAATAAATAATAAATAAATAGTTAAAAAAGGAACGAGTGATCAGCACCCACAAAGTAAGCGTCCTCATGCAGGCCTCGAGCAAGCCTCCCAGGGTCACGTACAAGGTTACAGATTTGGGATTAGAAACTCAGAACCTTGAGTCAGTCCATTGCTTTGCCACGAAGCAACCACCCCCACCTTCTGTTTCAATCACAGGCCATGCGTTACATTCTCAGCGTATTATGGGGAGTTAATCCACTCTTCAGCTGAGCACAATGAGGCAAATCATCACAACCTGGTACATTGATGTCAGATGCATGTGAGTCACACCCTCTGCTTCAGAGGTAGAAAAGACTGACAAAAGCATCTGGGCTTTTTAAAAACGTTTTTCACTCCGTAGGAGGGCTGCCAGCATTGGGGACCGAGTGGAAGGCTTCAGACGTCCCAACTCCCAAAGCTCTTCTCTTGTCCTTTTCTGAAAGCAAGACAACTCCTGACAGCATCAGAAAGAAGGCTGCAAACACATCCCAGAAAGGGACCCTCCAGAGGCAGCTCTGCTGCTCTCCGCTGGGGTGTGGGAGGAAGCTGCAGGTCTTTGTCTTACCTGTCAGTGTAAGGGGGCAACGCAGCTTAGCCTAATATCTTACATTTAGAACTAGAGGCCCAATGCACAAATTTCGTGCAAGGGTAGGCTTTCGCAGCCCCAGCCACCTCCCTTGTAGCCTCGGCCACCTCGGCCGGCTCCCCAGCTCCAGCTTTGTCCAGAAGGTCGTTCTGCTGTTTGGCCGTTTGGTCGATTTGCATATTATGCTTTTATTATTATAGGTCAGTGATGGTGAACCTTTTGAGCTCAGCGTGTCAGCATTTTGGAAAAACCCTAACTTAACTCTGGTACCGTGTCACATATAGAAATTTTTTGATATTTGCAACCATAGTAAAACAAAGACTTATATTTTTGATATTTATTTTACATATTTAAATGCCATTTAACAAAGAAAAATCAACCAAAAAAATGAGTTCGCGTGTCTCCTCTGACACATGTGTCATAGGTTCACCATCACTGTTATAGATGTTGATTTTTTTTTCCTTGGAGTCCCATATGTATTGATTTCTTTTAAACTCAAACCAACTCTGAAAAAGGCAGGTCAGCTATTACTGTCTCCATTGGACAAATGAGACAATAAATTGAGCCTCATGCCCCCAATCTAAGGAGAAAACATGCTACTCACATGCTCCTTCCTCTGCCCCCAGCAGTCCCTTGGCCCCTGAGCTGAGGCAGGCTCAGGTCCCTCTCCTAGAATAGGTTCCCTTCGCTCAGGGGGAGCCCACAGGCCACACAGGCCAGGCCTGTGTCCTGGCCCCACATCCTCCCCCAGACTGGAAATTAAACTCCATGAAATATAAGAACTTTATGTTGGACCCCATCTTCATAACAGGTGTCTGCCTGAAATTTTCTCTTGAACGAAGTGTTAATTGATTAAAATTACTGTGTGCCTTATAGTAACGCTAGCCAAAGACCTCCCAAACTAGAAATACCCCAAAACCTTCAGGTATATTTCCCACACCATGGAGCAGCTGGATGCTAAGGGTAAAACACTACACCTATTTTTAAAATTACAGCCAAAGAAGGCAAACACTCACTTGGGACCACACACAGTTCCCTCCATGGCAAAGGGAGGGGTAGGAATTCCTCACCACTCTGCCACTTTAGAGTCTGCACCAAAGCGATGTGCCCCTAGGCAACAGGGGCACAAGACCAGAAGCCCGGGACTGTGATAGCCAAGGGCACTCGGACCCAAGAATGGGCAACTCCAGGCTACAAAGCCAAGGGTAGGATCAGCAAGGGGCTCAGGCCTGGGCCACTGTTGATGACAGGCCCTCGCAGAGAAGACCACAGCTGACGAGTAGCGTCCTCACTGGAACGCCCAGTTGCTGGAAGTCATGGCCACAGGTTTCACATGTAAAGGATGGTCCTCCGGGCAGTCACTTCCTAAAGGCTTCCAGGCGTCAGAGCAGCTCACAGGCATGACTGTCCTTTTTGAAATTCATGGACTGAATTAATTAGCATTCTGTGACCAAGATGCTGTTTATCCCAAGGAGCCTCTTCGCTGCATCTTTGACAGGCTGGCAACACCCCGTGCCCCGGGCTGGCATGTCTGCCTCTCACTGCCATCCCTGTGAAATGAGGAAATGGGAACCCCCTTTACTCTCTCATCTGTGCTCTCCTGTAGGGAGGGAGGGTATTTATTGCCGACCTCCCACAGTAGTAGAGAGCAGCAGCAGTCATAAAAATGCTTATGCATAAAGATGACAGTGTCTTGGGAATTCTGAGCACTGTAGTGCAGTAAGTCCATCCAGAGCGATGAGATGGACTGCTGAGAGAGAGACAGGCAGGCAGACAGATAGGTCTAGACCAGCGGTTCTCAACCTGTGGGTCGCGACCCCTTTGGGGGTCAAACGACCCTTTCATAGGGGTCGCCTAAGACCATCGGAAAACACATATATAATTGCATATTGTTTTGTGATTAATCACTATGCTTTAATTATGTTCAATTTGTAACAATGAAATTGGGGGTCACCACAACGTGAGGAGCTGTATTAAAGGGTCGCGGCATTAGGAAGGTTGAGAACCACTGGTCTAGACTGATGGTGGTTGGCTCTGTAGGCTGAATTGGTGCCATGAATATTTTTTTGCCTTTCAACTGATAGAAAATTGAAGCTCGGGGACATTAAGGAACCTATGGATAGTGGCCCAGCTCATTAGTGAGAGGGCCCTGAGAGCTGAACCTGGTCATTTATGTCCCAGGCCCATGTTCTTCCCATTCTCCCAGAGGTTCTCCGCCCTTAACATGAGCAGGAATTGGGGAGGGGGGCTCATCTTTCAGATTCCTGAGGGTCCACTCCTGAGATTCCCACTCAGCCGGCCATCACTGTGATTTTGATGGAGGTGACACACGAACTGATGGCATGCTTGCTTTTTGGACACCCCGGAGCATTTTCTTGGGCTTTCTAGGAAAACATGGAAAACTGAAGGGTACAAATCCTCCGAGAAGCGATAGAGCCAAGTAGGTTTTTCAACTCTATGAACTAGAAAAGCACCTGGTGAGGCCAGCCACCCAGGTAACTCTAATGCAACCCCCTCCCCCAGATCTAAGTAGAGACAGCCCTGCCACTAAGCCCTGCCACTTTGCTACATTTGAAATGTCTTTCAGAGTTTCCTGCATTTCTCTGCCTTCTCTACGACAGGAACTCCCTTCAAAACTGCCAGCCTATTCACCTTTGGCCATGGAAATACGTAGAATGCAGGGATCTGTTATTACTGTGGTTTGGTCCTTTGCATTCGAAGGCAGCATTCCTATTCTGCATTTCTACCTTCAAGTTCACTGAGGTTCTATAGAACCTTGCTCCCTAATGTATGCCCGTCCCCCTTGGGTCAGAGGCCAAAAATAGTAACTTAGCTAGTTTGGAGCGGGGTGGGAGGAACGGGACTGGAGAGGCGCTTTCTATGAGAACTCCAAAAGTACCACTTTTCCAACAGATTTTTTAAGGCCATAGATTGACGTGAAAGTTATAAAGTTCATGATGGAAACACATTAGGAAATAGTGTGACAGCAAAAGCTGTGTATTTGGTGATTGACGGAAACAGCAGTGGTTGGGCAGTGAGACCACTGGAAAAGGTCCTCCGAAGTGGAAGCTACTCCCAGATCCACGTCCTCATGGTAGGACCTGCCCACCTGTCCTGGAGCAGTTATAGCTGCTGGACTTGGTGACTAGTTCTGTAAATGGTTGGGGTCATCATAGCTAGAGTGGTTGGGAAGGAAACAGCAGGGA
>NW_006383006.1:7244084-7248868 GCF_000327345.1 Myotis davidii
CATCAATGAGAGAGAAACATCGATCAGCTGCCTCCTGCACGCCCCCCACTGGAGACGTGCCTGCAACCCAGGTACATGCCCTTGACCGGAATCGAACCTGGGACCTTTTAGTCCGCAGGCCGACGCTCTATCCACTGAGCCAAACCGGTTTCGGCAGTCTTGAAAGTCTTAACCGGCAAGAGCAGATTGCTAAATTTTCAGAAATTTTGCAAGCCAGTTGTTAAACACAGCCATCATTAAAAATTAAATTATAGCCTGGCCAGTATGGGTCAGCGGTTGAGCGTCAGCCCAAGAACCGGGAGGTCATGGTTCAATTCTGAATCAAGGCACATGCCTGGGTTGTGGGCTCAACCCCGTGTAGGGGGTGGGCAGGGCAACCAATAGATGTTTCTTTTCATCGATGTTTCTATCCCTCACCCTTCCTCTCTCTAAAATCATTTTTTTTTAATTAAATTGTATAAACTTACAAGATAAATCCTCAAAACTCATCATTGCCTAATGTATTACCACATTTTACTGTCATCTAAGCTCTTGAGGTTGTCTATTGTTTCCATATGGTAGGAATGCTGTATAGTGGTAACCAATGGTATGCACATCTCTTCCCAGCTCCATTTTCAGTGAAGTGGTGCTAGTAGCTTGACATTGTCGATGTTGGGAGCATTTACACCATGGAAATGGACAAGCACCACTAACCAGGGCCTTTTCTTACACCCCACCCTGGAGAGGCCATTGTTGAACATCACTTTGCCCAGCTGCAAGGGTGCTTACATAGCAAAGTTTTGAGGTGAGAAGGCAAGCTATAACTGGAAATTTAATTTTGTATAACCTAATTAGGAGAAGGCAATATTTGCCATTGTTTTGCTCCTTTTATCTAGAATCTTATAAAACAACTCTCCATGTGTTCGTCAAAGAAAAGGAACATTATACCTTAAAGAAAAGAAAATCAAATATCCGTGAAATTGAAAATTTTTCTTAAAAAAGAGACAATGGAACTTCAAAACTCAAACAGAGATAATCATTCTGGAGTGAAAGTTATCACTCTGTAGGGTTTTTTAAATTTTGTTTTGTCTTTGTCTTACATTTACCTCCTCTAAAAATTCTCCATGGCTTAACTATCCCTTATTTTTGACCGACCAACCCTCAATTTTGTGAACTTCTGTTCTTCATGTCTTACATGCTGTCGCTATTTGTCTCTGATTCCATCTGTTTAATCATTTGCCTTCATTTCATGCTACATGGTAACAGGGTCTATTGTATAACCAAGCTTTTGTTGAGTGTGTTTTCATAAGTTTGTTTGCTAACCATATCTCCAATTTTGTAAACTATCTGTTCATATCCTTTGCCTATTTATCACATTATTATTAGGTGGTTGCAAAAGCTTTTTACCAAAAAAAAAAAAAAAAAGCTTTTAACTCTTGGAATACCACATGCTTCAGGAATTTTTTTTTTCTCATTCTCATTTCCATTTTTACATTGGTTTATATTGGGGATTTTAATGTACAGAAATTTTACATTTTTATGGAGTTAAATTTTCCATGTTTTCTGTTATCTTTTCTTTTATTAACTTGAAAAAATATCCCTATTCCAAAGATTTGGTGAATATTATTGTTGTCATCAATGCTTTATTAAATCTATTCTGTGATATACAGTAATTCTATAGTCCACTGTGTGGCTGGTCAATAAAAGTTTGTCAGTAAGTTTTTGCTGGAGAAAAAGAAGCCTTCAGATTTGTTTCTGAGATGGTCACTGGGGTGGAACCAGAGTGTTTACAGTCACTTTGTAACATAGAGCCTCCGCTTCCTCTCCCTGTGGCACTGCTGAGATGATTTCTGAGACTGAAAATACCTGGGAGACGTTGTAATGAGGTCTTCATCATGATGTTGAGTGTGAATTTGAAGAAAGTCCTATAGGAATTTTTATATTTAAAAGAAGTACTTTTGATCTATTTGCAGAGCCAATATCCTTAGGGAGGAGACTTAGAAAACCAACCAAATTTAAATCCATTATTTCTAAATTATTAATATACACTGAGTCTATATTGTTATTACATAATTTTTTATTATGGTAAAATGTACATAACATGAAATTGACCACTTAAATACATTTCTAAAACATTATTTTAGTAATAGTTAACTCTTGAGTATTTACTATGGACAACACAGTTTTCATATTAGTATATTTATTTGCGTATTGTTATTTAATTCCCACTCTTTTATAAGTTTATGTATTTACAAAAATCTAATTGCAACTCTGCTCTTATATTTACTTTTTATTTTACTTTTAATTTTTTTTTATTTATTAACTCGAGGCCCAATACATGAAATTCATACAAGAGTAGGCCTTCCTTCCCCTGGCTGCTGGCACCGGCTTCCCTCTGACACCCTGACACCCGGGACCCAGGCTTTCCTCGCAGCCCTGGCTTCGTCCAGAAGGTTGTCCGGTCTAATTAGCATATTATGTTTTTATTATTATAGATTGGTTTGAGAGAGAGACACACACACATTAATTTTTTCCACTTATTTTTGCATTAACTTTAAAAATTTTTCCTGCTCACTTAAGAAAACTTAGAAAATACAGACTAGCAAGAAAAGGAAATTGCAGTCATCTATTCTGCCACCAAGGGCAAGATAAGCAGTGTCAACATTGTTGGGAATACCTTCCTAGGTTCCCTTCTGTGCATGTTGATATGTACTGTAATCATGTGAGCTTTTTTTATGGTAAACTCATTGCAATTAACTCCACTTTCCATAATTCACATTTTAAACAATTATGCTCTTAAAATCAACATCAGTTTTTATAAATAGGTGTGCTAGCACAGAAAGTTGCTTATTCTAGCCTAAAATTGATTTTTAAAAAATAATTCTGCCTTAATCCTTTCAAATATGGGACATAAAAGTGACAGTTGCTTGGCAACTAAAATGATTCTAATGAGGAATTAAAAACATTACAAGGAGAGTAATTACTCATGTCTTTCTTTTCAAGGCCAAGTGCTAAGTGTGATAACCAGTGACTATAGTTATAATAAATGAAGAAAACAAAAAAAGTGTTTCTATTAATTTAAAATTCTAGGTGTGGGCTTTTTTTTTTTAATGAATGAGGGAAGTTAGATGGCTTTTGTGGAAGAGAAGCTTTGTTTTCAGAAACAATGAAAAAATCTTGTGTTCACTAACTCTCTAAGAGACTCAAGAAGTTGCAACTGCGAAAGATCAGAAACTCGAAGATGCTACAGTTTGGCCCATCTGTGAGTCTTGTGCAGAGTAGGAGAGATGGCGGCCAGTGGTGTGATGGAGACCACATGGCCCACCTTGTTTTTTTCCAGACAGTGGTCCAGGGCGCTGGAGAGATTGCCAAGGTTCTTACCAAAATCTTCAGGCAGGAGATGCTATCAGGATGGAGCTGGGGTGGGGGGACACCACCAATGAACTGAAATGGACAAAAATAGTGGTGACGGGAGGCACTATTCCTGCCAGTTTTGTAGTGAAGGAGAGAATGGACTAACCAGAGTAGTGAGGCCATCAGTGATGAAGTCATCTGGGAATTTGGGGGGTGGAGGCGCAAAGGTAAATATTCCCAGCATCCTTTCACTGCCCTCTCTGAATTGCTGTCCAGGACTTGTACTGTCTTTTTAATCTTGTGAACAGCTCCATTTAAGAGGACACCCAGGGTATTTAGGAAGCCAGGAAATGTCCCCGAATTATCACTCATGAGTCTATCTTGTTAGAATATAATTGCAGCCTATAGAGCATCCTTAAATCTGATGAGCAATTAATCATTTTAGTTAATTTTACAATCACTTAGTGAATGCCAAATGCATAGGGGCATTTTCCTGCTTCCTTTTCCTCTTCCTCCTCAGTGCGTTGGCATCATGGGTTCCATATGTACTCCATCCATACCTGCCTTGGCGGGTTCATCATTTACCTCTACTCCCAGGCAGTTCAGGCCACACAGAGAGTCACTCTGCTTCTGATGCACTGCTTCCCAGGAAATAGCCGGGGTGCCCCCGCTGCTGCTGCTGCTGGGCTAGCCAGAGATGCACGGAGCACTTGGTCTCAGCGAATGACACTGGAATCCACTTGACTTTGGCATTGCGTTAAGCCCCAAAGAAAGCAGTGTGCTGTGGTTCCCTGCCCCTCTGTCCCCAGTGGCTTAGAGTCCTGTTACCTGGTCGGCAACCGTAATCATCTACCTGAGGAGCATAGCTTCAGTGAACTGAGAAAGTGTGCCCTCCCAGTTGCAAGAAAGATGGAGGAGGAGACTCTCAACGAAAAGAGACTTAAGGGACGACATTTCAACTTTTTAAAAAATTGAAATTTTAGAAAACTATATCATTAATTATAGGTATTTGGAAATCTGAATGCTGACTGGATATTTGGTATTAAGAATTACTATTGGTTTTGTTTTAGGCATGTTGTTTTAAAAAGTCCTTATTTTAAAATATATATAATGAAAGAGTTACTGATGAAATATCACATTTGGGATTTGCTTTATAATAATACCAGTAGCCCAGTGCATGAAATTTGTGCACATTAAAAGGGAATTAATTGCCCTAACTGGTTTGGCTCAGTAGATAGAGCATCGGCCTGTGGACTCAAGGGTCCCAGGTTCAATTCTGGTCAAGGGCATGTACCTTGGTTGCAGGCACATCCCCAGTGGGGAGTGTGCAGGAGGCAGCTGATCGATGTTTCTCTCTCATTGATGTTTCTAACTCTCTATCTCTCTCCTTTCCTCTCTGTGAAAAATCAATAAAATATATTAAAAAAAAAAAGTATAAAGGCAGGAAGCAT
>NW_006383006.1:7250043-7260156 GCF_000327345.1 Myotis davidii
TTTCAGCCGCCCCCCCCCAGGTTCACCCCTGGTCGTGCTGGCACAGCACACTCCCAGGGAACCACGCTCCCAGGGCAGGTTCCTGCCTCAAGCCCCACCCTTGCCAGAAACAGCTTGGGCAAGGGTGCAGCCGTTGCCAAGACTACCCTGTAGGACTGACTTCCTTCCGGCTGGTTGCAGCTGTTCTTCTGGATGTGATGAGCACCACCCATGGTTTTTATATAAGTAGACGGGAAGGAAAGTGAATGTGGTATAGATGGATCAAAATCGGCCATGTAATGATCATTTTTGAAGCTGAGTGAGTCCATGGAGGTTTCTTACATGGTTTTGCCTACTGTGGTATTTGCTTATAATTTTCTTTTTTAAATTATTTTGTTTACTTTTCAATGACAGTTGACATACAATATTATATTAGTTTTACGTGTACAGCATAGTGTTTAAACATTTATATAACTAATTTATGAAATGATCACTTCGGTAACTGTAGTATCCAAATTACATCATACATAGTTATTACAATATTAATTTTTAAATATTTTCTCTGACTTTATTTCTATAAAATTTGTTTTAATCCTCAAGCAAGATATGTTTTAATTGATTTTTTTAGAGAGAGAGGAGGAGAGGGAGAGAGAGAGAGAGAGAGATATTGATGTGAGAGTAAAACATTGATCAGTTGCCTCTCCATACACATATTCACACCAACCAGGGATTGAACCCAAAACCTTTTGGTGTATGGGACAATGCTTCAATCAGCTGAGTCACCCGGGCTGGGCACAATATTATTGACTATATTCCCTATGTTTTAATTTATATCCCCAAGACTAATTTTATGACTACCAATTTGTACCTCTTAATCCCTTTGCCCTTTTTACCCAGCCTTCCAACCACCCTCCCCACCCCCCACCAATCTGATAAACCTCAATTTGTTTTCTGTATCTGAATTTGTTTCTGTTTTGTTTGCTAGCTTTTGTCTTTTAGTTTCCACATATAAGTGAAATCATACAATATTTGTCTTTCTCTGTCTTACTTATTTTACTTAGTATAATACCCTTTAGGTCCATCCATGTTGTCACAAATGGCAAGATTTCATTATTTTTTATGGCTGAGTAGTACTTCATTACATATATGTACCACAATTTCTTTATCCATTGGTCTATCAATGGATACTTAAGTTACTTCCATGTCTTGGCTATTGTAAATAATACTGCAAAGAAAACATATGGGTGCATATATCTCTTCAAATTAGTGTTTTGGATTTCTTTAGATAAATAGCCAGAAATGGAATTACTGGGTCATACGGTAGTACTATTTTTAACTTTTTGAGGAAACTCCATACTGTTTTCCATAGTGGCTGCACCAATTTATAATGCTACCAACAATACATGAGGGTTCCCTTTCTCCACATTCTCTCCAACACTTGTTGTTTGCTGATTTATTGATGATAACCATTCTAACAGATGTGAGGTGATTTCTCATTGTCATTTTAATTTGCATTTCCCTAATGACTGGTGACTTTGAGCATTTTTTCTTATGTCCTGGTCACTTGTATGTTCACTTTGGAGAAGTGTCTATGGCAATTTCTCACTGTGGTTTTAATTTGCATTTCCCTGATGATTAGTGATCTTGAACATCTTTTCCTACTTCTATTGGCCCTCTGTATGTCCTCTTGGGAGGACATAGAGGTCTATTCAGGTCTCTGCCCATTTTTTAATCAGATTGTTTGTGGAATTTTTTATTTTTTTGACGTTAAGTTGTTTGAGTTTCTTATGTTTTGGATATTACCCATTATCAAATGTATCTTTGGTGAATATCTTCTCCCACTCAGTAGGTTGTCTTTTTATTTGTTGCTGGTTTCCTTCACTCTGCAAAAACTTTATTTTATGTTTGTTAATTTTGTTGGTTTGTTTTCCTTCCTGAAGACACATATCCCCCCAAAATGGTTAAGACCAATTTCAGAGTTTACTGGCTATGTTTTCTTCTAGGAGTTTTATGGTTTCAGGTCTTATATTCAAGTCATTAACCCATTTTTACTTTATTCTTGTATATGGTATAATAAAGTGGTCTGGTTTAATTTTTTTACATCTATCGGTCCAGTTTTCCCAACACCATTTTGTGATGAGAATGTCTTTCTCCTATTGTATATTCTTGCTTCATTTGTCATAGATTAGTTGACCATACAGATGTGGGTTTACTTCTGGGCTCTCTATTCTATTGAATAATAGTGGTTAACCCCTTCCCCGGCAGAAACGTGTATACTCGTTTTCACAAAATGTTCTTTTTCAGTCGTCGACGAGTATACTAAGAAAATATGGTAAAAAAATATGGTTTATAGGAAGACGAGTTACAAACTGTTTTCATAACCAGCATCAAAAATACTATATAGAACCAAAATAAAAAAATTAGTCTGAAAAAGAAACGTTTTTAACAAAAAAATTGTTGGGGAAGGGGTTAAAGTGGGCATCCGTTTTGTTCCTGATCTTAAAGAACAAGCTCTTGGTTTCATTTGCAAATGACTCCATTCAGTAGATTGTTTTTTCATCTCCATGTTTTCCTTTACTGTGAGAAAGATTTTTAGTTAATGTATTCCTCATTAGTTTATTTTTGCTTTTGTTGCCTTTGCCCAAGGACATATCTAAAAATAATATTGCAAAGGCTGATTTCAAAGAGTTTACTACCAATGTTTTCTTATAGGAGTTTTGTGATTTCAGGTCTGAAATTTAAGTGTTTGATCCATTTTGAGTTTAGTTTGTATATGGTATAAGGAAATGTCTAGTTTTTCTCTCTCTCTCTCTCTCTCTCTCTCTCTCTCTCTCTCTCTCTCTCTTTGTATGTACCTATTCAATATTCCCAACACCGGGAAGAGACAGTTTTCCCCTTATGGTATATTCTTGCCCCTTTTGTTTTAGATTGACCATAGAAATGTGGGGTGTTTTCTGGTCTCTATTGTGTTTCATTGATCTATTTTTGTGCTACTACCATACAAATTTGATTATTGTAGCTCTGTACTATACTTTTAAGTTAGGGAGAATTACACCTTTAACTTTTTTCTTTTTCAAGATTTCTTTGGCTCTTTGGAGTCTATTGTGATTCCATATACATTTTAGGATCACTTGTTCTAGTTCTGTTGAAATTGAAAATGCCATTGATATTTTGATAGAGATCACATTGCGTAGGGTAGTATGAACATTATTAATTCTTCTTACCCATTAGCATGATATATCCTTCCACTTATTTGTGTCTTCTTCAATTTCTTTTCTCAATACTTTATACTCTTTAGAATACAGGTCTTGTACTTACTTAGTTAAATGTATTTTTAGGTATCTTATTCTTGTTAATACAGTTAAAAATGAGGTTGTTTTCTTCATTTCTCTTTCTGATAGTTTATTTGTATACAGAAATTTATCAGATTTCTGAGTATTTTATATCCTGCCACTTTACTGAATTCATTTATTAATTCTAATAGTTTTTGGTAGAATCCTTCAGATTTCCTGTATAGTATCATGTCATCTGCAAAAGTGACAATTATACTTCCTCCTTTCCAATTTAGATACCTTTTATTTCTTTTTCTTGTTTATTCCACTACTATGTTAAATAAGAGTGGTGAGAGTGGCATCCTTGTCTTGCTTCTGATCATAGAAAAGCAGTTTTCAGCTTTTCACTGTTGAATATGTTAGCTGTGAATTTGTCACATAAGGTCTTTATTATATTGAGGTATGTCCTTCTATACTCACTTTGTAGAGAGTTGTTTTTTTATCAGAAATGGAGATTGAATTTTAATACTTTTTCTGCACCTAATTATAGAACCATGTGATTTTTATTCTTCATTTTGTTTGTGTGGTGTATCACCTTGATTTATTTGTGGATATTGAGCCACCTTTGCACCTCTAGGTCAGGTATATGATGTGCTTAATCTGTTGTTGAAGTCAGTGTGCTAAGATTTTGTAAAGGATTTTTGCATCTATGTTCCATCAGGGATATTAGTCTGTAATTTTCTTTCTGTTGCAGTGTCTTTGTCTAGTTCTAATATCAGAGTAATGCTAGTATTGTAGAATGAGTTTGGAAGCTTTCACTACTCTTCAATTATGTTTGAATAGTTTGAGAAGGATAGATATTAATTCTTCTTCGAATGTTTGGTAGACAAACCAGATGGTTTGTAAAGCCATCTGGTCCTGGACTTTTGTTTGTTGGAAGTTTTTGATTACTGATACAATTTCATATCTAGTAATCAGTCTGTTCAGATTTTCTTTCTATTTTTTTTCCTGATTCAGTCTTGGAAGATAATATCTCTCAGAATTTATCCATTTTTTTTTCTCTAGGTTGTCCAATTTGTTGGCATTGTATTTTCTTATAATCCTTTGTGTTTCTGTGATGCCAGTTGTCACTCCTCTTCTTTCATTTCTGATTTTATTTATTTGGGCCCTCTTTTTGTTCTTGATAAGTCTGACCAAGAATTTATTGATTTTGTTTATCTTTTCAAAGAACTAGCTCTAGTCTTATTGGTACATATTTTCTATTGGTTTTGTTTAGTCACTATTTAATTTATTTCTACTCTGATTTTTATTATTTCCTTTGGGCTTTATTTGCTTTTCTTTTTCTGGTTCCTTTAAATATAAGTTTAGATTATTTATTTTATATTTTTCTTATTTGTTCAGGTAGGCCTACATTGCTATGAATTTCCCTATTAGAACTGCTTTTACTGTGTCCCTAAAATTTTAGAATGTTGCTTTTTTATTTTCATTTGTTTCAAGATATTTTTTCTCCTTGATTTCTTCATTAACCCATTGATTATTTAGTAGCTTGTTGTTTACCCTTTATTTATATTTTTTCCAGTTTTTTCTTGTAATGATTCTAGTTATATACCATTGTTATTAGAGAAAATGCTCCATAGGATTTCAATCTTCTTAAATTTACTGAGGCTTGATTTTTTGCCAAACTTGGACTATCTATACTGCTGATTTGGGGGGAATATTATATAGTTATCTATTAACTCTACTTGGTATAAGGTGTCATTTAAGGCCACTCTTTTCTTGTTTATTTTCTGCCCAGATGTTCTATCCAATGATAAAGTAGGGTGTTAAAGTCCTCTACTATTATTGTATTACTATCTATCTCTTCCTTTATGTTTGTAAATATTTGCTTTATGTGTTTTGGTGCTCCGACATTGGGTGTGAAGATGTTTACAAGTGTTATATCCTCTTGTTAGATTGATCTTTTCATCATTATATTAGAGGCCCGGTGCTACTGGGACGGGGGGGAGAGGGGGGAGGCCCTCTGCCCAGCCTGTGCCCTCTCGCAGTCCAGGACCTCTCGCTCCTTACCACCCACCTGCTCGCTGCTCCTTACCCTCCTTACCGCTCAGCTGGCTGCTCCTTAGTGCTGCTGCAAAGGCGGGATAGGCTCCTGCCACAGCCACTGCACTCACCAGCCATGAGCCTGGCTTCTGGTTTGAGCAGTGCTCCCCTTGTGGGAGCATACTGACCACCAGGGGGCAGCTCCTGCTTTGAGCGTCTGCCTCCTTGTGGTCAGTGAGCATCATAGCGACCAGTTGTCCTGGTCATTCTGGTCATTCCTCCCTAATGGTCGCTTAGGCTTTTATTATATAGATAAGTCCCTTCTTTGTCTCTTATTACAGTTTTTGTTTTAAATTTTACTTTGTCAGATATAAGTATTGCTACGCTTTCTTTTCGTTTCCTGTGCATGAAATATATTTTTTCATTACTTCACTTTCAGTGTATGTGTGTGTCTTTTAATCTGACGTCAGTTGCTTGTAGGTAGCATATACATGGGTCTTGTTTATTAATATACTAGAGGCCCAGTGCACAAAAATTTGTGCACTCGGGGGAGGGTGAACCCTCAGCCCGGCCTGTGCCCTCTCACAGTCTGGGACCCCTCGGGGGATGACTACCTGCTGGCTTAGGCCTGCTCCCTGGGGGATTGGGCCTAAGATGGTAATCTGGGAGCCCTCGTGGGATGTCCACTTGCCAGCAGGGAGCAGGCCTAAGCTGCAGTCAGACATCCTTAACACTGCTGAGGAGGTGGGAGAGGCTCCCACCACCACCGCTGTACTGGCAGCCATCAGCCTGGCTTGTGGCTGAGCAGAGCTCCCCCTGTGGGAGCGCACTGACCACAAGGGGGCAGCTCCTGCGCTGAGCGTCTGCCCCCTGGTGGTCAGTGTGTGTCATAGTGACCAGTCATTTCCAGTCATTCTGCTGTTAGGGTCAGTTTGCATATTACCCCTTTATTATATAGGATAGAGGCTTGGTGCATGGGTGGGGGCCAGCTGGTTTGCCCTGAAGGGTGTCCTGGATCAGGGTGGGGGTCCCGCGGGGGTGCCTGGCCAGCCTGGGTGACGGGCTGAGGGCTGTTTCCAGGCTGGCCAATCCCCCCGGCGATGGAAGCTCCCAGCCGCTCCTTTTTTCTTTTTTTTTTATTCTGAGATTTATTTACCTTCTATAATTGAAACTTTATTGCCTTGAGTGGAGCTCATAGCTGGCCACAGCAGGCGGGAAGCTTGGCTTCCTCCATCACTGGAGCAACCAAGCCTCCTGCTTGCTCCAGCTCTGTGGCTGCCAGCCGCCATCTTGGTTTGGTTAATTTGCATTTAATTGCTCTGATTGGCTGGAGGGCGTGGCTTAAGGCATAGCAAAGGTATGGTCAGTTTGCATGTTTGTCTTTTATTAGATTAGATATCCAATCATGCTATGTCTCTTGATAGAAACATTTAGTCCTTTTATGTTTAAAGTAATTGTGGATAGGTATGTACTAATTGCCATTTTATTAATTATTTCCTGTTTGCTTTTGGTTGTTCTTTGTTTCTTTCTTCTCTTTCTCTCTTGTACATTGATGACTTTAGTGATTCATTTGCATTTATTTTTCTTATGTTGTGTATCTACTATAGTTTTTTGATTTGTAGTTACCATAAGATTCATATATGACAAGTTATGTTTATAATAGTCTGTTTTAAGTTCATTGTCATTTAAGTTCAAATGCATTCTAAAAACACATTTTTGCCCACCCCCTTAAACATATTTTTGACAACATATTTTACAGCATGTGTGTATCCCTTAATTTATTACTGTAGTTACACATATTCTTACTAAAACTTTCTTCTTTGCTATTTTTCCATCTGCAAACAGGATAATTTGAAAAATGTTAAAGGTTGTTTTAGTTTGGGTGAAAATTAAATAAGATTGTTTTAGCTTGGGTTTTCCCACATACAGATCCTGAGACAAGGATTTAAATACAAATAGTTTACTTTGGGAGATGATATTAGGAAAAACTGGTAGAGGGACAGGGAAGGCAGCTTATAAAGAGTGCATTGTCAAGTGAATTATTACTGAGGATCAGGATAGAGGAGTTCCGGCCCAAGGCAAAGAAGATGGGCATTTATATACCAAGTTCCATCAGTCATTGGTTACGGGCTGCTTTTAAGAGATGTTAATTCTCTAGCATATCTGGCCTGCCTTGCACACAGGTTGTAGTGGCCTCCAGAGAAAGTCCTCCGGAATATGGAAGTTGAGTGGGTATGCACTCTAGTGGTAAGGCCTGAGAATGTATAGGTTGGGTACTGGCAGGCGCTGCTACAAAGTAAAAAATCAAATGCTCAATAAATGCTAGGCAAATATCGTCTACATAAAAATTTATATAAGCAGATTTATTGCTGGTTAATAATCATACTCAAAGTGTATGCATACAGATAGGAACATAGATGGATGTCATCCTGCAGGTGTAAGCATTTACTAGTATGAGTGGTTCTGGATATTTTCATCAGACTGAAACACAGTCTGTTTTTGGTAGACACACTGATGGAATTAGCAAATACACAGGTGAAAATCAAAAGTCAGGAGATAATAAGGCAAAACAAAGAACTTTGATAAACAACATATCAGTAAGAATAAGTGTCTTGCACTTAAGTTTTAAAATATTGATTCATATATGTTTTGCATGGAGAAAAAAAACTGTATAAATTATCAATCTTGTGAAAAATACCAAAGGATTTTAGTAGATTGTAAATTCGGTATAAGCCAGTAGCACCATGTGTCTTCTCAAAAAGTTAAAATAATCTGAGATTGCATTAATAGAAATAGACTTTCCAGATTTAGGGATTAGTACCCCAACTGTATTCTGAGGTCCAGTCTTAATGCTGGCACATAGTAATTCTTGGCCCTTAGCAAAGAGTTAATGTTTCTGAAATGCTTGTTCTAAAAACATGAAAATTAATACACATTTTTTGTATTGTTGTGAAAGGTGTTATTAAATTCAGGTTTAATCTCTGTTTTCCATGCTAGGAATGGAAAGCTAGAGTGAGTACAAAGGAGGGGAATAGTGAAGAAATGATACAGAAATAAAATTATGAGGATATAAGATGGCAATACCTGAATAGAAGACAATTGGGTAGCTTTTTCTTTTTTTCTTGGTCTTAGCCTGTGTTAAAGTGTTAAGTCTTGACAGTGTTAAGCATAAAAGATTTAGTATGAGTTATTTTCCTCCAAAAGGACAGATATAAAATATAAGTGGATTCAAATTTCAGCAAGAAGCTGCAACTTCCCATTTATAAAGATATTCAGGGTCAAAACAAGAACTTCCAGTCTGGTCATAATGGAATATTGGGTATTGTAATTATGTTCCTGGTATAAACAGCTATAAAAATGGACAACATATGTGAAACAACTATTTTCAACTATTGGATTGGTTTGTGGATAAAATGAAAAGACATCTTGGCTTTTGCCTGGGGGCACTGTACAAATTTCGGTACAGGGCACTAGGTCCTGGAGAGCAGCATCTTGCTTGGCAGAGGAAACAGAGTTTGTGTTCAGGGCTTCTGGGATTGCTGGAATTTGTGGAGTACGATACGGGAGAGAAGGGATCTCCTGTAGTCTTTCGCCAAATACTAAACTGTGTATGAATATGCTAAGACTCCATGACACCAATTAGTCACTGGGGGTCTGTGAGTCAGAGGAGGTCTCATAAGTATCATGTCACAGTTCCAACCAGTAGAATGGAGAGATATAACACCTTGGACATTCAGTTAGGATCTGAAAAAGACTGCAACATAGGAGTCGGTTTACTGTAGACCTAGAGTAAGAGCTACCCTTGACCCACACTAGCAAGGCCTAAATCCAGACCTTGATAGTGTCAGTGTGAGGCTCAAGTAAATTAAATGTCTCAACATTGTATCCACCATGCCCAGCATATAATGTAAAATTACAATACACAAAGAAGCAGGAAAATGTGACCCATAAGAAGAAAAAAAAATTCATAGGCATGAACTCACTAGTTGACACAAATGTTGGAGTTAGTCCATAAGGAATTTAAAACAGCTTTTGTAAATATGTTGAAAGACTTAAAGTAGGGTGAACAGATGGGTAGCTTCAACAGAGAAATAGAAACAATTAAGAAATGGAAATTCTAGAAGTGAAAAATAAAATACACCAAATGGAAAAATTCACTGGATGGGCTTAATACTCCATTGGGCACTGGAAAAACACACGATCATTGAATTTGAAGACAACTCAATAATTCAAAAAGACTGAAAACAAAAACACTAGAGTTTCAGGTGATACAACTGGAGCTTATATGGAAATGAAAGGACCTGAAATAGCCAAAACAATCTTTTCATGTTTTTTAACACTACAGAGGTCTTTTCCCCCACACTTATCATGCCATGACTTCATAGGGAGTGGGTTCCCGCAGCTCAGGCTCCCTTCCATTGGCTCTCACAAAGTGTGCTTCTCTGGGTGGAGCAGGCCGACTCCTCAGTTGAACCCAGGTACCTTTCTCGTTGGCTTCCTTCTTTTACTGATCATTTTCCTTCACAGGTTTCAGGAAGCTATCTCGGCTCTTAGAGTGCCTAATATGCTCAATATGTGCATTAATTCTCTTGGCAAGACTCTTGCCCTTAACTTGTTTTTTTACAACAATGCCCACCACATGCTGGGTGACATTGTTCACTCTTCCAGTTTTGCCAGGGGAACATTCATGAGTGCTCCTTTTCGAACAGCACTCATTCCTTTGAGGTCCACAGTATCACCTCTCTTGTAGATGCACATGGATGTGGGCAAAGGAATAAGTCCATGTTTTCTGAACGGCCTAGAGAACATATGCGGGTGCCTC